>NC_092647.1:21140649-21492899 GCF_039555335.1 Amphiura filiformis
CTTTGATGTTTTGCAAAAGTTCATTCTACAAATCATATACTTTGAAAACTTGATTTATTGTTGTTAAGGTTTTACAAAAGTGTTGTTGTTTCAGTCCTCTTAACAACATAACTCACCACAGTGATATTTGAATGATCAATGCAATTTTTCCCAAAGCTCACTACCATTCGCAAGATGCTGTGAACTACCAAATCGCAACAGTTTAAAATTATTGCTATGCACCTAAGCTGATGTTGAAATCATTGAATTTCCTTGCACACTTTGTTGTAAAGTAAGTTATGAACTTTTTATATGTCCATTTTCGTATCTATTATAACATAAGAGGAAGTTTTAAGCCCATAACTTTAAAATATCTTCCACTTGTGCTTAGGCCTCAATAACACACCCTAAACACCCCACCCGCACCCTCCCACGAAGTTGCACAGCCTAACCTGTCCAGGGTAAGGAGGTAAGGTATATTTTTGCGAGAGTGCAGCAAAAGATGGTTGGGCAATTACGTAGAGCCGTTTAGCGGTTTGTTTAACCCCCTGGACACTACTGGTCATCTAACAGCATTTCTGATTGGTTGATAACTTCAAATGCTCATTTCAATTGCCAATTATGACTAGGCTGTAAACTATTTATGGTCAAGTATGCATTTGCAGATGGTCTTATTAATATCCTCTTTGATTGGTTCAAAATTTGACATAATATTCATTTTTGCCAATCGGCAGGTAGTTCTCACGGGGTTAAGTGTTTTACTGCGACAATTAAATAATCTGGAGGGTAAGCATCTACCTCCCCATTTGTTAAACTAGGGTTAAAGAATGTTTTATTGTTGCAAATTTCAAATCTGTAAAATTATATTTTCAGTGAATTGATGATGGGTCAATGATAGTTTAATATGTATTTTATTTATAATGCAATAGTACCACAAATATTACACATTATTAAAAATTTAGCATGTTTTTGTATTGTTCACTTTACAGAAATTCGCTGACCACTGTGGCTCAAGACACCTAATAGACCATTTAACAACATTCAAAAGCGTACCCCTTGTGCATAACACAATAAACCATCACAGCCAGGATAAGCTCCCCGAGTTCTCGAACGAAACAAAAGCATGCAGCTATATCCTTGCCCAAGGAAATTTCAAATTAGCTCGATTATTTCACTGCACTGGGGCTCGCACCGCCAAACATTAATAATGCACTTTAGATAGCAAACAGTATTATACTATTTCTGCGAGCTTCCATTTCGTCAAATCTTGAAGAGTGTTGAACGTGCAGTTAGATGTTTACTTAAGCTTAATGTAATATGTAGTGGTTGTTTACACCGATTATATTAACACTACGGGCAAGATTTGAACGGTATGGACGGAGTCATGAAAATATCAGCAGCAACCGAAGAAGTATATAAAGGCTATTCCAGTTGAAATCATTACACTCGGGTTTATGGACGACATGACCTTGATCTTCCATAGAGAGAGTGTGAATTTGAAAGGGGGTTACTTCCCTGAGTGGGTGACTCCCTTTGAAATTCACATCTGTGTTTGCACCCACTGTGTGGGAGATTATTAAGGTCATGTCTTCTACAGGGGTGTAAGAATTTCAATTGAAATAGCTCAATTTTGAATGGAAGACAATAACAGACCACCATCCTTACAATCGTTTACAAACAGTCGCGATATTTTGTCGGCAAGACGAAACGAATCCGTGGGTTACATCATCATTAAAGAAATACTGTCATTGTATTAATAATAGGCTTATTGTTTTGAGAGGAGAAATCAGAGGGAAGCCCGAGTTATTGTTTGAGGGTTAGGAAACTGAAGGAACTTGGGGGAGAGTGGGAGGCAGGGTAGACAGAGTGGCAGACGACGTGCAGACAGATAAACAAATATACATTGATATAATTTTGATAGAGGCCAAGTGTCATAAAGGAGATGTATAAATTTTATCGTCTCTGATTCTGTAACTTCAATACATATTTCATAAAGATGGAAGCCACAAACCATATCAATTGCATAATATGATAAATATTTTTAAAAACTCAAAAATGGACAAAATATAAAATAATTTTCTTGAATTTAGTCGTTTAAAAGTACAAAATGTTGTTTGGAAAAAAATGCAGCTTCATTATTTATTAAGATTGTACCCTGTATTTTCTGCCTAAATTGGGTACCACAACTATATGCGCGCAAACATTCTCATCTATCCGGACTCAGTTCGTTGACCCAGATATGCCTGTACATTCACAGATTGACCTTTGAATGTCCTGCACGGCAACAAAAAATTGGTTAAAATCATTGTCTTTTATTAATTTGTTGTTGAAATAATATTCAATAAAATATGGAATTTATGACATCGATCAAAACCCGACGTTAGGAAATAAATAATTGATAACAATTTGCGTGGAACGAAGGTAAATTCTACAACGCTGGGCTATTTAAATTTGCCCAACAGTTGGTAGGGTTGCATATTTCCACAAAGTTGGGCAAAATCGGCAAAATTTAAGTGGGTACTACACCCCTGTGGTAAATTTGTGACTATTTTTGCATTTTTCTCAAAAAATAATAACACACTGGTAACAAAAGTTAGTTATGTTTATTATTGGGGCAAGGAATCCAAATACTACACTGAAATTTCAGTGACTCAAGACAAGTGGTTCAGTATATATGACAGGAAATGAGGTACTGTACATCCTAGCGGTAGGCCTACCTTATTTCTTATCATAAATAATGAACCGCTTGTCTTGGGTCACTGAAATTCCAGTGTATAGTAATTGGGTTCCTTGCCCCTATAATATACATAAATTTTATTACTAGTGTGTTATTATTTTTTGAGAAAAATGCAAAAATAGACACAAATTTATCGAAGGGTGTAGTAGGCCCTACCCCCCTTAACCCAACCTCTTTGCAGTGTGTGTAAAAACCCCATACCCCAATATTACCGCGGTCAACTTCTGAGTTACAATTTCTTAATCGTGGTTATTGGTCTCTTCCAATTAAAATGAAACCATCTGGCTCTTAGTGTACCCTATATTTCCTGTCTGAATTGGGCTGTTCCAGTTAAAACCCATACACCCCCTATGGAAGACATGACCTTAATCTTTCACACTGGGGGTATAGATTTCAAATGGAGTCACCCATTCAGGTACCCCCATTTGAAATTCACACCCCCTGTGTGGAAGATTAAGGTCGTGCCTTAAATAGGGGGTGTATGCATTTCAACTGAGACAGCCCATTGCATAATGCTAACCCAGACGTAATCAATAGTGATGAACGTGACCTTTTAAACTTGTCTCGTCGGGTTTTATACTTTTTCACATGTGACTGGTTTTGAAAATTGGTCAAAAGAAGATTCCCACATATCAAAACCATTTACCTTATAGAATCGAACACGTTCGACTGTTCTCTTGTATAATGCATTATGGTCATGTCATTTCCAGTGAAAATCTGGACATATTCCGAAGGCCATTACATACGTACATATTTTGATTGCCTTGATTGTATATGCAGAAAATATAAACGTGGGAGGCAATGCTAGATGGAGAAATAGAGGGAGTTCAGAATAGTGGTCATCGACCCCATTCACGATCTTAACCCTAATACTATAATCTCGTAATACTAGCACTAATTCGTATCCTAAACCTAAATCATATCCTTATCCTAATCCTAAAACCTAACAATAATCATAATCCTAAAAGCTATCCCTAATCTCAAGGGGTCCGATCCCGGCAGTATACAGAGAAACACCCGATTTCGAATGGACACTGTCTTAATTATCTATCTTTCTTTATCCTCTTTCTGTCGCTCAATCGACATTCGTGCCTCCCTTTCCTTTCCCCCCTCCCTCCCCAACCCTTCTTGTTCTTCCCCTCCAGTTTTCCCACACAAACTTTGTGTAAAAGGATCTCAAATATCATAAACCTGGAAAAGATATGGCGATTTTAGTAATTTTATATCCAGTGTTTTAAGTTCGGCTTTAAGGTGAGTTCGATGGCAGGAGCTGCATATTTCCGGTTTCCAGCCATTTAACTAAACGAACTGCAGTGTCCTTTTAAATACTAATACGTTGATCTTACAGGAATTGAGTCAAAAAACCATATCGGATTTATATGTCAAAAGTTTTTACAGTTCTTGAGTTAAGGCCAATAATATATCAAAACGAAAACAGCAAACACAAAAATGTTCTTAAAAACGTTTTAACAACATTTAAATGTCGAGTTATATAAAGGTCATGAAAACGTTTTTAAAACGTTATTGTAAAACATTTTGGGCAAACATTTTTGAAAAATATTTTGTCAACACTTAGATAACATTTTGTTTAGAATGTTTTGCAGTAAGTTTTCAAAAATGTTTTTTGAATGTTACTAAAACGTTTTTATACCCTTAATATAACCCGACATTTAAACGTGTCCTGTAAAATGTTTTGTGTTTGTTGGGTTGCTCCTGTTTTTCTCAATATTAGAGCTAATAATATATAAAGAGCTAGAATATGTACCCCTCCAAACCACCTTAATGAAAGCAAACTTTGGGTTGCAAATTCCTTTCCGATCATTATGCGAATAGCATTGCAATGGAACGCCAAATGTGTCCAGAACAACTTATGTACACGTATAAAATACCTTGCATTTAATAACATTGCACGAACGAAACTTTGGGTGGAAATCCGCAGCCGGGAAAGGCTACGTTGATTGCACAGTTACACGTTGATAGTTTACAGTTTAAATGGTGTTGTGTGTGCTGGGGTGGATTAGTTGAAGGCCGAGGGTAGGAATTTGTGATGCGTTCGAGCGTTTGAAGTGTGAAACCACCTTAATGAAAGCAAACTTTGGGTTGCAAATTCCTTTCCGATCAGTATGCGAAAAGGATTGCAATAGATCGCCAAATGTGTCCAGAACAACTTATGTACATGTATAAAATACCTTGCATTTAATAACATTGCACGAACGAAACTTTGGGTGGAAATCCGCAGCCGGGAAAGGCTACGTTGATTGCACAGTTACACGTTGATAGTTTACAGTTAAATGGTGTTGTGTGTGCTGGGGTGGATTAGTTGAAGGCCGAGGGTAGGAATTTGTGATATGCGTTCGAGCTTTTGATGTGTGAATGAGCTAGCAGGTATAAATCTATGTCGTGTGAGAGTGGTTTTACGTAACCGACATATTCATTTATAAGGGAATTGCATGATTTATTTAAAGTCGGTATGCTAACAAAAACGGGAGACAACAGGTCAAAATAGCTGTGTAGTTCGCCGAAATAGTTCACAACTTTTGTTATAGCCATTAGGGGGGCACTTCAATTTGAAATGGATATAGGTGTAGGGCTGGCACTTTCGCACTAAGGGGCATTCGGTGAGAGCAAAATGTAAAAAATATGGGGTCATTGGGTGAGAGCATGATTTTTGGCATTCGGTGAGGCCAACATGTAAAAAATATGGGGTCATTGGGTGAGAACATGACCTTTATTTTAAATGGAATCTTTGGGTGAGAACCGAAACAGCGCCACAAAAACCTCGAAAATCGAACTTCTAGTTCTGAATTGCTTCAAATGTCTTTGTTTTTTCAAAATAAGTAACAAAATCAGTGATAAATGAAAGTTGCTGTTCAAATTGAACTTATAAGGGTCTTCGGGTGACAGATCAAATCTCGGGTGACAGAGCATGTGTTCGAAAAAAAATATGGGGTCTTTGGGTGACAGCGATGCTGAAAAAGGGGGTCTTAACAGCCCTACATACGCGTCACCTCCAACATTGGATTGCCCCCCCCCCCGGGAGCCATTACATCATTTTGCGTATAGCCATTACATCATTTTGCGATTAATAAGTATTATTTTGCCTGTTCGAATATCGTTTTTCTAGTACATTATCATAGTTAATAGGATAAATCACGCAAACAACATGATTGAGATATTATACTCATTTATACCGTCCCCTTTTAAAAGATTCATTTTTTTGGGTCATCAAACTCATCTACACAGGACTACAATCTTCTCAAAAGTGTTGGGACACTTTCAATAGGGTAATGTAAATGAGCCTCAATTCCCCACCCCTACCACCCATTAATGTTGATTCCTGCTACGTTGCTCATGCGCGTCTAGTATTAGTGCCCAACATTGATTGGTGGGGAAGAGATAGGATTGGGAGAATAGTGAAGGGATAGGTTTGACACCAAAGAATGCTGTATTTCAGTACTTTAAAATGAGCAAAAAAATGGCCATAATGCAATGCAATTATGTATCCCAAATTCCATTTGAAATCCATACACCACCTTTGAAAAACATGGCCTTAATCTACATATGAGTGTAAATTCCAAATGAATATTCAGGTAGCCCCATTTGAAATCACCGTGTGGAAGATTAAGATAATCTTTTCCACAGGGGGTGTATGGATTCTAACTGGAATAGGCCCATTGTCCCCTTCCTTTGTTGTAATTATTCCTTCATTTTCGTGTCGTTTCTTCTCTTCCTCCAACCATCTTCACTTTAGATCTATTTTCTCTTCCTCCCTCATTAGGTATCCTTCAAGCGCTAGATTTTTTTCTCGTAAACATAGCAAATGTAATTATACTGATTCATTCTTACCACCTTGTCTATTCCACTTTCAATTGTATCTTTTCCTATTATTACTATTTCACCCATTTTGCCACACATCTCTCTTTTATTGGTTTTAATATCATTAAATGAATTGATTGCGTCAAATACTATGCTTATCTTAATTCATCCCACTGAAGTAGAACCAAACACACTAATAACACATTGCAAGGAGCATTGTATTGTAGCAAACAAACCTTATATCTTTGGTGAAATGTCAACCTTGTATCAATTATACAGGGTGTCTCTAAAAGAATGGTACCTTCGTAAATTGTATTTTTAGCAGTTTGATACCTGAACCAAGCAAGATTGAATGACATGGAAAAACAGTGGCATGATCGACGGAAATTATATATACAAATAATTTTTCATCAGGTTCGCCGTCGTAAATAATATAAAGGAGACAAGCAGAAAAAGTGACCCCCGCCCGGGAATCGAACACAGGATTTCAGGTTTACAAGACCTGTTCGTTAACCACTTGGCTACGGCTAAATAAATGATTTATGTTTATTAGTTTGTTATTTATTCAGTATTATCAACAAGAATCAAGAACAAAGATAAAGCAAAGAAAAAATTATCAGTTATAAATGAAGTACCACTCAACACTATCCAAAAGCCGACAATACTAGAATGGTCCATAAAGTCCATCAAGAGGTGTTAGCTTATTTCTAATGGTGTCTCAATTACGAAAGCAATGGCCGTAAATGAGAGTCATGCAATTGTAATAATAAGATTCCATGCACCTTTTTCATTTTGAAAATTGACTGATAAGTCTTGAAATATTTTGAATCCTGTCATCGGATTCCAATATAGCAGTCAATGAGCTACTGGTTCCTGGAGCATTAAAGTACTAAAAAGTATTAATGGTATTTATAAGGGACGAACGGTTTATTGCACATTATTTAATACTTGTGACTCATACATGGACTGTATTGAACTCAGGTGGGATTTTCAAATTATTAAAATTCCAGAACAGAGGGCTCAATTTTCAAAATTCAAAATTATATATTGGTAGCTGCTTTATCATGCAATAACATACGGTGCACTGTTCTGGTCCTGTTTCGATGCGACATAAGAATACTCAAAAATTAAATTTTCTCATTGTATAGTTCTTTAAGAGACACCCTGTATGAAGGTAATGAATTATTTATTCCATTCACACCAGAATTGGAATCAACCCTACATTGGCGTTTAACGTCAAAATGACGTCATAAAGTCTTAACCATCGAAAAACAACACAGAACAAACATATTCCCGTTCGAATTTTGAACGAAATCGTTGTAGAAGGTCACGCTGTCTAATGGGAATAAATCGGCATTATTATTTGCGTATAAATTAATCTATTGATTTTGAATTAATGCTTACATTTACTGTTAAGGGGGTTCTACACCCCTGGCCAATTTTGTGCCTATTTTTTGCATTTTTTTCAAAAATTATAGCGGTGCATAAGATATGTATATTATAGGGGCAAAGACTACAACTACTGCACAGGTGGTGGCCGCATTGCATTATCTAAATTCAGTAAATTTTCATCGTCAACCGTGTAATTGAATGGGATTATTTTGAAATTTTAAAACGCTTGAAATATCACAAACAAATAGGCCTATGTTGATAAATAATATAAATACAAGCTAAAACCGTTGGGGTTCGATAATGAACCCCACAAAATTAACCGACTATATTGGAAAATGCCATACGGCCGGGCGGTTTCACAAGTTGCCGGCTCGATCATGTCATCCGCCGCCTGACTACTGCACTAAAAATTCAGCAACACAAGGCAAGTAGTTATTGATTTATTGATCAAATATTGGGTTTCTCTCATTTTTGACTGTAACTCCACAACTGTTGTCTGTGCTGAAATAAAACTTCCAGTGCAGTAGTTGTAGTCCTTGCCCCTATAATATGCATATCTAAATTGTCACCAATGCGCTATGAGTTTTGAGAAAAATGCAAAAATAGGCACAAAATTGGGCAGGGGAGTAGAACCCCCTTAAAATGAACTTGACTGCGGTGATTTAAAGCCATAATATACGATTATAATCAAATTTCAATGTTTTTCTTGCTTAAAAATGCTGGAATAATATTAGTAATAACTGTCAGGAAAGATTTGTGTCCATTTTAAGCCAAAATAACAAAGTAAAGTGAAAGAAACCCACTAGCGATTTTGGCCGTTTAACGTTGAGTTCTATGGAGGACTTATGTCTGAATGTAACATTATGTCAACATTACTTTGTTGACTTGGAAAACAAAACGAATTTACTAGTACATACAATAATACAGAACTGAATCATTTAATAACATAAAATGCATTCACAACACCAAATAATTCGCCTCGGAAATGACAATTGAACTATTTTGAAGATGTTTAGCTTGATATTTCAACCGTATACAACGTATCAACGTATACCTGGAATTCAGTGCCAAAGCGTCATAGGGGCATCATACCAGGTGATCCCCCTCATCATGGTCGGTGCCCTCTAGCTCTTCCCCCAATATGACGACCCACGCTACACCACTGCTGAAATTTGCCCGATATGCACAAAATATAGCTCAAATTTATATCGATTGATTTCATAAGCGACAGCCACATAAACCATAATAACGCCTAGGAAAGGACCAACTATGTATGAAATTACACCACATTTCGCCATAATATATTCTAGAAACGCTTGCTGTTAGAATAAGAAAAATTTTAATTGTAATTATTGCACAGGTCACGGCGACCCTGTGACCTTTCCGGAAAAAGCCGAGTGGCAGGTTTTTCAAATAAATATTTTCTGTGTAAAAACTGTACCATCAGATAGGTAATGGAATATATGAATATTAACTGTACATCTATCACAACAATTTTTGATAACAACTTGCGTCACAATTGATCTAGTATAGAAGGTAGATAATTTATTTCAATCTTATATACGCCATTTTTTTTTTTTTTTTAAGTGAAAATTAATTCTGTAAAAACTGTATTTTTTTAATGTAATTTTCACATTATACCCGACAAAAGATTACCGTTTTGTTGTTATGATAATCTAATCTTTTGATTTTGTAAATAAAATTATGGGTCTAATGTGGATTTAGGATGCAAACTGGAACAATCCAATGCCTTGTCAAAATCATTTGCTTCAAAATGGAGTTCGGATGCACTTCGTAATACAACTTCCGCCACTGCGGGAAACCACATGCACAGCAGAGCACATGGCCGATATCAAAATCGATTTTATGTATTGTGTATGTAGGCCTATTCATAGGACCCTCGTATTAATTGTCTCTATGCGCTTGAGAATTCAACAATATAAATAATGGTAGCTTTATTATAATACACATTAATGTTTTAAGCAGATAAAATTCCAAAATATGATGCAGTAATGAAGTTGCGATTTATTAATATTATATATGTATAAATTTTCACGATGACACTATCAAGTTCTTCGTGGTCGAGCGGTCTAAGGCGCTGGACGTATGGTATACGTGATACTAGCCAAAGCGGTGAGCCGTGAGTTCGAACCCCGCCTCTGCCAAACTTTAAAAGAATTAAAATTTTAATTTTTAAAAATGTCATATTGGGGAAATGTGACTGGGAGAATTGATGTATGGCGTGGAGTGGTGTGGTATGAAATATAAATTCATGACTTCATCTGTTGTGCTGTGAACTAGAATGAAGAACACCTAAAACACGTTTCACGCGTTTTAGCAAGCACCTTCATGAAACGGTCCAATGGGACTCGATCTGTTCGGGGAACATGATATGAATAATGACATATCACACAGTGCGTATCGTGAGTAACATGTTAAATAATTGCGTTTAGACCGGACCATCACAATAATTTCTGAAAGAGCAATCCTGAAATTTCAAAAGTCATCAGATACGCAAAAAAGTTGAAACTTGAATGCTGGCATTTGGGGTTCAGAATTATCTTTTCCTTGATTATCGATTGGTGAATAGGCAATTTCCTGTAACTACCGTACGTACGCACTATATACCACGCACTTCTTGTACTCGCTTTCGTCTTTTATAATAATCACGTGTTTTCGTATATAATATACATATCGTACTTGTCACCAACGCCCTATAATTTTTGAAAATACAAAATTGGCCAGGGGTGTAGTACCCCCTTAAGGACAATACAACGTCTGATGTCAAAGTAAATTAACCTGGTGATGTCGTAGTGGTCAACTTCAGTGGTCAACCTGGTCAGTGAAGATTAGTGAAACATTTCACGCAAGAAATACCACGTTATCGTGCACCATTAAGCTTGAGCGTTAACAAGAACAAATCATAACGGACATCGTAAGAGGTCATATCAACGGACCAATTAAATGTTGGACAAGTATAATAAAAGTCAGAGATAATGATATTATATATTATATAAAAAAACTAGTCGCGTCTGACGACCCTGTCAATCCAGCCTGATCCAACTCAGCGTTGTACGTGATTTTAATAGCATGACGGCGATAAGGCGGTATAGACGGATCCAACGAGCCAAGTGATGGTCAGAATTCAGTCGGCCATTACTGGGGCCCCCGGGCTGGGGCCCGGATCCCGTCTGCACCAAACTCGTGTTTTTACTGCCCAATTGGGTGGATTAAATCTGCTTCAAAATCGATGTTGAATTGTATTGCGTTGTAAACTTTCATCATTCTTTTGTCTACACGGGTGATGGAATGCAATTTAATATCCCCGCCAAGGCAACATCATTGCACATTTTAGGTGGGATAGACCTATGGGGGATCTAGCTATGGCTGCCATTGAGATGTAGGAATGCGTGAAAATGGATTCGTCTATTGGCAGTGATGACAGACGCGAACTAGTTTTTTTTAAATTATGACTTTTAGTATAGTACCAATTCGCCGAAGAAGTAGTTAAGTAACCGGATTAATTACCACAACAGTGGGTGCAAACTATCTTTGAATATATCTCCCTGCACTATAAGCAGGTTGCACTCGTAACCTGTGTATGTCTGCACTCATAGATTGAATACAATACCACTCTTTAAAAAACCCACTAATCTTACAGGTGCGAGTGATCAGCATGATATGATCAGCATGATATGAATAATACTAAAAACTTACGATCCCTGTTCGTTGATAATCTATGTGCAATGTAATAGACCGGCGTAACGTATAGTGCAGGGCAATACATTGTTGAATTGCACTGTACATTCATAGAAATTATTTTTGGGGTTTACATGTACTTTTCTGATATGCCAACGAATATACATTACAAGATTCTTTTGCCAGCGCCTGCACAGGTACACCGTCGCCAAGGTACCTGACTGGTGCACATAAAAGTACCTACATGGTACCGATGCTGCTACTGAACAGGACCCACCAGCAGTGGTAATGCACTGGTACTACACTGGTACTGCCATGGTACTGCATTACCAGTCAAGTACCTTGGAGACGGTGTACCCTATATTGGAATCTCAAGTTGTAGTGCATTTTTAAATAATGCTTTCAAGATCGTTTTAGCCGTACTTGATTGAATAGTTAAGCTATTAACCTGAATTGTTAACTTAAAAACACACATTGGGTATGGCATAATAGTGTAACAAAATTCATCAAAGTGTGGTTCCTAAATGAATATTTTACGCTAAGTTACGAAAACCATGGAATATAGTAGATGAGACCATTTCCATGCGAAAACAAAGCTATTAAGCTGAATTTTGTGGGGAAGTGATCAAATTTTGACTAACTTAAAAGAAGTTAAATTGGGTTAACTTACTTTGTTTGAGTCGCAACAACAGGTTTTTTTAAAGATCTTGTAATGTAATATCAACAAAAGTTTGTAATCGTGTCAAGTCATGCCAGCACAAAAACGTTGTCTTTGTTGGGTGGGCTTAAGGGGGTACTACACCCCTCGATAAATTTGTGTCTATTTTTGCATATTTCTCAAAAACTAATAACACAGTGGTAACAAAATTTATGTTTATTATTGGGGCAAGAATCCAATTACTACACTGGAATTTCAGTGACCCAAGACAAGCGGTTCGTTATTTATGATAAGAAATAAGGTACCGATAGGATGTACCTCATTTCTTATCATAAATAACGAACCGCTTGTCTCGAGTCACTGAAATTTCAGTGTAGTAATTGGATTCCTTGCCCCAATAATATACATAACTTTTGTTACCAGTGTGTTATTATTTTTGAGAAAAATACAAAAATAGTCACAAATTTACCACAGGGGTGTAGTACCCCCTTAAACGTTTCATGAATTATTTTCAGATTAAAGTCTTCATTACTTGACAAGGCAAGTAATATCAACAAGAGGGTGTTCTTTACGACGTCCTCACTTATTTGAAGAAGTTGTAATAACAAGGCAAGCGGATCATTGGACTATTCTATTTAAAATCCACACTCCCCCTGTGGAACATTTTGGAAATATCATCCATTATAAGCTACGAAGATTACAATGGCTATTCCGGATGGCTACCCCGCGGATGGCTGTAAATGTCTGGGAAAATGATCATTCAGTGGTATAAACAAATACAGAGAAATACAACTTCAGAAACCAGGTGAGGTATACTTGCCCTGCGAAAAGCAAAAGTTGCAAATGGTTAAGAGGGAAGTAAAAAACAAACCGATGACGTGATAATGTTCACGTATCAATGAGTGGTATAGAAAATTATCCCGCGCGAACTACAGACGATGCTTCCACATATGACAAATTTTTGTATTAATATAACTATTTATAATCCATATGAAACATAACTTATGAAGCAAAATAAGATTTCAAAAATATACTGCGCCAATAAAGTATCCTTACAGTTTGAAAAATAATCACAATTTTAAAAATGAACAATTTTGGGGTAAATTTGTTTTTTTAATAAATGCACTATCTAATCCTGCACATTATGACACCACATTGAATCCAATGTGACCTCAAGAAGTAAAGTTACATGCATTTGAATAGACGAAGGTCCAGTTTTAAAAGTGACAAACTGGCCTATACAAGGCGCAAAAAGATTCCAACAAGCGAAACAAAGAGACAACACAGTTTCTTCAATAAGCGTTATTTAAAGCAGTTTTTATTTCAGTCTTTACTTCTCTGTACTTTTCAAAGCTTTCATTTTATTTGTCAGTTCTTTTGTTTCAATTTTCTTTTGTTCCTTTTGTTTTAAATTAAAGCCAAACGCATAAATTAGCCATTCACCATTCTCAAACCAGATCTGTGGAATTTTGAATAGGCTAGTTTGTCACTTTTAAAACTGGACCTTCGTCTAATCAAATGCTTGTAACTTTGCTTCTTGAAGTCACATTGGATTCAATGTGGGGTCATAATGTGCAGAATTAGCTAGTGCATCTATTAAAAAAAGAAATTTACCCCAATATTGTTCAGTTCGGAAATTGTGATTATTTTCCCAAGTGTACGGATACTTTATTGGCGCAGTATACATGTACTATATATAGTAGGTCTGAGTGAATGAATAAGGCCAGTATGAGACGTGCGGTCGGTGATTTTTTTAAGGATAAACTTTGAATTAAGATTTATCTTAGATTTGATTATGTTTACAATGAAATATACGTTTGCATCGACATCAACAGCATTTGATATTGTTACATTCAACATTAATAATAACACATACTGGCATACGGTAACAAGATAAACAATATCGAGTCATGCATGGAGTTTACTGCCCGTCTCAATTAAAGTCTTTTATAGTCATTGCCAAATTATATTAATTTATATGTCATTTCTTCCTTGTAAAATCAATAGTGTGCCAGGATAGTATGAAAATGTTACACTTGTGACTATACGTTCATTCGAGCTTGCCCCATATTGCAACGACCTTTTATCGACACAAACGTGAAAAAATTACATATCTATCCATCGTACAGCGCAACGGAAACGTCACATGCACAGACTGTGATTTTGCCACAGTTTCGTCAAAATGGAACACCTCCCTAGAGAGTTTTAATCTAAGAATATAAAGCTGCTTTTTATTCGACAAGGTCCGCTCTGGCAATTCTAAGTAACTCCATCGCGCGAGTATAATCTAAATTAATTTTGAATCGGTCAAGTTTGAATTTAATGTATTTATTAATTCTGATCATCTATATTAAAAGCTTTAATCTTATCAAATTATACATTAATTATTAATTCAATAAAATGAAATTAATGCATTTTTATTGTAGAGGAGCACGGCTTGTTTTGTATAAGATTATAAATTTTCAAGGAATAACATGGTCTTTAACGATGAAAATTGACAATTAAAAAAAAAATTAAAAATATAAATTTTTGATTACGTTATGATGTTACTAAACGAAGTTTAAAGATCTTTCGCTTTTCATTTTAGAGTACACTATTTTGCATAGCCTTTCTTATAATTTTGAGTTTTTATGAAGTTGAATAGAGTAAGAAGTAAATCTTATTTACTTGTAACACAAGCTTTATTGAGCATGTTCAGAGAAGGAGTATAATAATTGTGTTCATAATTCGATCAACTTGATCAGTCATAGAAGTTCTAAAATCAGTCGGCCAATGATGTAAAAGCGATTAGATGCGATCATATACAGTTGTGCGCAAATGGTCGCGATATAGGTCTTTCTAGGGCTCTTATTGCACTTAGTTATATGAAACAATACGATTATGTAGTTATAGGTTCTTCTTCTCTTTTAATTGAGAAAATCATGATAGTAAATAAAGTTTTATCATACAAGTAGTAGATACTAAACTATTTACCCTCTTGTTATGGCGCATCTATCAAGATTTAAAAGCACAAACGTAAAATAGTATATTTTTCTCCTGAGCTATAAAAAGTGAAGTATTTTTACGGTCATTGTGGTATATATTGACTGTTCAGTGTCAGAAGTGGGTAAGTGCAATTAGCTGCCCTGTGAACATTTGTCAATTTACACAGAGTATATTGTACTCACTACACGTGGCAGCTACACATGGCAGCTCTTACACTTCCCCACTAACTGCCACTGAGCAGTCGATATAGTCGTGTCACACAGGAAAGGGCACCCAATGAAGTTATCCTATTTCTTATGAATTTATTGCTCAAACTGAAAATAATATTGCAAACCCACATAAAGAATGCCTCAACAGACCAGCAATTATTACTTTGGGAAAATTATATAATAAATTTTGTATAATTTCCATCTCACTAGTTTCAAAAGTAAAAATTAAAAAAATACTTTTTCGATGCAAGTTACAATCAATTTTCAATTAAAATTGGTAATTGAATGTTTCATTTGTCTGGGATGTAGAATATAGATAGCTTGCTATGAATCAGGCCTATTGGGCTGTTCCGGTTGAAATCCATACACCTCCTATGGAAGACATGACCTTAATCTTCACTCAGGGAGTGTGATTTTTAAATGGAGTACCTGAATAGGTGACTCCATTTGAAATATACACTTCTTGAGGTAGAGATACAGGGTATGTCTTCCATGGGGGTGTATGGATTTCAACCGGAATATCCCATTGCGCGAATGATTGTTTTGCAAGGAAACCCGGTACACGGAAAGTCTACCTTGATTGCACTGTTGCATGTTGATACTTTTTTGTAGTATACAAGTAGGGCCTACGTAGCTTTTAAAAATACCGGTGTGTACGTAAAAAAATCAACTGGAAAACCCGTACACATTTTTAACAAACCCTAACTACACTATAGCTGCAATGAATCGTAATATACCACTTTTTCAGTAAATTGTTTTGCGGATTTTTTTTTTACTTTTTCATATCTTGTAACCAGCATATATAGGCATGACCTTGCATGGATTTTACTAATTTCTCGCATATTGAGACACAAATTTACTCCAAAATTATCTTTCAATTTGATTACGTCAATTTAATAAATTGACTATTTATTTTTATACTGGTAGTTGACTTTTATTGTTTCAACTTAAAGAGTTGATCTTTGGAAGTATTTTGACCCTAAAATATAATACAATATAATGCACAGAATTGAAATATCAAATACTAGAGATTATAATGACGATTGCATGTTTTTTATGACATTTTGACATATTTTTATACTGGCATTTGACTTTTGTTTCAACTTGAGTTGAACGTTGCAAGGATTTTGACCCTAACATATAATTCAATATAATGCACAAAATTGAAATATCAATTAATAGAGATTATAATGACGATTGCATGTTTTTATGACATTTTGACCGGATTACTCGAAGACTTTTAATAATAAAAGGGATTATGTCAAAATATTGAGATAAATCATTTCGCCTTGCCCTTGTCTTTATATCATTGTACGTATACAGGTACTAGAGTATTTGATCCAAGAAAATATTAAGAGTTGCGATGACGCGATAGCATAAGATTTCTTTAAATAAGATATCGTCAATAAACTCTCATCATTTTATCTATATATGGTATGACGTGACACTCGTAAACAATGGGCTATTCCAGTTGAAATCCACCCCTGTGGAAGATTTTGCAAATATCTTCCACAGGGAGTATGTTTTCAAATGTAATTGGTCGGGATTCTCATTTTGAAACCCATACTCCACCTATGTATTATGGCTTATATATTTCCCACAACTGGAGTGAGTATTTCAAATGGAAGTTACCCAATTGTCTATTCAATTCAAAACTCGTACTCCCTCTGTGAAGACTTTAGCTAAATATTCGACAGGGGTAGTGTAGATTTTAAATGGAACAGCCCATTGCAACAAATAAGTATGAGTGAATGGGAGTATTACAATATAAAAGCAATTAAAATCACGTCGATATCTGTCCAGGAAACGAATAAAAGAGACTCATTACGCAGACAAAAATCGTCACATTCCTTGAACTGCTTAACCCGAAGAGAACTACATGCCGATTGGCCAAAAATAATATTGTGTCCAATTTTGAACCAATCAAGAAGGTTGTTAATAAGATCATCTACAAATGCAAGTTTGACCATAAATAGTTTAAAGCCTAGTCATAATTGGCAATTGAAATGAGCATCTCAAGATATCAACCAATCAGAAATGCTGTTAGATGACCAGTAGTATCCAGAGGGTTAACAATACAATTAATTTACTCAAAACACGTGTAAATTATAGGCAGATTGTGTAGTAAAATGTATATTACAGTACATAGTCTGTAATACTATTACATAAAGATTATTATGGATGGGGTTCTGTGGTTACATCTGTCGTGCAATTTTTACATAATTTTATAATAAACGGTGTGTAAATTATAGGCAGACTGTGATACTAAAATGTATACTAGTCTGTAATGCTATTACATTTTATTACAGATTACAGATTATTATGGGCGGAGTTCTGTGGTTACATAATGTCGTTAATTTTTTTAAATATTATGAACTGTGTTTAGAAATAACTTAATCTAAAGTTTACATGTTTTAATGCTCAGGTGATGACGTTCTTAAAATATTGTGCTGACATTTTTGTTTCCGCGTGAGAGAGGGGAGATGGAGAGAGGGGTAAGGATAGGAAGGGAGATAGATAGATGGGGGAAGGGAGAGATGAGAGGAAGAGAAAGATAATAGAGATCATAGAGAGGAAAGAATATGGATGAGAGGGAAGGAGATCATTCATGAGAAAGACAGGGAGGGGAGTGATAGAGTGAGGGAGAAACGGACAAGGGTGGGGAGGGAGATAGATATATGGGAAAAAGAGACATGGGAGGGGAGGCAAAAAGTGAGGAAATAATGTGAAGAGATGGGAGGGAAGGATAGAATGAGAAAGAGAGGAAGAGAGAGAGAGAGGAAGAGAGAGAGAGAGAGAGAGAGAGGGAGAGAGGGAGAGTTAGAGAAAGGGACAAAGATGGTAGATTTAACGTGGTAAGGGAGATATGAGATGCGAGACAGAGAGAGGAAGAAATATGGAGGGAGGGAAGTGCCGAGGGAGGGAGGGAGCGAAGGAGATAATGGGACACAGAGAGGGAGATGGAGGGAGAGGGGACAATGATGGATGAGGGAGATAGATAGTGGGAAGGGGGAAAAGAGAGGGAGACAAAGAGAGAGGAAAGAATTTAGACTGGGGGGAGGAGAGGACCGAGGGGAAGGAAGGAGCGAAGGAGAGAATGAGCAATATAGAGAGGGAGAGGGAGGGAGGGTGGGAAGCGCAATAGAGAGGGGCAGGTCGATGGAGGGTATGAGGACGGTAGGGGAGCGAGAGAAAATAAATACAAAATACAACTTGTCGGCCGGCCGTGCTGACCTTGACATTGCACGGGATGAAGCCTACGTTCAGATATAAACAAGACAAGTTGACTAAATTGAAAAGCAGTTTTTATTTTTTAGAATAATAATCTGAATATGAAAATTTATTAAAAACAAACAGAATTGATCTCACCTATTGTGTGGATTGACGAAGTGTTGATGTATGCGTAGCCTTTGGTGGCATCGATAACGGTATATGCAGAAATGGCTCGATTGTAATAATATACATTTTCGTAGAAGTGTAACTAATTTATTTGCAACCAAGACGAAAAAGTTAACAGTATTTATTAAAAAGCTAGCTTATATTTACGCATGCAAGTACTTTCAAAAGATTATTTTATTAACTGTTAATATTCTTGTTTTTATGTCTTTTTTCAGGTTTGTTACATTGCTATAAACATGTTGGGTTTTGTTGTCAATGATAAAATCAAGGATGGTATTTTCACGGATGAGACTTGACCTTCATGCTCAAAATGATTAACCGTTTGATGACCATAAAATCATAGAAACTGCTTTGACCATAAGCTTCAACATAACAAGTTCAAGTTTGATATATCTTAAGAACCACTGAACCAATACTCGGCTTGCTTGTACTTATTTTAATGCATTTTTCATGCTGATGCTAAATATTGTCATGAAATTGTAAAATTCTAATTTTTTTAATTTTTGAAAAGACAATTTTGCAGTCAACACCAGTTAAAAACAAGATAATGGTGAAAATGTAGTATCTGCAATTTGATATATCTTAAGAACCACTGAACCAATACTCGGCTTGCTTGTACTTATTTAAATGCATTTTTCATGCTGATGCTAAATATTGTCATGAAATTGTAAAATTCCAATTTTTTTTTATTTTTGAAAAGAAAATTTGGAACTTATCGTCTGCAGTCAACGCCAGTTAAAAACAGAGTTAAAAACAAGATAATGGTGAAAATGTAGTATCTGCAATTATAATACAAACCAGATACCGTCTTCTTACTTGGGAAACAGGCGTCTTTGATGTAGTCTGCACACATAGTAAAATGCAGTATTTTAAGGTGGTACTACACCCCCTGATAAATTTTGTGACTATAATTTTGCATTTTTCTCAAAAAATAACTACACACTGGTAACAAAAGTTATGTATATTATAGGGGCAAGAAATCCAATTACTTCATTGAAATTTCAGTGATTCAAGACAAGTGGTTCATTATATATGTTAAGAAATGAGGTACATTCTAGCGGTACCTCTTTTCTTATCATAGATAACGTACCGCTTGTCTTGAGTCACTTAATTTCCAGTGTAGTAACTGGACTCCTTGCCCCTATAATGTACAAAACGTTTGTTACCAGTGTGTTTTTATCTTTTGAGAAAAAATGCAAAAATAGTCAAATTTATCAAGGGGTGTAGTCCCCCAGTAAAAGGCAGTATACTTGCTGCTGTGTCGATACATGCTAGCCATAGTAGTACAGGAGCAGCAACCTCAAAAAAATGACTTCGTTCACCCTCCACTACATACAAGGTTTGACACCATAGGTAGTTAGTATGGACCCTCTAGATCACTGCTAGGTAGGTAGTGGACTCAAATTGTGGTATCACTTTTTTTTTACAGGTCATTTTATGTGTGGACGTATAATCGCATAAAATCACCAAATATAGGACAAAATTAAGGGGTAGGGGAGATATAAATTCTCATAACTCAACTTTTACTCATAATAATGAATTTATTTTGGTATGAATATGTAGCTAATTGATTGTTCTAACTGCCTAGTATTATTTGAAAGCAAACCTAGGTTTCATTTTATCATGATTGGAAGTGGCCAGTCCATACACTAGTGAAAAATCAGATTTTTCACAACAATGCGCAGGGTGGGTGTTTTTGTGACATTGGCTTCAAATTTTACTATTGTGCCAATTTCTATTTTCAAAATTAATTAAATTTCCTTTTTTTAATTTTGTTTTTAATATCAAGCATATTTAGGCAAACTTTGATGTTCTGGTTCAAATATTTATGTATGTGCATGTTTGCTTGCATGTTGGTTTGTGTTGTGTGGGTTTGGGGGGGTGTGTGTGGTATGTGGGGGTGGGTGCAGGGGTGTGTATAGGGTTCAGGGTTGGGGTGTTTTACATGTTTTAATATGTCACTCGGCTGAACTATATAAGTTCTATTAACAAAATTTGTTTGTTAAGTTGCCATTCATGTAATATTTTGAATATTTATATGTGTGGGGTGAGATCAACCGCTGTTTGTCAGGAAAATAGACTGAAAATGTAAAAAAAAAAGTTACTTTTCCACATGTAGCAGCGTGTGTAACAATATTAAGGGTTAGGGGAAATATAAACCATCATAACTCAACTTCAACTCATGATAATGAATTCATTTTGGAATTAATATGTAGCTAATTGCTTGTTCAAACGTGTTAGTATTATTTTAAAGCAAAGCAAACATTAATTGTCAGGTAGATAGCCGTAAAAAGTGAGAAAAGGTTACTTTTCTATGTATAACCATGTCAAATATGGCATTATTAAGGGGTAGGGGAAATAAAAACCACCATAAGTCAACCTTTACTCATAATAATGAATTCATTTTGGTATCAACATGTAGCTAATTGATTGTTCTAACTTTCCAGTATTATTTTTAACAGAAAAACCATAAGATAGACATAAAATATGATAAAAATTTTAATTTTCCAATGTGTAACAGCGTAAAATTTGACAATATTAAAGGTTAGGGGACGTACAAACCAACGTAACTCGACATTTATTCATTATAATTCATTCATTTTGGCATTAATATATAGCTATTTGGTTGTTGTAATCTTTTAAAGCAAAATAACCATTAATTGTTAGCTGGAAAGACATAAAATGTTTAAAAAATGTCAATTTTTCATGTGTAGTACCGTAAAATATGACAATATTAAGGTGTAGGGACATTCAAATCACCAAAACTCAAGTTTTACTGATGAAAATGAATTCATTTTGGTAACAATATGTAGTTAATTGTTAGTTCTAACTTTCTAGTATTATTTAAAAGCAATTAAACCATTAGTTGTCAGGTAGATAGACATAAAATGTACGAACATGTTAATATTCAATGTCTAACAGCGTAAAATATGACAATATTAAGGAGTAAGGGGACATACAAATCACCAAAACACAGGTTTCACTGACGAAAATGAATTCCATTTTGGTATCAATATGTAGCTATGTGATTGTTCTCATTTTCTGGCATTATTTTAAAAGCAATTAAGTTTCCCACGAGGGGTTGAAGGTCATAATGGGGCCAATACTAAATAATTATCCTATCATGTTGTAATGTTGTAATCTCAAATTGTTCCTCTCATCGCTAAGAATATAAAAAAACACAATTGTCATAGTTCTACGAAGCTTAGTTCAGGGGTTATAACGTCGAATATATCAATATCATAAATAAAGGTCAAATTTTTAAAATGGTCCAATTGCACCAATTAACGTAAGAAACCTCAATCGTACACTACATTCAAATTTTGGTGCAACGATTTGTATTCCTGTGTTCCCCTTCACAGTTAATGCAGCCAAAGATGAGTTATGGTAATATTTCCCCTACCCTTAATATTATCATATTTGACACTGTTACACATGGAAGTTTTTTCTCACATTTCCTTTGTATCTACATAACAACTAATGATACCAGAACGTTCGATGAATTCATTATCAAGAGTAAAAGTTGAGTTATTGGAGTTTATATTTCCCCTACCTTGATATTGTCATATTTAGGGACCGTTCACAAACACTTGTAAGGGGGCCTGATGCAAAAGGGGGGGGGGGGCTGAAACTTTTTGACCCTCCTAAGGGGGGGGGCCTGAAAAACTGACCTCAAACTTTCCTGGAAAAATTGAGTTTATATGATTTTCTATGGGGTTGACCCATAATTTTCATGTCAAAAGGGGCCCTACAATTTTTGAGGTCTGTAAAGGGGGGGCTCGAAAGAATATTTTGCGATGAATTTTTTTTGCATCAGGCCCCTCCCCCTTACAAGTGTTTGTGAACGGTCCATTACGCTGCTAGATATAGAAAATGATTTCTTCTGACAGTTTCTGTACATCTACCTGACAACTAATGATCGCTTTGTTTATAGAAAGTTAGAACAGCCAATCAGATACATTTTGATACCAAGATGAATTCATTTTCATGAGTAAAAGTTGAGTTATGGCAGTTATATATTTCCCCTACCCCTTTATATTGTCATTTTACGCTGTTAGACATAGAAAAATTACCTTTTCCTCACAGTTTCTGTATATACTGCCTGACAAATAATGGTCGCTTTGCTTTAAAATAATACTAGAAAGCTAGACCAATCACTTGGATATATTTTGATACCAAGATGAATTCATTTTCATGAGTAAAAGTTGAGTTATGGCAGTTTACATTTCCCCTACCCCATAATATTGTCATATTTACGCTGTTAGACATAGAATATTTACCCTTTCCTCACAGTTACTGTGTATCTACCTGACAAATAATGGTCGCTTTGCTTTAAGATAATACTAGAAAGCTAGACCAATAACTTGGATATATTTTGATACCAAGATGAATTCATTTTCATGAGTAAAAGTTGAGTTATGACAGTTTACATTTCCCCTACCCCGTAATATTGTCATCTTCACGCTTTTAGACATAGAAAAGTTACCTTTTCCTCACAGTTTCTGTATATCTGTCTGACAACTAATGGTTGCTTTGCTTTAAAATGATACTAGAAAGTTAGAACAATCACTTAGATACATTTTGATACCAAGATGAATTCATTTTCATGAGTAAAAGTTGAGTTATGGCAGTTTATATTTCCCTACCCTTAATATTGTCATATTTACGCTGTTAGACATAGAAAACGTACCCTTTTCTCACAGTTTCTGTGTATCTACCTGACAACTAATGGTCGCTTTGCTTTAAAATAATACAAAAAGTTAGAACAATCAATTAGATATACATATTAAATTGAATTGAATAGAATTAATACCAAGATGAAGTCAATATCATGAGTAAAATATTGAGTTCTGATGATTTATTTTCCCCTACCCCTTAATATTTTTCTATGTTATGCTGATATACGAGGGAAATCAACATCAGTTTTTGTTGGTTTTTTTGGTTTTCCCAGTGGTTACTCACGTCCTACACATAAATATTCACATCAATGGAAACTTAACGGATTTTGTAAATGGAAGTTGGTGCAGTGAAGTGACATATTAAGACATGTACACACACATTCATCCCCTCACCCCTACACATACCCTATGTACATCCAGCACCCCCCCCCCCACACACACACCCCTCGTCCTACAGACACCCCAACGAACTCATACATATTATAATGATTGGAACTGTTACAATGTTTCCCTTGATATGCTTAACATTAAAAACAAAATAAAACATTAAAATTTAAATAAAAAAATTAAAAATGGAAACTGAATCAATTTTGAAAACATAAAGTGGTATAGTTGTGCGATTTGAGGCCAATGTCAAACTTTACACATATGGTTTAAAAAATCAGATTACCACTCATTTATGGACTATACTTCCAAATATGCTCAAATGAAACCTGTTTTTGTTTAAAAATAATACTAGAAAGTTAGGAAAATCATTTAGCTACATATTGATACCAAAATGAATTCAAAATCACGAGTAAAAGTTGAGTTCTTGGAATTTATATCTCCCCTACCCCTTAATTTTGTCCTATTTTTGGTGATTTTATGCGATTATACGTCCATACATAAAATGACCTGTAAAAAAAAAGTGATACCACAATTTGAGTCCACTACCTACCTAGCAGTGATCTAGAGGGTCCATACTAACTACCTATGGTGTCAAACCTTGTATGTAGTGGAGGGTGAACCAAGTCCTTATTTAGGCCCCCTGTGGGATCTTGCTCCTGGACTATAGGCATAGGCTTCAAAATAAAAAGTTCAAAGTTTTGAGACATTTTCTAAAAATATCAAGAGCATGTCAAGAACCACTGAATCAATACTAGGCTTGTTTGTACTCATTTTAATGCATTTTTCACGCTGATTCCAAATATGGTCATGAAAAGTTACAATTCTGAAATTTTTGAATTTAAAAAAATGAAACTTGTCGTCTGCTGTCGACACTCGGGTGAAGAGAATATTAAGAGTGAACCAAAGATATAAAGATAGGAAATTTCATTCTTTTAGAGTGACAGATGATCAGATTTTGTTTTTAATTAAATCGATTTAATTGAATTAAAAACTGCTATATCCTAAGATTAAGTCAAAAGAGGTCAGTGGAATGCTAGACATTATGCACAATCATAGATATTTATAAAAAATCAAAACGCGTTTTCAGATGTGAAAATTTCGAAGAAATAATTTGGTCAAATCATGTGGAAAAAAACTTGTTGAATTCTCCACCTTGAAAATGATTTTTAAGCAATAGATAAAATGACATCTTATTAGTATTTAATTGTATCCAAAAGGTGTAGAAGCATTACGAATGAAGTAAAACAGTCAATCCAAGATAGAAATTAAATCAAATTTTTCAAAAATTGTACAAACTATTACACGTTGATTTAAATCAGTGATTTTTTATAATCATTTGATTTAAATCGTGATTTAAATCATGATTTAAATCGTGCCAACC
Source organism: Amphiura filiformis (assembly GCF_039555335.1). NCBI lineage: Eukaryota > Metazoa > Echinodermata > Ophiuroidea > Amphilepidida > Amphiuridae > Amphiura > Amphiura filiformis. The sequence continues at coordinate 21,165,971 of NC_092647.1, forward strand.
CTGCATGGTAACCTTTTAATAATACTAGTTCAAGTTCAAGCCATTCAAATAAATCGTTACATTTCATATGAATTGGTATAATTAAAACATCATGCGCTGAGAAGCAATTACGAATTACATAAATAGACCTGTAATTGAATGTCATTGTCAACTATATACACGCGAACACTGCCTTTGACACAATAATGCACTTCACAATCAAAACTTAACACATGAAAAATAGATGAAAACGGGAAAACAAGCCTCAAAGCACAACGCGAAATTTTAACGAGTTATTTCATTATTTTTTGAATTTATAAATAAAACTCCTATATATTTTGGATAGATCAAAGTCCTGTTATTATCTTCTGGTATCAAAAGGCGGTATATATTTTAATAAATTAATTTATATTTTATATATTGAAGAAGACTTCTATCAAATGTAGGCTTATTATAGTAGATAAAGTTTCATAGCCAAAAATTAGCAATTTCAAAGCCCAAAGAAGTGTAACACCTGCAAAAATTACACGAATCAGGTTAACAACACTGGAACATGTAGAACAAGTAATGAAAATCGCTGTGACAGACAAAAATCAAACAAAAAACAAAAACGAATAAAAGCAAAACAAAAAACAACCATATAAACTGCCACAAATATTCATTAAGTAAAATTATGTTCGACAGTTGTATTGCGTAAAAGAAATTTATAAAATAACAATTCCACTTATTATAATTTATTAAAACAAAATATTATTTTATTTTTAATTGTCGCATTTGATTCAAACCACCACATGGAATTTGTCAATAAAAATTAATGTATTGCATAATTTTGTTCAAACACTTTACGTCACTCATAAATTTCGCTTTGTCCAGACGGTACTACATCACCTGATAAATTTTGTGACTAATTTTGCATTTTTCTCAAAAAATAACGACACACTGCTAACAAAAGTTATGTATATTATAGGGGCAAGGAATCCAATTACTTCACTGAAATTTCAGTGAGTCAAGACAAGTGGTTCATTATATGTTAAGAAATGAGGTACATTCTAGTGGTACCTCTTTTCTTATCATAACTAACGTACCTCTTGTCTTGAGTCACTGAAATTCCAGTGTAGTACCTGGATTCCTTGCCCCTATAATATACATAACTTTTTTACCAGTGTGTTATTATTTTTTGAGAAAAATGCAAAAATAGTCACAAATTTATCAAGGGTGCAGTACCACCTTAATGTTGTAAACTTTAGCTGCTTTCGTAAGAACAAACATACTTTTGATCATGATTGGAATAACATTTTATTTCACTAAAACAACTTTTTGTTATTCAACTTACCTTCTTCACGTTAAAGGCACGTTTAAATTCCTCCTTGTCAATAAGCCTATCCTTTCCCGCTATCCTTGTAAACTGTCTCTCTGCCCATGTGATCCACGCCTTGTGGTCCTCTTCTGACATCGCTGGTACCCTGTGGAACATGATAAGAGACGAAGCTCGTGAACGTTTGCTGGAAGCCATATTCAATCCAATAAAATATTGTATCCTCTATGTTTACGAATCACACATTTATGATTAGCATTCTTGAGTACCCTTCCAATAGCATAATTTTACAGGCTTGGTAATCAGTGTTCGTGCAATAACAGTATAACACCACCCGTGAAATAAGACCAACTCGTGTAAATAAGGCACTGTGAGTTGTAGCTACGCGTCACTCAAAGCGTTTGATTTGAGAAAAAAAATTGCACATCGATATTTGATTTGGACGGAAAGGATGTAGCCTTACAACAAGTATTTCTAGAATATTTATGAATCACACTGTTGGCTTTTAAGTCATTTTTTCTCTCAAATCCATCAGTTTTCTCTTATTAATTGCCCTTCTCTCTTCTCCAGAGGTTTATCTTGCTGTGTTATCATTTCCTTTAACACTTGACTCGCTCTTTCTCCTCTGCCTTTTTTATTTTCTCCATTTGTTTTTTATATTGTTTATGGCACTTAACTATTAGATATTTCTTCTCTTTTTAATTTCCATTTCCTCGCCTGGTTCTTTCTCTTCCTCCTTAGCTCGCTCTCTTTTTCTTCCATCCTTAGCACTTTTTCCATTTATCTCATTCTCATGCATATCGCCATATCCTACACTGTAAAACAGTGTTTAGACTTTAAACACTTTTCTAAACACTAAAAGAACCAAAAAAAGGTTCCACCAATATCTAATGAAGAACATATGAATTTGTGTTTAGGAATTACACACACGAAGTTTTGGAATTTGACATGTTTAAATATACATGCTGTAATAAAAGTGTTTGAAGTCTAAACACTGGATTCCTCCCTGTTTATTTATATTATTTTCTATCTCATTCTTTTATTCGTCTTCTCCTTCAATTTCTTTTGTTTTCTTTTATCTCTTCTTCATCCAATGTATCTCCTTAACTTTGCACGAGGGTGGTTATCAAGGGCTTAACGTCACTAAAAGCACTTTAAACAATCGCATTTATAGCTTTTTAGATATTTATCAATGTATTTACTTCGCTTAAGCTTATCTATCAAATAAGCATTAAGAGAGTTCATTGAAGTATTTTCTTCTAAAAGTTTATAGAAGAGCTAAGTGATGTTATTTCAAAAACAAACAGCAGCATGCGATAATTGGGCAATTCCAGTTGAAATCCAGACACCCCCTTTAGAAGACGTAACCTTAATCTCCTACAGAGGGAGTGTAGATTTCAAATGGAGACAACCATTCAGGTAATCTCATTTGAAATTCACACACCCTGTGTGGAAAATTAAGATCATGTTTTCCACAGGGGGTTTATGTGTTTAAACTGGAATAGTCAATGGCACTGAACTACTTTGCAAAAAAAGCTAATTGTGACAGTATTAGGAAAGCATTGTATTTCCATATATTATTGCAATTGAAAATCAACTTAATTTTCAAAATACTATCTCAAAATTAACATATATTTTGGGCATATTGCTGCAAAATTTCTACGTCAAATGTAATTATGTAACCACTTAATCTAAATACCACATCTTTGTTATACAAGTAGCTCATCAAATAGAACAATTTCAAAATAACAATGTACACATAGTCGACCATAGTAGGAAATTCTCTCATCCTGCGAAGGTTAAATAAATCTCACAAGATTCTATACATCTTGTAAGGGACTGATTGTCAAAGGCAGTAAAAAGATACCAAGAAAAATATGTTATTACAAAAAATCAATTTATTATGACTGAATGGGGTCATATACAGATGACGCATAGAGTTACTGTAGCAATTGTGGAAAGTGTAAGAAGTATGATACTTGATGGTATAATTAAGATTTTGACGTTTTTATTACCTTAGTGGAGTCATCATTTAAGTCGGAGTCATTTGGTAATATGTATATTTATCAATTATTAAGATCATGCAACTACAGATTTAATGCTGTACGTAATGTTATACCTGATACGCCGTGATATATTTAATGGTAGACTCGGTTCTAATTATACAAGTAGTAGGAGAGTGTATCTTATATTTACGTCAATTACACGTTACATTCTTTTTGCATATGCTTTGGACAACTTTTTTTTTTTCAATAACTTCAAAATGGCAAAAAGATGTAACTCGTAAATACAAAAAGAGGACGATACTTTCTTTCGTATGTGGCACACAATTAATCAACATATGGCAATAGACAGTATAACATTGTTTTGATTTCTTTGTATATATGTTTCAATATATTTTCATGTGATTCAAATAGAAAAGTTTAGGTGGTACTACACCCCTTGATAAATTTGTGACTATTTTTGCATTTTTCTCCAAAAATAATTACGCACTGGTAACAAAAGTCATGTATATTATAGGGGCAATGAATCCAGTTACTACACTGGAATTTCAGTGATTCAAGACAAGTGGTGCTATATATATATGTTAAGAAATGAGGTACATTCTAGCGGTACCTCTTTTTTTATCATAACGTACCGCTTGTCTTGAGTCACTGAAATTCCAGTGTAGTAATTGGATTCCTTGCCCTATAATATACATGTAGTATACATAACTTTTGTTACCAGTGTGTTATTATTTTTTGAGAAAATGCAAAAATGAGTCACACATTTATAAAGGGGTGTAGTACACCTAATACACAAAAATTTACCATTCAATTTGGAATTTCATTGCCAGTTAAAACTAACTAAAGGATTAGAATTTAGCTAAGTTTAATTTGGCAAAATAGGATAATATTTTTTTAATCCAACAATTTGTCTGGGAGATAAATCTTCTTCGTTAGAGATGGACGTATTGTGTGTGCTCTAAAAATGATATCAGTCCAAAAGTAAGTCAATGAATAAAGACTGGAGACACAGGAACATCACGTTTGTATCACGATATTATTGTATTACGTGCATGGTAAAGATTTCACTTGAATAAAAAATAAAAAATAATAAAAATGCCTTTCATAACAGTTGAAATAATAATAATACTATAGATTCAGATGTCTAACGAAATCGGTTAAGCATGCAATGTGCTATTCCATTTAAAATCAACACTCCCCCTGTGAAGATTTTGGAAATATCTTCTACAGGGGGGGGGGTATGAATTTCAAATGGAATGAAAACATTAGGCAGCTCCATTTGAATTTCGTACACCCTCTGAGAAAGATTCAACCTGAATCTTCCACTGAGGGAGGGTAAGTTTCAGATAGAGCTGCCTAATGTGTTTATTACATTTGAAATTCATACTCCCATGTGGAAGATATTTCCAAAATCTTCTACAGGGGTAGTGTGGATTTTAAATGGAATAGCCCAATCATGAAGCATGGTGGATTAAGCCTGAGAAAAAAGGCAGGAAACCCCGACAAATTGCAACAACCACCGGAGGCTGAGAACGATGCTATTTCAAAGATCGAAAATACTACTGTCATGTAAAATTCACATCAAAAATAAATCATGTCGAACACAACATTTTCAAACCTGCATCTTTTGAATTTAAGTTTTACCCTTCACGTTCATATTATTCCTCCATAATCATAAGTTGCACTATTTGGTGACTTTCAACCCAACAAAATTTTGATGATAATCTCGTTAATAAGTAACAACCCAAGGTGGTACTATTATGAACAACCCCTGATAAATTTTGTAAAAACACACACGAAATCAAGTATTTGTTTGTTTGTTTGTTTGTTTGTTTTGAATCTCCCAAATATGGAAACTCGGCAGAACTAGACAGCTATAATACTTAACCAACACCAATCAAACAATCGTCTAGGATAATCAACCACATATACTAGGCTCACTGAAAATGAAAAAAAAAATGTGCTGTTCTATGAAGAATAAAGATGGCTACTAGGTGGCCTAATTAGACCAAACAATAATTGCTCTGGGCTTTTTTTAGTTCTAGAAACAAGACATTATTTCAAGCCTCCTATCAGACATCATAAATCCAAATATAGTTCTCATATATTACTGCAATAATTGCTTACCCCACCGTATTCGCATTTGCATCCATAGCTGACAAGCCTGACATGTATCTTCCTTGAACTAAATGATCATCATGATCATCCAAACCAGAAAAAACACACACACAAAGCTCATTTGCATATTGACTAATCAATCTAAAGATAGAGCCTGTGTTTTGGGTTAGCGGTCATCTCTAGGGTTATGTCAGACGCTTCTAAACTCTGTTTAAGACTTTCAGAAAATAGACACCTGTAATGTTTAATATTTAGTACAATCTTAAAGCATACCCCACCAATTTGGGGTCAAGCACCTAACTTAACTGAATGGAATATTGAGGGTGCGAATCATGTGGACAAACACTTTTGTAGTCAGTTCCACTTGGGTACACTCTCTATTCAAATCTCCCTCTAAATCCGCAGAGGGCAGTATACGTCACTGTTTGTAATGTCAAAGGGGACCAGACCCGAGTCCAGACCAGGCCAGATGGAAAATATGCTTCTACTTAAGGGCACGGTCCACCCAACTTTGCACAGTATTATTTTTTTTTTTTGGGACCTGAGACATCCGACACACCAAATTGCATTCTGAATACGAGGAATGTCCCTTCTGATATCAAATGATTTAAAATACAAATTTGATGGCAAATTATTAAAAATTGACATTTTGCCATCCTTGAAGTCACATTCAATGATTATACTTATGTAGCTAGGAGCAAAAGCCGGCCATGATATGAAAATTGTAACCTTTCGTATTGAAGAAATACATAAAATTTCATAAAAGACCTAAATATGTTAGGTCTTTTAGGAAACTTCAAATATTTCGAAAATATAGGATTATGTGTACTTTTCGGACATCGAAAAATGAACATAGCAACTCTGCCGTAGAGAAACAAGAAAAGAAAGAAAATAAGTTTTCCTGACAAATATTTAAGGATCCTTACAACATTCTTGTCATGCAAAAATCGTCATAATTTGTATGATTATACATCTACTACTATAGATTTTGAAGCACAAGAACAGCTCATAGTTACTTTATTGCCCCGTTATCTTAATAAAAGCATGATAATGACCTTCTAGCCGTAGGTTATTCCCAAAGGAGGGAATAATACTGTCCCATGATGCTTTCTGGCTTTGACTCTAATCATGTTACAAGAAGTAATTGATTTCCTTGGTTTTAAACTAAATGCACCTCAAACAGTGTAATTTGTTTGATAGGTCCATACAATATATCAAAGGCAATAGCTGACATCCAATTATACTAATGTATATAATCTTCCATTATTTACATTATAATTCATTTTGTACTGTATTTTGAAGAAATCAAAAATTATTAATATTGTAAACAATTTCAAATTTATTAATTCTGTAGTATGACATTAACATCTGGTATGTATGCAGCAAAATCAAAATCAAAATCAAATCAGATATCATCAGTTTTGGTTCCATAATGTATAATATCTCAATATGGGATGTTATTTTGCTTACTTTTGCAAAGACGTTCATATGAATAAATAAATAAATAAACAAACAAACAAACAAACAAACAAACAAACAAACAAACAAACAAATAAATAAATCAATCAATCAATCAATCAATCAATCAATCAATCAATCAATCAATCAATAAATAAATGAATAAATGAATAAATAAATAAATAAATAAATAAATAAATAAATAAATAAATAAATAAATAAATAAATAAATACATAAAATGCTTTATAAAATAAAGTGACATATACTTAACAATGTGGTATAGCCTTTATTATAAAGATAATATAAATACCAACTTTATATATTTAAAGTTAACACTATGTAACCTATTTGGATATAATTACAGTCGAATATAATTTAGCAGATATAGGTGTGGAAATAGATATAGGTGTGTTCGATTTCAAATACTACTCAATTCAGTTAAACAATAATTGAACATGTTGCATGATATTCGCAATGCATGCTGGATGTGCTATATCAATCTCTCCGTTTCTTTGTCCTCCAATCTGCGTAGAGAAATAGTAAAAATCACCTTATATAATATCGATTTACAGCAAACACAAAAAACACCAATAGCGAGTCATTTCAAAATTAATTACTCACTGTGTATCCAAATAAAACGTTTTATAAGTAAAGAAAATACTGTGTAACCGCTACAGGTCAGTTTTTAACAGCATGTTTTTGGAATTGTCCAGTTTGCATATAAAATAAAAGCAAAATAAGAAACGTTTTCTTTTCAAAATCTGTTATTTTGCTTCTTGATTTACAAAATCTGTTCTTTGCTTCTTGATTTACAAAATCTGTTCTTTCTTTGCTTCTTGATATACAAAATCTGTTCTTTGCTTCTTGATTTACAAAATCTGTTCTTTGCTTCTTGATTTACAAAATCTGTTCTTTGCTTCTTGATTTACAAAATCTGTTCTTTGCTTCTTGATTTACAAAATCTGTTATTTGCTTCTTGACTTTCAAGGAGAAAAAAAGAAGAAAAGGAAAGGAACATATCAATTTGTTTTAAAAAGTCTCTTTTTTTTTAAGTCATAGTTCATTGAATTTACAACCGTATGACAAAACAGGCGAAAATAATAACTTTTTGCACAATATTTGCAATTTAAAGAAACTAGACCATTGCTCATTCTAGTGACTCTAGTATTTGGACAATATAAGTGTGCTTTTTCATTTAATGACATAAAATTTGAAAAATATTGTAAGGAACACTTGAGGTTTTGACTTTTAAAACCTACATTTTGGTCAAAAAATGTGCTTGGATAGGTAGTTTTCAACAGATTTTCCACATTCGCCTTGCTATAACATTGAATTGTGTTATCTGTTGACCTAGTGACGAAAAATGTTTTTAGGGGGAAGTGTTAGCTTTCGTTTGATATAAAAATAATTCTGATTGGATGAAGGGAACACTTGAGGTTTCGACAAAAACCAATCAAAGAGGCTCATTTTTTAGCTAGAAGCTTCATAGCACATAGCATAGCATAGAAGAAGAAGAAGAAGAAGAAGAAGAAGAAGAAGAAGAAGAAGAAGAAGAAGAAGAAGAAGAAGAAAAGGGAGAAGGAAAAGAAGGAGAAGAAAAGAAGAAGGAGACGAGAGAAGAAGAAGATGAACTTGGCCGCAGCTTTTCAGTTTCACCCGTTCAAATTGATATTCACTTATAAAGCATCGATTCTTATCATCGTTTACGGTAATTTACAATGTTTATCATTTGTTTCTATTGATTATTGCCAAGATGACAAATACCGACGCAGTCAGTATCAGATACACAGATGCATTACCGGGGTCGATGAACCATAGGTAAAGGCTTTGTATTAAAATTATTAGATACCCGCACGTACTCAAAAACCAGACATAAAAGATGGTATTCTGTCTAAAATAATATGTATCTCGAGAACAACTGAATTCATACTCAGCATGTTTGTTCTAATTTGAATACATTTTTCGAATGCATGCTTATGAAAGTTCCGGACAAAAAATAACAAAATATATTTCAGCAAACAACACTAGCGCGTAAATAGTTATATAATCTCAACAAAAGATATTATTGTGTTGAGCAAATTTCCCTGTAGACAACATGATACATGTATTATACCGAGCAAATATTGTATACATTTGGTAAAAAGATATATTGTTTGTTTTCCGTTGAAACTGATGTATAGCTATTTATGCTATTTATGATAAATTTAACAGAATGTTGTTTACGTGACATTTCTAATATCGGATTAAGTAAACAAAAATGGAAATTCCGAACAAAATTTTTGTTAGTTTTTAATATCATCTAGTGTATACGTAAAACGAATGCTGGTGTACAGGATCATTTGTATATCTAAATCTGGTTATGGACGCAGCAATAAAATATCACCAAAATTAAAACTTAAAAAGGATTATATGGTTTTAAAAAAAATTGTAAATATGTTATTCTGGACAGTCAAGTGTATATTTATTTATTTATTTATTTATTTATTTATTTATTTATTTATTTATTTATTTATTTATTTATTTATTTATTTATTCTATTTGATGTACCCAATAAAAGCACGTATGGAGGCAAAGTGTTTTATTTCCTTTAAGGGGTGGGATATGAACGTTTGCACAGTATTTTTATTGTTGGACATGAGAGCACCGTCAGACATATGGAATTGCATTTTGAATACGAAGAATGTCCTTCTATGATAATTTACATTTTTTGAAATTTACACATATTTTATGGCAAATGATTAAAAATTCATATTTTTGATATTTAACAGTACTCGAAGTAAACTTTCCAAATCTAATGATATGTACATAAAGTGTATGTATCAAAAATTTAAAAATATCAAATTTTAATAATTTGTCATAAAATGTGTATTATAACGCGAATTAAAAAAAATGATATTAGGACATTCCTCGTATTCAGAATTCGATTCGATATGTCCGATATGCTCTCAAGTCCCACAAAAATACTGTCGAAACGTTCATACCAGAGCCCTTAAATGTTGTTCCGTATATGTTCATGCCCTGTCAAATTTCAATCCAATTCATCGATCTGCTGCGACAAAGTACATTAAATAGTGACACACTTTCGTCAACTTTTCATATACATATAATATTTTAACAATTGTCATGCTCAAATGAACAATTTCGGCATAATGCGATATTATTACATAGAAAATCTTTTAAGGCGAATCGGATGGCAGGAGCCAAATTTGACCAATTTTAGCCACTTAACTAAAAAAACTGCAGTATAGCATGTATACAGTTAATATTAATACATCGATATTAAGTTGAATATATGAATACAAAAGCCACCCAAGTCCATACTTTGGCCAAATTGAGTTAAGTATGGGAAAGTGTTGCTATACATATGCCTGTCATATGTATGAAAGAACAACTCAAATTCATCCTCTGTGTCTATTGAGCATGTGAAAAATAGCATGAATGAAAGAATCAACCCAAGTCCATGATTTGAGTCTTGTAACACATTGATTGAAATCCACATGTATAAAAGTCCACTTGTAACACATTCATTGCTGGAGAGTGACTTTTGAAAAAAAAATGGGTTTAATCAAGGAAAGTGTGTGGTTTATATTACATGACAGAATGCTTAAATCAACATTATACATAACTGTGTGCTTTATTTTGTATTATCTTACTAGTGGTAATCTCATTGCAACATTATTGTCTTAGAATATGATTCAAAAAACCACCCAAGTCCAGAATTTAAAATGAACCCCACGAAGTTCCTGAAATGCTAATCGTCATACCTAATACAGTTTAACCCACCCATTTGCACGTACAACTTACCATATTGACCAGATAACTGAAGGAATTAAAATGATACACTGGGTTTTTTTTCTCAAAATCACTTCCCATGGACTTGGGTGGGTTTTGGATTCATGTATTCAGTTATAGACAGTGATTCAAGGAAGCTGGAGCTCATTAGATTAGGTCATGATGCACTTATGGTCCGTGGCAAGCCCGATTCGACCTTTGTGGCATTAAACCCAGTTAACAGGAAATTAATCCAGTAAATCGATTCAGTAAAGTAAATAAGCTCATGCATTCGATCACTAACCGCAACCAGCTTCGATCGATTACCCCAGCTAGCTGCAGCGTGTGTAAACTCTAATTTGCATAGAGGCTGTACGTGAAATTATTGATTGGCTCCAAACAAAGGATTTGAACCGGTGCACCGTAATCATGGCGCAGTGCAGTCCATTCAATCAATGTCATCAACCTATTTGATCGCAGTGCATTGTTATGTGTGTGAGACGAACTGTCGCGGTTGATTGCAATCAAACAAACGATGTCTTATGTATTACTTTGCTCCGTGATGAAAATCGTGATGTTTTATTTAATCACTCTCGAAAATGTATTTCTTTTGTAGGCCTATTACTTTGTTTTGTGATGAAAATCGTGATGTTTTATTTCATCACGCTCTAAAACAAACGATTTCTTATGTATTACTTTGTTTCGTGATGAAAATCGTGATGTTTTATTTCATCACTCACGAAAAATTGATTTCTTATGTATTACTTTGTTTCGTGATGAAAACCGTGATGTTTTATTTCATCATAACGCTCTAAAACAAACGATATGCATTATATTTGTTTTGTGATGAAAATCGTGATGTTTTTATCACGCTCTAAACAATAATTATAGTTACATCAATTTTAAGAAAAAAATCTCATTAAAACAGTATAAAAAATGTAGAAAGTGATGATGATGATGATGATGATGATGATGATGATGGTGATGATGATGATGATAATGATGATGTCTCCAAAAGTGTCCCGGTATATTTTCTTGCCCTAAATCGTGCGTATCTATTAATAAGGCACTTCAATAATCAATAATCAGTCCCGTGACGCCGGCCTCCACTAACTAGCTACTAACTTGGGTTATGGGCGCTGATTTTCATGTTCACTGTCACTTACTCATCAGCGAAGTACGACCCTTTGTCAATCACCTACAGTACCAAATTTCGGCATACTATATAAGAAACTCATCATGATGATCGAACAGAGAGTACTTTAAATGTAGCTTGTACCGTTTTCGTGTTGCATTCTTCAGAAGTGAGCGGTCCGTTTACCAAAATTTTTGGTCAAATCTCCATTCAATTAACACGGGATTTGGCTAGCTATGCCTTGCCCTCCCTCACTGTTTTACCAAAGTACGAATATTTCTGAACATCTAACCTAGCTGTAATTTTAGGTCATGTTAGAGAAATATATTTGCTAGAAGTTTTTGAGAGTACTTTTAATATTAGCCGGTTATTTTTCACACATTGACGTTAACTAGGCAAATGCCTATCCTTCCAACATGGCACGATTTGTACAGGTCACAGCTCAATGGTGAGAGCACTGTGTATTGTGTATAGGAAAACGGACAGTAACTGCAGTATGTAACTTGCCAAAATAGTGCAAGTGCATGTATAGTAGTAGCAGAAAGACACTACACGAATATAATTATTGTCTTACCGGATCATGGTACTTCTTTAAGAATGTATAGATGTATTTTATCAATACAATGCAGGATACAGGAGAAGAAGAATACGTAAGAAGAATGAGGAGGAAGAGTCGGGAGATCGGAAGGAGGAGGCGGAGGAGGAGGAGGAGGAGGGGAAGAGAAGGAAAAGAAGAAGAAGAAGAAGAAGACGTAAGAAGAATACATAAGAAAGAGAATGCTAAAGAAGAAAGGATGATGAGAATGAACTTGCCCGCAGCTTTTCAGTTTCACCCGTTCAAATTGATATTCACTTATAAAGCATCGATTCTTATCGTCGTTTACGGTAATTTACAATGTTTATCATTTGTTTCTATTGATTATTGCAAAGATGACAAATACCGACGCAGTCAGATACACAGATGCATTACCGAGGTCGATGAAAAGGCTTTGTATTAAAACAATTAGATACCGCACTCAAAAACCAGACATTGAAGATTGAATTCTTTCCAAAATAATATGTATCTCGAGAACAACTGAATTCATACTGTGCATGTTTGCAATAATTTGAATGCATTTTTTCAGACGCATTTCAAGTTATACCAATGAAAGTTTCGGATTTCAAATTTTGGACGAAAAAATAACAAAATATATTTTGGCAAACAACTCGAGCGCGTAAATAGTTATATATTCACAACAAAAGATATTATTGTGTTGAGCAAATTTCCCCGTAGACATTATGTTATATAATACCGAGCAAATATTGTATACGCTCTGTATTGTTTGTATTCCGTTGAAACTGCTGTATCGCTATTTATACTGTTTATGATTAATATAACATAATTTTGTTTACGTGACATTTCTAATATCTGATTAAGTAAACAATATGGGAAATTCCGAACAAAATTGCTGTAGTAGTAGTATCATCTATAGGAAAAGAAATGGTATTATTAAGGATAATTTTGTTTGACAAGAGCTGGCTAGACGCAGCAGTAAAATATCACTAAACTTAAAAAGAATTATGATTTTGTTTTTAAATTATTTATTTATTTATTTATTTATTTATTTATTTATTTATTTATTTATTTATTTATTTATTTATTTATTTATTTATTTTATTTATTTATTCCATTTAGTCGTGTGTGAATGTACCCAATAAAAGCATGGATTTGTTTTATTTAATGTCCCATATAATTTCGTACCCTGTCAAATTGCAATCCAATTTATCGATCTGCTGCGACAAAGTACATTAAATAGTGACACACTTTCGTCAACTCCACATGTACATATAATATTCTAACAATTGCCATGCACAAATGAACAATTTCAGTATAATGCGATAAATTATTTTATTACATGGAAAATCTTTTTAAGGCGAATGAGATGGCAGGAGCCATATTTTACCAGTTTTAGCCACTTAACTAAAAAACTGAAATATAGCATGATTGATATTAAATTATAGACAGTGAGTGAGTCAAGGAAGCTTGAGCTCTATTAATTAGGTAACATGCCAAGTTAGTTCAAGTGCATAATAGCAGAAAGACAATACACGAATATAATATTGTCTTATCGGAGCATGGTGCTATTTATGTATTTTATCAATACAGTGCAGGATACAGGAGAAGAAGAATACGTAAGAATGAGGAGAAGCAGGAGCGCTGCGACAAAGTACATTAAATAGTGACACACTTTCGTCAACTTTACATGTACTCATAATATTCTAACAATTGCCATGCACAATTTTGTCATAATGCGATAATATTATTTCATTAGATGGAAATTTTTTTAAGGCGAGTGGGATAGCTGGAGTCATATGTGACCGTACACCACAGATAAGCCGTAAACTAGATGTCATAAATAGTATTCTGAGTTACAGTGTAAAATGTGTATGAAGGTCGTATTCATAGCTACCTCAAGTTGGTGCTACATGTATCTCATTTTGATAGCGCCAGTCAAACACCTTTTAAATCAATCAATAATACTATTTTTGAAGAGGATAATACGCTTCTACCTATATCCATATAATTTTTAAATAGCTCTAGTCTTTGTTTGCTTTGGCTAAATCCTGTTCAAGTGGTGGGTTACAAAGCACTGTATTTTGTTTAGGTATGTATAATTAACAATTAACAATGAGAGGACATTCCTGAACATCGTTGACTTGGGGATGATTTGAAATGACCGCCAATTATGATTGTTTGGTATTTATTACCAGCATTGAGGAAAAAGACACATATAAACCGAAAAAAGGTTACCATTTTATTGAAGGATCAAAGTTCAACAAACCATAACCCCGCTTCTGAATATCGTTTGAAGTCAAATAATATACCATTTTAAAGCTTAGTCATGTATAATTATGAGCCACTGCTAGAACAAACTTTGGGTTAGGATTAGGGTTAGAATAGTGTGGCCTTTTATGACTGCATAAAATAAACACGGGTCCCATGGCACTAATTCTCGCGATTCACAATACAATGCGCCGCCAACGGTTGCTCTTACTAGTCCAAACCTTGACCGCCAGGGTCGACATCGCCTTCCTAGCCACCATTAGGTTTTTACGCGAGTGTGATAATAATAATGCTGAAAACAGCTCCACAAAGGATTCCGTGTGATCAATAGATCAAAATGGACCTACTACAATTATTGAAAACTTGTGTTTAGTGTACATTCGTGTGTAACATAATTATATTAGAGTCACGCGGTAGCCGTGACCAGCAAGTTTTTAAAAAAAAAGACTGATAAAGAAGACTACTAACAGATGCTCCCGCGAGACTATATTTACACCTAACATTAAAACACTTGACTTCTATTGTTCGATGTTATTTTTCGCTGGGTACAAAATGTATCTAAAACCATGCTAAATGTTATTTACAGTCCCAGGTGTAATATCGTGACAACTCATTAATTCCAAAAGGGCCACCAATCCTACAGTCAATCATTGTTCGTAATAAACAAATATTTTTGCTTCCATTTCACGCGGTATTTCATAGCGAAAATTAGTTGCAAATCATACTGATCCAGAATTTTTGGACACTGCTACAGGTCTACCTGGTTATCACCTTCACACTACTTTTTCAGATTCACTTCCAAATATACCCTAGCAGTTTCCTGGATACCCTACATACAAATTCTGAGCCACATTCGCCAAAAAATCAAGTTTTCACCATTCTTTTGTTCATATCGGACGACGCATCCATTTATATTTATAGCAGAGGCCCGTGGTCTAATGGTTAGGGCGCTTGACTCCAGATACGCTATCCCGAGTTCGAAACCCGGTGACCAACTGATTTTTTTCTTCAATGTTTTATTAAACAATTTATTGTCATTAATCAAGGATAACATAATTTTAAACATCCAGTGCTATTGTGATATTATTTTTTTAATTAAAGCAAGTTGTTTGTTTCTCATGGAAATTGTTTATTGTGTTAAGGGCCTATTTAAAAACACAGCATAATGAGATACAACACCATCAAGGATCAAAAGAAATCTGAATAACCAAGAAACTAGATCAGGTATTATAGGGTATGCAATACGACGTTACTCATTGTTATTCTAATTTAAATATATTTTGTCCTACCACGGGCAAATTCGCATGATAATAGGACAATAAAACATGATTGTGATATGTATGAATGGTTGTTGAATCGATTCAGAGACCTGACTCTCTGTCATCTTCAGCTATCGTAGAACATGACAATTGTCATACCGTCCCGGTAGGTTGATTACAAACACTCTGTAGGTGTGGAAAATTGTTCCGCTAGTATGGAAGGCCAGCAGGAAAAAAAAATATCCAAATAACATTTATCAAGCATATATAGTACGGAAGCGTCTATGTGACACAACTTGACAAGATAATTATCTTGCCATGTCGACTTATTATCAGCATTATGTCAACATGACGATATAAAATATCTCGCCAAGACAACTGAACAAACAAATCAACATGGCAAGATAAATTGTCATGCTAAGTCGACATACCAAAAATGGATATCGTCTTCGCGAAATAAATTATTATGCCAAGTCAATTTAGCAACAAATTAATGTCTACATAGCAGGATATTTTGTCACGTCCAGTTGACTTAACAAACAATATAAGTCAACATGGTAAGATTAAATTATCATACCAAGGAATAGTAATTTTTGACACCGTAGAATTTAAATTATTGAAAAGCATCCTCGGGATGTAGAGGATGGGGCGGCCCGAAATTAAAGGGAAAATTAAATCTCAAAAGACCGCCGACAACCGCCGCTCAATAGGGATATCCAACTAGATTGCCCCGCAGGGCTACAAAGAACCACAAACCGCGAAATTTGGATATCCAGCTAGATTGCCCCGCAGGACTCAGGAACCACAAATCTTGAAATATGGATATCCTACAAATTAAAACCACAAACCGCGAAAAACCGCCAACAACTGCCGCTTAATAGAAATATTCAACTATATTGCCCCGCAGGGCTACAAAGAACCACAAATCGTGAAATTTGGATATCCAACTAGATTGCCCCGCAGGACTATAAAGAACCATAAACCGCGAAATAGGGATGTCCAACAGGTTTTAACTATAAATTAGCCCTCGATAGAGGGCAAAGCTTGAAGGATTAGGGAAATTATAACCACGAACCGCGAAAGTTGCCTTAACAAACAATATAAGTCAACATAGTAAGATAAATTACCATACCAAGTAATAGTAATTTTTGACACCGTATAATTACAATTTTTGAAAAGCATCCTCGGGATGTAGAGGAGGGGCGGCCCGAAATTAAAGGGAAAATTAAATCTCAAAAGACCGCCGACAACCACCGCTCAATAGGGATATCCAACTAGATTGTCCCGCAGGGCTACAAAGAACCACAAACCGCGAAATTTGGATATCCAGCTAGATTGCCCCGCAGGAATCAGGAACCACAAATCTTGAAATATGGATATCCTACCAATTAAAACCACAAACCGCGAAAAACCGCCAACAACTGCCGCTCAATAGAAATATCCAACTAGATTGCCCCGCAGGGCTATACAGAACCCCACACCGCGAAATATGGATGTCCAACAAGTTTGAACTATAAATTAGCCCTCGATAAAGGGCAAGGCTTGAAGGATAAGGAACATTATAACCACGAACCGCGAAAGACCTCCAACAACCACCTCAATAGAGATATTCAACTAGATTGCCTGCAGGGCTACAAAGAACCACAAACGGCGACATTTGGAAATCCAACTAGATTGCCCCGCAGGGCTACAAAGAACCACACACCGCGAAATATGGATATCCAACAAGCTTAAACAATAAATCAGCCACGATAGAGGACAGGGTTTGAAGAATAAAGGAATACCACGAACCGCGAAAGACCGCCAACAACCGCCGCTCAATAGAGATATCCAAC
Organism: Amphiura filiformis; assembly: GCF_039555335.1. Lineage (NCBI taxonomy): Eukaryota > Metazoa > Echinodermata > Ophiuroidea > Amphilepidida > Amphiuridae > Amphiura > Amphiura filiformis. The sequence continues at coordinate 21,183,672 of NC_092647.1, forward strand.
TAGATTGCCTGCAGGGCTACAAAGAACCACAAACGGCGACATTTGGATATCCAACTAGATTGCCCCAGGGCTACAAAGAACCACTTACATTTTAGTTATAGGTATAGCTACATATACTCGTATTTTTTATTATCATAAATCAAGGATAATATTATTCAACTTCTATTTTTCGCTTTATTCGTCTTATGGAGTACTTCGTAACCGGATGACTTTTCAAGCTTGGAGCTACTCGGCTTCATTCATAAAAAGAAAGCAAATCTACCAAAAAAACGTTGACAACGTAAAGAAAGCAGCAAGTTTAAAAAGCCCCACCTCGGCTCACTTTTTGAAACTTGGTCCCATTTGTAAAAGATACTGATTTAAACTTTGTCATAATTATCAACTTAAAACATTTGCAGAAGTGTTATGTATCTTTAATTTGCCGATGCGATATTAAGTTGTCAGCATTCTGGAACGATCAGAAAGGTTGTTCTTGGCCAATATCCTATATATGTTTTGTTTTATAATAATTATTAAGTTCATGATCAATGATTGAATTAAACGAATAACAAGTAGGCATGTTAATGGCAATGATGCTATTTCTGTTGATATTCAAAATGGGACCAAGTTTCAAAAAGTGAGCCGAGGTGGGGGCTTTTTAAACTTGCTGCTTTCTTTACGTTGTCAACGTTTTTTTGGTAGATTGACATTTACACACACAATGACATGTTCCTGTGTTGAGTTGGTATTACGCGGGCTTTGAATGTCGACATTTTCCTATGATGCACTGCGTATTTCGGCCTTTCCCTAGCTACCGCTGGAGGCGCATCGTATTGTGAATCGACCGAATTGGTAAATACCATAAGAACAAAAAAATTAACTTAATATCAAGATTTTCTCTGACTCTGATCTTTTTTTATGGAAGGTTTTTTTAGTAGTGTATGTATTCGTTGGGTTTGTTACAGAAGCTGTTGTTTTTTGTTTTATTTTTTGTTGTTTATGTTGTTTATCGGTACCCAGCACAAACAAATAAAGCAATCCAAGCATGAGAAACACAAAGGTCTAAAGGTTTTCCTTAAGATTGTATTTAAGGGTAAAATTCGCATTGTCACATTTCTAGAAACTCACCAGAACCATACATGCGCTGTTACAAACAATATAACAACGTATGCATCAGAGCGGAATTGACATGAATCAAACTCTTTTCACGCGGGTGTCGACTGCAGACGACAAGTTTCAAAAATTCAAAAATTTCAGAAATGTAAATTGTCATGACCATATTTGGAATCAGCATGAAAAATGCATTAAAATGAGTACAAACAAGCCTGCTATTGGTTCAGTAGTTCTTAAGATAGCTCTTGATATTTTGAGAAAATAATTCAAAACTTGAACTTTTTCCGTTGAAGCGCATGGCTAGCATGCAGAGCTTTAACAGACGTATAAGCTAATCTACATAGACATTAACATGAGAAATACCCATTTAGTCTTTAAATTAGCTTTGACGTAAGCTGACAAAATATTAAGAAGTTGATAAGATTTCGAAATTACTAAAGATAAAGTTGATATGCGAAAAGCAATTTGTTATGACAAGGTGGTGAGATTATACAATGCGTTTCAGTATGGGGAGTGCTAATAACAGCATTGTCATGTAATTGGTCTTACAAAAGATTGGAAATTATTAGCTGGGGGCATATCACCAATGCCGTTGAAAATATTATTATATAATATAATATGTTAAATTAATATTTAATATTATTGGTAATGTTGCTTATTTTTAAGTTTTGAAATCATCTCACTTGTCAGCATTAATAATATTTAAACAGTACAAGTCTGTCCACTGCTGTGATTTGGTAGTTCACAGTATGTTGCGGATGGTAGTGAGCTTTGGCAAAAATTGCATTGATCATTTCAAGAATTCAAATATCACAGATATATTTTTGTAGGTCTTACGGTTCTTGAGTTATGTTGTAAAGAGGGCTGGAACAACAACACTTCTTTTGTAAAACGTACATAACTCATTAACAACAATAAATCAAGCAAAATTTCAAAGTGTATGATTTGTAGAATGAGCTTTTGCAAAACATCAAAGTGTTATTAGTGAAAATTGCACAAAATAATGCACGCGTACTGAGATGTTGATACATCTAATGCACGAGCCCCGAAGGGGGGAGGGCATTAGACGCATCAACATCTCAGTACAAGTGCATTGTACAGTTTCTCGAGCAATAACTGATACGCATTAATTAACCTATTTCATACACGAGAAAAAATCTCCGATTGTTGCTATTTCTAAAACAAAATTGTCACTAAAAATGTTGAAAAAGGCAAGCAAATATAAATGCATCCACCCGTAAGAAAAATGAACGCGTCTGAAAGCACCGCGCGTACTACGCGAAGTGCGCGCCCCTGCAATTACACAACATTTGTGCACGGCTAGTAATTTACTAAAGGAGGCTCTGATTGGTTCTCACTATCTAGGTGTTTTTGAATTTCAATAATATATTGATTTAGAATCACAACTTCACTAATGTGATATGTTAACTGGTTTATATGTTCAGGATAAAGCTCAGAAACAAGAGAGATCGATATTTTAATTAAGGAGCATTCATTAATCTGCAGTGGCCAAATGTCTTTTATGATATTATTTGATATTAGGGTTATAGTTCATGTTCTCCGGCAGTAATGATTGATGGGTTTTTAACCTTCATTAGATATCAAGTACGACGTGGTATGTAAAAAGCTATTAATTGATTTTACAATTAATTTATAGTACTATAACTTATAATAGTTGCGTGATGAAAGTTCATGTTGATGGCTGATTATTGATTTGTTCACTTAATAGATCATAAATATGTTTATAGTGGAATCATTAAGACAATTAATCGATTTTGACCTAAATATTTCGTTCACAAAGGGTGACTACCACACGAAAGGCGAGATTCACATTAAAACGCATTCCTTTGATGCATTTCAATGTGATTTCCTTTTGCGCCCTCTTTTCCGAAGGGCATTAAAGCTAAACCACTTGACGGATATTTTTTGTACTTGCTGTCAATCAAGAATAATAATACATTACATGTAGGCTAAAAACTGGGTAGGTGGGACATCTGCAAATGTTCGTACCTCCCTGATAATGTAAGTGACAAATAACAGCAAAAACAACTCCCATATCTGTTCATAACTTTGGTCAGTGGAGCGAGTCAGGGGATTTCAAGTGGGCGATTGTTGATTGGCAAGTGCCATATTTGGGCATAAGTGCAGTCCACCATTCAATGTGGATGATGGGCTAGACTTATCTATTGCTTTTGCTGGAGTGATTTCCTGTTAACCAGGTTTTTAAGTACTGCAAAGGTCTAATCATGTTTGCTGTGCAGCATAACTGCACTCTGTAAATTAAACACATTTTGACATGGAGTAAATGAGACAATTAATTACGAGTAATTGATTTCGTACACATCATGTTAACACTGCATAACTTTACTTTCCATAACTTTCGTTGTTTCAATCATTGCAATGAAAAAGTACACACAGACCGGTTTGGTTTTATCATTCTTTCCACCATATAGCTAGTCGTGATGTTGACAAAAATAGCTTGAACTTGAAGATTAATAAGCTATTACAGCGATAAGAAATCCATAAAAATCATTATTTGTAAAGGAAATGCTTATAAAAGCTTTCTTTGATCGTTCTGAAGATGAATGTCTATCGTCTTTTCAATAATAATTATCTACAGTTTAGAGAAATACGCTTCGTTTTCTTTTGAAGGATCAAGCGAATAAGGGTACTTTGCTTTCGACTCTCATTGTTCTTTCACCATGAACCAACATTTCTTATTTCTATTTAATGGGCTATTCCATTTAGAATCCACACTACCCCCTGTGGAATATTTTGGAAATATCTTTCACAGGGGAGTATGAATTTCAAATGGAATGAACACATGAGGCAGCTCCATTTGAATTTCATACACTCTCTGAGAAAGATTCTTCCCCTGAGGGAGAGTGAGTTGCAAATGGAGTTGCTATTGTGTTCATTCCATTTGAAATTCATACTCCCCCTGTGAAAGATATTTCCAAAATCTTCCACAGGGGTAGTATGAATTTTAAATGGAATGACATACATGTAGTTCAATAACCACCAGAACATCTCAAATTGTGACCTCATGTTGCGGATTAGTTTTTTTACACAATGCCTTCAATAGTTTACCGCTATATATTTTATGTGTATACAAATGTAAACAATTCACCAGAGTTTTCTGTAAACATTTTGCTGAAGGGGTATATTCAATTTTTTGTACCCTTACAATTGCGAATTTTGTCAATTGTGAATTAACACAATGTCTAGGGGGTAAGTTTTATTTTAACAATGTAAGTCTCAATTTCACTGAATTGTTGACCCACATTTTTTTCGTCAGGACGCTCAAGAATCTAAAATGTAGGGGGGATGGATGCAGACCAACATTTTTCGTCTCCAATATATTTTATTAGTAAATACTATTAACTACCACCGACTCGTACCCCCACTAGCTACGGCTCTAATCCCACAATTTATTCCCATATTAAATAACAAAGGTAAATTTCGTCGTCTATCACACCCGGATGAAAATATGGGATACATTATTTCTATATCAAATCAAAGAATATGAACGCGTTGGAGAATGCAAGCAAATATAAAAGCATGAACCCACAGAAAAAGTTCACTTTTAGGATCGCTGAGATCACTGAATGGGCTTTTAAACGAAACAAAACTTAAAGTTAAACAACAACAGAAAATGTGAGTTATTAGATTAATTTGCGAAGTAAAAACATTTAGTACCATTTGATATTATGAACTACATCAATTACCTTATTGGATCTTGACAAGTTCATCTCCAGTTTTGTGTAGATTTTAACACCGAATTACACTTTTCAGCTGCAGTGGATCTGGTGGCTCTAAAACTGAATGCGTTTATGATTATTTTTTTACTAGTACCAGATAGATAGAGGCAAAATAATATTGTGATGCACTTCTTGGAATCATAATACATTTAATATCACACACCTTCATATCACCTTTGTTTTGGTTTTCATAATTTCTTACGAATAATTATTAGTATTGAACAAGCTGATTCTTCATATGCAATATTGAAATGACCAGAGTGTATCCGGAAGAATTTCTAGTTATATTCACTATTTCCTTTGTCAACACTTGATGATGTAACTCGGGCACTCAAGTGTTGACATAGGCAACAGTTTTTTGCTGAAACGTACACCATTAAGTGTATTTTCTGGTGTATGACCTGTCATAATAATTGTCTGCAAATTATCCGCATCTTATGTTGCATTTTGATATAGCAGTCTTGTCCACAATCACAGAAACGCACAGCAGTAAATGCATTTGCTGGATCTCACAGATACAACGAACCTTGTTTACTGAGTTCTATGACCTGTCTTTACATTAATCTGCAAATTATTTACATCTTATGTTGCATAACCGCATTACAGAATCACTGAAAATCTGACGGCTACACTGTTTGACATTATGTTAAAATTTTAACCAACATGGATTACTATTATACGTGAACCACCCATTTGTTGGTTAAAATTTTAAACCAACCAATTAAAACGTCTGATTACATTAGTTAATAAGCTTAAACTTGGTTAAATTTTAAAATTGGTTAAAATTTTAACCCGAGAATAAATGTGTGGTTCACCTGGTACTACGTGTTGGGTAAAATATGTTACACATGCTCTAACAGTGTATACGAATCACATAATACGGTACAGCCTGTATGTGACAAGAAATTACTAATTGAAATAATATTTGAAAACTCATAATGCACTAACATCCTAACATTCAACCCTACACATATAATTCCGTTGTCAAATGCGTAGAATAGTGTAAATTTATCATCTAATCAATGAACTTTACTACAACACAAAGAAATTTCAATAAAAGTCAAGTAAATCTATTTGAAATCCCTGAGGATTGTCAATACCATTTAACTGCGAGTTAACATCGTAAGAAAAACATCAATAATAAGACAAAAACGTCAATAATGTAGCATTTTGACACATTAATTGAAATTCTTGTGTTACGCAATAGAACATGGTTTTAGTGAAACACACCCAAAATTTCTCTATCAGACAGTAACAATCTGTGTATAAAAAAATAGAAATAATGCACATCGGCATTGCTAATTTAGATGTTTTTAAGAGCATTTGCAGTTAAAAACCGATTGAACAAATTAATTTTGATTCTACTTTTCATTGATTTATTCGCCAATTGAGCACAATAATAAGTGACAAAATTGCTATTCTTGCGCTTCCAATCTACAGGAGAGTACGTCTGGCTTAATTGAAACGTAAATCATTGTCTTTTTGGGTACTATTGTATATATTTATCCTGGCATCTCTAAAGCATTTTCACAATTTCAAGCACTGTTGCTTAAAATTGACTTCAGAGCAACTTAACTTCCTTTTCGAGCTGTTTAGTGTTGTACTTTTAAGTATAAAAAGTACGATTCTAAAAAAAAAATACGATTTACAAATCGTAGTATTCCCTGCACATACGGGTGTTGACCGGATAATGACAAGTTCCACGTGGTCTTTAATATTTGGAATCAGTGTGATAAAATCATAATAAAGATGCGTACAAACAAGCCAGGTTGGTTTAGTGGTTCAGAGATAGCTCTAAATATTTTGAGAACATATCTCAAACCTTGGATTTTATGTTGAATCTTATGGCCAACACTCAAAGCATTTATTATACCTATTGTTGTAGTTCTAGCGTATCACGCTTTTACTACTGTAGAACACGGTAAACCTGGATCGGGGTATTTAGAAGGTGGTTAGGGTTAGGGTTATGATTATGATTAGGGTTAGGGTTAAGGTTAGAGGATGTCGTGGTTAGGGTTAGGGTTAGTATTAGGGTTAGGATTAGGATTAGGATTAGGATTAGGATTAGGGTTAGGGTTAGGATTAGGGTTAGGGTTAGGTTAGGGTTAGGATTAGGGTTAGGGTTGGGGACCTCCTTCTAAGCACCCCCGATACAACGCTTTCCGTAGAACACGAGTTGTTGTAGGATTAGCCACAGACGGTGGCCCGAACGAACTAAGAGAGCGAGTAGCCCGAGCAAAAATAGGGCAATTGTCATGATTGTAGGTTTTTTTAATTATGAATATAAAGATGTTTAAAATAGTATACAGGCGCAGTACTATAACCGGTCTGCATTTCAATCGTCATATTTTTGGTTTTTGAACAATTGAGAAACCAAAACAGCAAAGTTAAAAATGCCATGCACTCTGTGTGTCGGGACTCGTACCGTCAGCACAGTGCCTAACTGATTGAGCTATGACTTGACTGCTAAATAAATATAAAGCAAACCTCATTGTCAAGATTTAAAAATAAGATTAAAATTAAAAAATATTCTTGAAGCAACTCGAGCCGTGCCGTGACGGTACCCTGATATAATTATACATATTTAATAGTATTCACAAATAACTTGTCTAAGATTTTGATAACCTTGATATTAAAAAACATGAGCGATTTTGACCTATTCAAATCTTTACGACTCATTAAACCTGACGTTCACAACAAAATGTTCATAAACGTCCTTATAGATTAAATCACACGTCAGGGCAGACACGTCTGTAAGTAATTTCTCAAGTTCAAATTTTCTCAATGAGAATGTTATGTTGTCATTTCTCATGTGTGGTGACGAAACGTTGGCGGGTATATTATAGTTATTGATATGAAAATTAAGATATATTTGGGTGGCATGCATTTAAAGCACTTTACAAAGGGTGAAATTCTGCTATGTTTGTTCACTTTTGCGTACACACTCTTAAGGGATGTAGAAAGCATCATGCAGGGATTTTCTCCAAAACTGAGCATTTCGCTCAAGTTTGAGCTCACAGATGGATTTGTCAAGTCTTTGCCATTCTAAATATGTATACTTTTATATACTTTAGACCAACAATTTGGCAGTGTAGGTAACATTGAGTCTAATCATATCCTAATTCTATCTCGAAGAAGAGAAACATCACCCAATGATAATTATGTTATTTTGTTTTATTTTAATTTGGTTTGTTTTATATTGTCTGGGTCGGCAGGTCGAGACATGGGGTGACAAGACTCCCGCTACCAAGAAAATGGGACATGTGACACAAATTTGACGTTGGGTCGCGAATGATCAAAATGGCGCCGCGTTCCATAATAAATCCAAAATTTATTATTATTTTTATTATTTATAAGAAAAACCCGTAACCGTACACCGATTGGGCTATTTCATTTAAAATCCACACTACCCCTGTGGAAGAATTTGGAAATACCTTTCACAGAGGGAGCATGAGTTTCAAATAGAATAGACAGTTGGGTAACTTCCATTTGAAATACTCACTCCAGTTGTGGATATATATAGGTAAAGGCAGGGTTTCAAGTGGAAGATATTTCCAAAATCTTCCACAGGGTAGTGTGGATTTCAACTGGAATAGCCCATTAGCCTATATCAAATGAATATAGTCAAGTTAAATACCGTATAAATAAATGTAGTGTATACTCAACGTATCCAAGCGAACATTAATCACGGCGTCAACCTGCGTGCAGATTTTACAATTCAAAAACACTTCAATGATACACAATGCAACACCTGATTACTGCCTTTAATTAAATTTGAACGTGACAACAAACACGCGGATTTTTTTTTGAGTTGATGCGATGACATTTCGTAAAATGTGCCATTTTATATGAAGACTGTTTTAAACGAGATATAACCTTAGAAGAAAATCTTCTTTCTAATAAGATCCAATTAGTGAATGGGATATTGGTTAGATAATTTCACGACTTTAAAAGGTAAGCAATTATTTTAAACTGTTGCGATTTGGGAGTTCACCGCATCTTGCGAATAGTAGTGAGCTTTGACAAACATTGCTTTGATCATTTCTAGCGAGTGTAGAAGAATTCAAATATCACAGATATACTTTTGTAGGTCCTGAGTTCTGGAGTTATGTTGTAAAGAGGGCTGAAACAACAAAAAATCACTTTTGTAAAACGTACATAACTCATTAACCAATGTTAACAGCAATAAATCAAGCAATTTGTAGAATGAGCTTTTGCAAAACATCAAAGTGTTATTTTTCAATAATATATTGTTTTAGATAATGAAAATCGATATTTTTTGACTGCTTTGACTGCTCTATGTGGAATCTCCGGAATGGAACTCCGGAACAAAGCTCTAACAAATATTAAAGCCGATGATGATGAAGTGAATTGTGCCATTACAGTTGAAATCCATACACCCCCTGTGGAAGACATGACCTTAATCTCTCACACAGGGGGTGTAGATTTTAAATAAAATTAATGCAATCCCGTTCCAGTTCACATTTACCGAAGATGTTTACGAAGTAAGTAAGTAATATTATTTATCATACCACTAAGGGAAACATCAAAGAACACCGCTAACCTGATATATTTTCTTATCATACCACTAAGGGAAACATTAAAGAACACCGCTAACCTGATATATTTTCGTATCTAGTCAGTGAGTGCGTATTTTACGCTTTATATCTAGTCAGTGAGAGCGTATTTCGCAAGCCCGATACGCGTGTACGGCGACGTACGCGTATAAAGGCGATTCGCGTAAACCGGGCGCGTAAAATACACGCAATCTGTAATACACGGAACAGTCATCTATTTTTTGTAATGTTTTCCTATTTAGCAGCAATTAAAATGTTTAAAATGGTAATTATTTCAATATTTAGAATGACTTAGTGGTATGATAAATTCGTTATTAGGTTCAGCGTCGGTATGGTACGGAAAATTACCGTGCGCTCAGTGTCATACTGGGTTCAGCCTTCGGCTTCACCCAGTATGACACTTCGCGCACGATAATTTCCCGTACCATACCTCCGCTTCACCTAATAACCAGGGCTGTGACACTCGTATTCAAACCCTGTATAAAAATTGAAGTCACTTTACGGCAACTTAATTGACATATCGGCAGTTTGAGTGACAGTTGCTAGGCTTTTTCAGTACACCTAGTAACGTCCTGGTAACGCTCAGGCACATTAGCCTAAAATTTACGCACGGTTCGCACAACAACGTTGTGCGTACTTCTGCCACGGTGGAACAGACTTATCCTATATTCAATTGACAAGTTCGTATTTGATTGACAGTTGCTGGGCATTTTCAGTACACCAAATTTATCCAAGATGGCGCCCATCGACTGCCAATTTTTCGGACCCCTTCCAGCAAAAATACAGCTTATTTAGCCAGTCTCGTCATAGGGTCCTCGAACAGAATATTTTCCTAGCATATTGAGCTAACTCCTCAGCTATTTGGTTTTTCACGATATGATAGTAATAGAAAGATTCGACCAAATGTTCGCCGTTTTTCGCCATTTAATTTTTTTGGAAACGATGACGTAAACATTGCATCATCTCTTCCACAGGTTATACACTCATACACGTACAGGGGTACTAAGCCATCACATGCATTATCGCGCATAGGCTGAATGACTGACTTCATTTGCGCAAACGAGTGGCTTATCCTATAGTATATTAGTACTCGAGAATCCTTGTAATAACTAATAGTATCTAGTCAGTGAGAGCGTATTTCGCAAGGCCGATACGCGTGTACGGCGAGGTACGCGTTTGAAGGCGATTCGCGTAAACCGGGCGCGTAAAATGCACACAATCTGTAATACGCGGAACAGTCATCTATTTTTTGTTTTTCCTATTTAGCAGCAATTAAAATGTTTAAAAACGTAATTATTTCAATATTTAGAATGACTTAGGGAACAACCCAAAAGTTCGATGAAGCCCTATAAACGAAAGTCCTTTCGTTAGGGAGGGAGGGGGTCAAAAAGTCCGATTACGTTTCTAAAGAAGTAGTTAAAACATCGGTCAAAGTTGACCTTTTTAAAGGATTTAATATATAATTGTAAAATCGTAGTATTTTCTGAAGTACGATATTGACATTTTAAAGTGGTTGCTTCAAAATGATTTCAAATAAATATAGAGTGCATGCAGTACTCGCAACCTGCAACTTGTAAGTTCATTTTTTAAAGCAGCTCTACCGCACTTTGATTCTTTTTTATTTGAAAATCCAGCAAGCCATAATTTTTTTATGAAGAAAAATATTTCAAAATTAAATAGAATTGTTGTTTCTTAAACGTGATCAATATCCTAGCAATGTCGCACACCTCCACAACCCCATCGACCATAGCGACGGCCCTGTGCCCAATGAATACGGGTTGGAATTTTCGATATTTGATACTTACGTTAGAGGGGAGGGGGAAGGGGTAAGCCCTCTAACGAAAGGACTTTCGTTTATAGGGCTTCATCGAACTTTTGGGTTGTTCCCTTAGTGGTATGATAAATTCGTTATTTAATAGGTGAAGCGGAGGTATGGTACGGGAAATTATCGTGCGCTCAGTGTCATACTGGGTTCAGCCTTCGGCTTCACCCAGTATGACACTTCGCGCACGATAATTTCCCGTACCATACCTCCGCTTCACCTAATAACTAATAGTATTAACCCCATGGCAATCGAGTTTTCAACACCAAGGGTAAAGTTAGCCTTTTCACAACAGAGTTAAAGACCCCTACCCTTAAGGACATTAAAATTTCTCCCTTCCCCTGAAAATCATTTTCTTGTAATAGTTTTACATGGTCAAGTTCAACGTTTTATCAAATCAGTCAACACATTATTATTTACTGTTACATATGCAAAAGGTGTTGAAATCATTATTTCAGCATTGATTAAAACTTCTTATCCAAAACACAATAAAGCGTCCGCCGATGACAGGATACTTCAAAACAACGACACATTTCCATCTCGGAGAAATTAACAATTTGAATCTCGTGTGGCATTGAAACGCACTCTTAATGCTTTAATATCTGTCCGATTTTGTGATCTATGGTGGATATGGGTTGTCCCATGAGTTAAACGTAATCTGTGTCATAAAGTCAAATTGATCACAATTCCGAATTAATGCTCTTGTATGTGTCCAATTGCGTGGACAATGAGGCACTTTCATAAAGGTCAAATCCGCTTACGTAATATCAGGCAATTGTGATAATTCTCTGCCTAATTTGAATAATCTTACGCTACTTTGAAGTTTTAAATAATTCCCGTAGCTCCTATTGATTTGTTGCAAATTTTTGTGATGTTCAGCTCTGTCGCACGTTTTGTGACGATTAATGGTAATTAACTTAATTTATGACGTGCACGAGGCTCTCGTTTTCTGAATGATGTACGGAATTTAATAAAATGTATCGTTTAAATCTCAAACTAACAGAGCAAAATCATGTAACACATAGGTTGAACAAGAATTGAAATTATTGTCAAAAAATGTATTCAAATTTCCAAATATTTAATGTTTGACCTTCCCGCGAACGCTTTAATATGGTGGCCAAATGTAAATGTCTACGCAACTTTATTAAAATTGATACATAATTACCTCCTGTTATATGAAAAGATATTTCCTTTACCTTTTTTGAACGATTAAATAGCTAAGTGGCGCAATAGCCCTTTACAAATGCTATTAATGCTTACTACTTTTCCAATACGAAATAATCAAAACGAGGAGATTATTTAAAGCAGCACTGTGGAATTTTTCCATCTTATGAGCTCTTATGGGCCAGTAGCTTTGATACGATCTTTACTCTTTAATATGGGTAGAGAAATTGTAAGTTTGTTATATGCATTCAGCAGAGAAATGGTTAAGGAAGAAAGACTGAATGTGTGGCCGTGGTTATATCTTAAGTCGATCTAGGGCGTCTGAGACACAACGTGATTTTGTGGTATGTGTGTTACAACTTTTAAGACAGGAACCCGCTTGTTATTTGCACCAATACCAGCATAGAAATGGTGTAGGAAGGGCATTGGATGTGAAACAGAGAAAAATCACTAAGTCTTTTATGTCAGGTACGTTAATTGAAATCCGCATCTGCAGAAGAAAAGATGTCTTTGACGGCTTTGATGTAGCACTTGAAAACCCGTTTCAATAATGTATGTTATAGTTTTCTAAAACTTTTGCGCACTTGCTTAATTGTTATGTGATCAGCAGAAAAATGGTTTAGGAAGTGCATTGGATGTGAAGCCATGGAAATACCTTGACGCAGTCTTTTATTTCTGACACGTATAAATTGATATCTGCATCAGCAGAAAGTAAGTTTAGTAAGCGACTTATATATCATGATATATGTATGTGATGTCTGATAGGTAACATTTTAATAAATATTGCAATCTAGCAGCCGTCAGCAGATGATCGCGGATCTAGTGCAGGGATTTAATGTGTAGCAGGGTAGATATTTGAAATCAGTTTGTGTCCTTCGAGATACAACATTATCTTAGTGTTGTAATAATACTTTTAAGGCGAATGGGATGGCAGGCAGGAGCCACGTTGTTCCAGTTTTAGCCATTTATCTATTAAAAAAAATGCAGTGCATTGATTAATGTAGCCGCATTGATCTGTTTTATACTTCCCTGTTTCAAACAATCATCTTCCTGCACTTGTTTGGCACAGTTCATGTTTCAATAGACTCAACAGGACAATGGGAAATCATTCAAATGGCGACGGAGGCACACGTGAAGTTTCGTTCACAGAATAAGGGATTGTAGGACATTCCCTTTCATTCACAGAATAGGACATCTATAAATGGGTCATAAGCATTACATTACATACATTACATTATACAAGGCATTTATAGGGCGCCATTTCATAAAGACCACGGCGCCAAGATGGAACACAAAATATTTGAAAGGCAAAATAAAACAGCAAAACTGAAACAAAGCCACCAGATTATTGTGGGAACAGGAAGGTTTTGAGACATTTCTTGAAACTTGGCAGAGAAACAGCAGTACGGAGTTCAGATGGAAGTGAGTTCCAGAGTGCAGGTGCGGTGAGAGAAAAACTCTTGTCGAAAGCTGATTTCAGGTCTTTAGGGTTGAATTTTGGTACAGAGAGACGTGTAGTGTCTGTTGCAGAACTCAAGCCGAGACGAGTTTGGTTGTACAATGAAATTGATTCAATGAGATAATTTGGTCCATATCCATGCAGACATTTGAACACATAGAGCATGATCTTATATAAAATTCTCTGCTTCGAAAGGAAGGAAGGACCGGAGTATCTTTTTCTAACACAATTAATTGATTGATTAATTAATTGGTGATGTTGTTAAGACAGTGAAAATAAACAGAATTCAGATAGGAGATTATGCTATTCAAATGACATTAATCACCCACACAAGAGGTACAGTCACTGCTTCAGGTAATCCCATTTGAAATTTACACTCCCTATGCGGAAAATTAATGTCATGTCTTTCATAGGAGGTGTATGGATTTTAACTATTTTTGCTATTGAAATTTCTTTACGATTGCAAAACGGTGTAAAAGTGTCAAGATAGCTGCCGCCCTCGAGTAAAAACGAAGTATCTATGAATAAATCACATAGGGGGATACTGCCTTTTGATACTGGGGGTCTTTTAATGAGTCTACTCCATTAAGTAAGATGTGAGTAGTTACAACTAAATTACATGAGGGATACTGTCTTTTTACGTGGAATAATAACTACCACCTGATTTCTTCATGTTCTTCACATTCACATGTGGCTAAACGATACATAATTTGATAATAATGCACCAACCAAATAAGTGGTTCTTTAGGAAAATGAACTATGAGCTACCACGAATTATTCGGTATTGTTAAGGTTAGCAAATATTTTAAACTGTTGCGATTTGGTAGTTCACGGCATCTTACGAATGGTTGTAAAAATAAAAAAAAAATTGCATTGATCATTTCATAGCGAATGTGTAGAAGAATCCAAATGTAACAGATATACTTTTGTAGGACCTGTGGTTCTTGAGTTATGTTGTAAAGAGTGAAACAACAACACTTTTGTTAAACGTACATTACTCATTAACACAATAAATCAAGCAAGCTTTCAAAGTATATGATTTGTAGAACTTTTACAAAACATCCAAGTGTTGTTTTTTAATAATGTATTGGTTTAGATAATGAAAATGTTTGGCTGCTTCAACCAACAATACTTAGTCTACCCTTAACACAACCAGAGTAATCATGTGTATATCGATATCTTGGTTGTCCACTAAAAATCGTGTTCAATTTACAAATAACTTGTTACTAGTTTATTACTATGTTATAATTGGTCAGACGTTAATTTATAACAGATATGTAATGAATTTAAAGATTGAATCACATCACACACTTAAAACGATGATGAACAATAAAGTATGTATTTAAAGATCCCCCAAAACAAACGTATATACCCCTGAACAAATTTCTTTCCCTTCTGGGTGTCATCAGTATTCTAATATATTCATAATTATTCAAATTAACCTGTACTGCCCTTTTAATGTTGTGAAATTGTCGTCTATACATTAGCCATTTTTACATGCGTGGGAAAGCGTGTCCTTTAGAGTACTCGATTGATGTGTGGTGCATGAGGGCCCGGGTTCAATTCCCGGTGGTGGCAACTTGCTGGATATTGACTTTATTGCATATGGATTTGGGTAAGTACTTGAGAATACTGCGTTCTTTGAAGGGGACGGCAAAATGCGCTATACAAATATGTAAGAGACTAAAGAGAGAAACTATCTCTCGACAAATGACCTTATATATCCTTTTGTAGTCGAACTTTCCGGTAGTTACTGATTTTGCTAACTAGTCTCAGGTTGATTAACATGAATAGGAGTGCCTTACGATCATCAATAATTGTATTGCAACCAGGACCCACTTTTGTATTGACCTAAACCAATGCATGAATCATGTGACGGTTACCATGATTCCCAGCTTTGATTAGAATCTGTTTAAATTCAAATCATTGGAAACATGACACACTGAATGTAATGTGTCTTCTGACATGGTGAAAACTAATTTTAATTTAAAAAAAAATAAGTGGAACACAATGGCAAAACTTTATTATTAACGGTATTATTCTGTTTAGCAATCACTGTTTAGCAATTCATTAAAATAAAAATGAAAAAATATTCAGTGCAAATTGTTACGAATTACCCACTAACTAATCTATTTGTGCCTCACAGAAATTTAATTAAAACAATGCAGGATACTATGGCAATTCCAGGATAAAATGGAACAAAATCATTAAAGTTACGCTTACACTAACAAATACAAAGCAATATAAACGCAAAAATGTGTCTTCACCCTGTTTCCCGCGTAAATAAACGCAAAAATGTGTCTTTACCCTACTTTCCCGCGTAAAGCACAGAATTAAATGACAAAAAGACGCCCTTGAGTGAATGTTTTCATGCTGCTCAGAGGTTGTGAGTGATGATATTAGGTTTCTTGAAGTATACCCCTTCCCGAGATGCAATGGATTAAAATATTGTGATGTTGGTTTTGGTGAACTGAAAATCCGTGTAATGTGATAAAAGAGCCCACTTCAAACCACTGAATACATGCATATTCATAATTATAACCTGATAATTAATTACTCATATGTTGAAATATATTTTCGATTAATTTAGTTTAGTTCATTTATGATTTTGAATCAGTTGGGTTCCATCAGTAAGTCTCTGGGGTCATCTTATGTTTTCATAAGATGATATTCCATTTTTTCATGATTCCATAATTTCTGTTTAATAACCCTGTCAAAGATGTTAGAAATATCTTCCATGGGGGAGTGTGAATTTCAAATGGAATGAACACATAAAGGCAGCTCCATTTGAATTTCATACACCCTCTGAGAACGATTTAAAATGAATCTTCAACAAAGGAGGATGAGTTTCCAGTAGAGTTGAATAATGTGCTAATTCCATTTGAAATTCATACTCCCCCTGTGGAAGATATTTACTAAATCAAACAATTATAGTCCAATTACAGTATACTATAATTATATTAAGTTATGTTTCTGCTGTTTGCATCACCATGATCAGATCAACCATTCAAATAAGAGAATTTGCCTCTAACAAACAGAAACGGTTCAGACTATATCTGGTATGATTCTTACCTCCTAGGCTACTCGGCTAACCTTTTCCCAATTATATTAGAAATCATCGATTGCATATTCTATATATTTCATTTATTGTACAAATAAACTCATTTTATTCCGGTATTCTCTTTTTTCTATCTTCCTCCATCTCCTTCCCTCCATCCTTCCGAGTCCCTCCCTTCCTCCCTTTCTATATCTCTTCCCTACTGCCTCTACCTTTATCCTCTTTTTCTCTTCTTCTCTCTTCCAATTTATTCCTTATCCCATCCTTTTCCCTCTCCTCATCTTTCTCTC
Organism: Amphiura filiformis; assembly: GCF_039555335.1. NCBI lineage: Eukaryota > Metazoa > Echinodermata > Ophiuroidea > Amphilepidida > Amphiuridae > Amphiura > Amphiura filiformis. The sequence continues at coordinate 21,200,895 of NC_092647.1, forward strand.
CATCGTTCTCATCTTAAAAATCCATCACCCACTTCTTTTACTCCAACTCCCACTCTCTCTCTCTCTCTCTCCCTATCCCACCACTCCCACTCAAACTACTTCTGCCATTATATATTTTGCAAAACATTATGGCACCGTTTTTCCTCTTTTTCTCTTCTTCTCTCTTCCAGCATGACCAATTTGTCTGATCCTTATCCCTCTCCTCATCTTTCTCTCCGTCGTTCTCATCTTAAAAATCCACCACCCACTTCTTTTACTCCCACTCCCACTCTCTCTTCCTCTCCCACCATTCCCACTCAATCTCTTTCTGCCTTTATATTATTTATTTTGCAAAGCATTATGGAATCACTTTCATTGCACACCAGTTGTTGAACTCCACTGGTACTCATGAATAATTTCATGTCCCACGGTTATAATAACAACATAAGTGGATCTTCTAGCCGATTCCTGATCAATGGTAGAATACTGCAAGAGTACAACGCCACTGTGGCATTGTACTCAATCAAAGTTTACATTATTTACTTACAACACAAAGCTCGTTGTTAAAGGAACCAGATGATAATGGTTCATGACCCAAATGTCGTTAGTTCTACACCGATTGAATTAGTTTTGTCATTGTATTTTCTTGCAATTATAGGTACAATTAAGGGTTGACAACATTGTTTCATCAAAATATATTTGCAACTATTTTCATGTCTTTCTTTCTTTCTTTCTTTCTTTCTTTCTTTCTTTCTTTCTTTCTTTCTTTCTTTCTTTCTTTCTTTCTTTCTTTCTTTCTTTCTTTCTTTCTTTCTTTCTTTCTTTCTTTCTTTCTTTCTTTCTTTCTTTTTCTTTCTTTCTTTCTTCATTTCTTTCATTCTTTATCTCCTCTCTTACTCCCTCCCCTGCGTCTCTTTATATCTTCTTCTGTAATCCATTTCTTCCTTTCTCTCATCCTTATCCCTCTCTTCGACTCTCTCCATCGTTCTCATCTTAATAATCCATCGCCCTATTCTTTTCTTCCCACTCTCTCTCCCTCTCCCACTCCCCAATCTCTTTCTGTCATTATGTTATTTATTTTGCAAAGCATTATGGCATCACTTTCATTGCATACCAGTTGTTGAACTCCTTTCGTTCTGATGAATAATTTCATGTCCCACGGTTATAATAACAACATAAGTGGATCTTCCAGCCGATTCCTGATCAATGGTAGAATACAGCAAGAGTACAACGCCACTGTGGCATTGTACTCAATCAAAGGTTACATTATTTACTTACAACACAAAGCTCGTTGTTAAAGGAACCAGATGATAATGGTTCATGACCCAAATGTCGTTAGTTCTACACGGATTGAATTGGTTTTGACATTGTATTTTCTTGCAATTATAGGTACAATTAAGGGTTGACAACATTACTTCATCAAAATATATTTGCGCAAATATTTTCATGGCTTACTCAAACTGAGCATGTATTTGTGTTTCAGCTGTCTTTCAATAAAATGTGTCCGTGGAAAAAGAAATTAAACAAAATGTTTAATATTAACAAAGCATTATTTATATAGATGTTGTTAGGCTATAATTCAAGAAATATTCGATTCAAGAAGATATATTTACTATGGTTGAAACAATTGTTTTTAGAAAGCGTGAAGCAAGTCAACTAAAAGATATATAGATTCACATCAGGCCCAGCAAAAGTGATTTGAACAAAGACCAGGGCCGCCACAGACTCTCCGGAGCTTGCAACTCTTTACTGCGTCAGAGCATGTCACATGACTCACGTCACGGTTTGACGGTCTCTGACCAGTAACAAGCATCATTCACTATAATACGTTTATGGGACCTTTGGACGTCCAACCGATCGATTTGAACGTACCATTGGCCAGGAGAGGAGGCATCTCTGTAGACGATAAATCAATATGACCTTCATCAAGTGAGGATCAGCCAAGCACGAAAAGTTTCTTGTTTAGCGCAACTGGCACATTATCTTTAAACATTTCTTACTGTAGGCCTAATCATAATACAGGCCTGCCTCCAGTGTAATGTGCGAGTAGAATGATTTTGATATCAGTCTTCTTGATTTGATTAGTATTATTACTGTTTCTTTTTTTTTAAACACCTTTACATCATAGGCCTATTATGATACAGTTACCATTTTCCATATACGCCTTCCAGTTTGCAAAAGGCGTATAGAAAATAACGAAATACCCGCTGTGTGATGGTTGAAGGCTCTGATATAAACTACGGGGACAATTAACTGATGGCATGAATAATTATATATAGGCCTATCAATGAAGAATATTTTGTGGGAACAAGTTAATTTAATGATTATGATTCTCAATATTTATTGCAAAGTATTGGTTAGTACTTTTATGTATTTTCCAATTGGATTTAAACATGTTTAATACACACCTGCATTTGTAATACTTGTTGGGGAGTAAACTTAATATTCTGTGTGCGTGGCCTGAACCAAAGGTCTGTAGTGCAAATCTGTTTATTTGTCCAGCGTTTAGAGAACGTGTACTCAACCGTTGCTGTCAAAAGACCTTTGATTCTGGATTCTTGTCCGAGTATCTAATAACAATGTACCATATATGCCTACTGTGTATGTGGTGGCATACCATAATTCTCCACTGATGTATAGAAGAGTATTAACAAACTTTTACTTCTCGGACCTAAAGATTATAAGGGATTATACACCTGGATGATGTTGTATTCATACTTCCACCTACCTGCACCTACTGCGATGTCGCCCGAAGATAGCCTTTCGAATATGCTCCTTGTGTGGCATGTAAATAAACTAATTAGGTATGAAGCATGCACGTAAGGTTAACATCGTCACACGTCTGCACATGTCCGTAGATGCTAGGCCTAGTATGAACTTTCATTTAACATTCTAACCAAGCACATGCACCTCAAATCAAACCTTCTACCTCTCCTCTGGCAAACATAGTCCAAGGGTCCCTTAAACGTACTATAGTCCATCTACCGAGTGAACAAGGAACAGTGCTACGTTCCGAAAGCTCTCAGGTGATTTTCCGCTTTAAGTAATAGTTTAATTTTACTTCATCAAGATAATATAGATTGTTGTGAAGAAAGTCTTTACCAATATTCATCTTTAAAATCTTTGTGACATTATGAAAACATCTATACATTCTATTCTCTATGGAAGCAAGAGACTCTTTTCAATATCCTGGAAGTAAAATACAGTTTAGAATACAGATGATCTTTAAATTACTGCTATTGTGCTTACGAAACCTAGGGAGTATATAAATCGTTTCTCATTTTGCCTATGTACGCATTTCAGATTATCTTTTACTCTATACCAGTTATCATGATGTCTACCCCACCCTCTTGTTTATTTAGTGATATCCATAAGACGGAGGTAATCAACATCATAATCTTCTAGCAGAAAAGTCGTATCTGAAATGCATGCAAAAGCTTCGGCATGTAGGAATCCACAACTACTTCATAAATATTATGAAACGGTTTAAACGTATTTAGGGTACACGATGTATGGTTGGTCGAAGCAGTTAAAAAATTCTACAAATCATATCCTTTGAAAACTTCCTTGATTTATTGTTGTTAATGAGTTATGTACGTTTTACAAAAGTGTTGTTGTTTCAGCCCTTTTGACAACATAACTCAAGAACCACAGGATCTACAAAACTATATCTGTGATATTTGAATTCTTCTACACACTCAATATGAAATGATCAATGCAACTTTTACCAAAGCTCTCCACCATTTGCTGTGAACTACCAAATCGCAACAGTGTAAAATAGTTGCTAACCTTAAAATAGGAGTTTGTGAAAGAGGCTATACTCCGTTCTTCAGGCAATTCCAAAATTGGTCGAGTCTATATATTTTAACGCATGATTGGAAACCACCCTGTACCCTAAATAAAGAGATCTAGTTTGACAGTAATGACTCACCCTATAAATAAATTGTAAAATAAAAACTAGTGTTGTGGTAACAACTATATAATATATATATATATATCACTTCAGACAAGACAGGAGCTTTAGTTTACAGCAACTTCTTTTGACGTTTTGCTTCTAAATAATGACCTTGGTGAAAAGACTCGGGTGAACATAAATGCGAACATTTGTCGTGTTCAAAGATACCGTTTCCTTGTACGACACTTGGCCTAGAATGTTGATGATATCCGACTTGAAACGATACATAGAGCAGCTATTCGTCTTAATAGAGATACAAGCACATGTAAAGCATTGCATATTTTAGTATGCCGTTGTCAGTCTATAAGCAGGTCCATTATGTAAAACACCACCATTACCTCAGACGTTTTCGTAACCTTTTTCTGGCAGCCTTACCGGGGGCTATATTATGTTCCCAAGCGTACTGTCAACTGCCATCTTTTCAATTTTACCATCGGTTCAAATCTGAAGGTGCTCGTTAAACATCGATTGAGGCTCTACACCAGTTATCTTTATTGTTGTGATGATTTTTTGTGCTACGAAATAACATGAAACTAAAATAAAACAAGAAAAATTTGCCATTACGTTTTTTTTTTTTTGAGAGTTGAGTGGAATTATTTAAAATTGAAATAAGAAGTAAAATAACTAAAATGAATAAGTAAGGTTGTAAATGTGTGTCCTTGTGAAGGAAACAAAACGCAGCTGTGCCACTTGCCAAGGTGAAACGAAGAAAATAACCTATCCTGGTAACATATACTAGAATCCACAACATCCTCATCTATCAGGACACAGTTCTATATCCCAATACATTTGCACATTCATTGAATGACGTTTGAAAAACTGGGTACAAAAACTCGTACTCTGCAACTTGAGGTCCAATATTGAACTATGATTGTTTCATTGAGGTTATTGAACTATGCCATTGGGATGAGGCCATTGTGGTCCATAGTGATACTCACCAAGGTAATTTTCTTGCACGTAGTGTTTTTTACGTTGGCGATCCAAAGCTTGGAAAATACACATTGCTTGCGTTGTTGCAATTCGAACTCAACGACATTTAATCGTGAGTGCGCACTGGTTCGAATCCGAACGGTTCTGATTTTTTTTCTCTCCTTTATCATTGTTTATTATAGTGCCAGTTTGAAATATTCCCCGCATGATAATGATGATTACAACGAAGACATGTTTTTTTAAAAATAATTACAATGATAAAAATATAATTATTAATATAATTAATAGCATGAATAAACAAAAAAACTAATCAAATCATAAACAAAAGAATTATACACAACAATTCATTCCTCAAGAATACAATTAATTAATTAATTGATTAATATCAATACAGACGTACTAATATTCATGAATGTATTAGTCTGAGCACACGAGTCCAACTCATAAGTGTAGCCCCGAGCAACCCGGATCATTCTTCTATGTGCTTATCGATTTCATAGCTAATTTACTTGTATGACAAATATTGCGTTCTCATTTGCAACAGAAATAACATCAAATTGATGTATGAATTACAAATAGTATGTTCCGGCGTATGAATAAGTAGATTAACTCTCTCCACGCTGGTGTCGACTGCAGACGACAAGTTTAAAAAAAAATTCAAATTCAAAAAATTTCAGAATTGTAAATTTTCATGACCATATTTGGAATCAGCTTGAAAAATGCATTAAAATGAGTACAAACAAGCCTAATATTGGTTCAGTGGTTCTTAAGATAGCTCTTAATATTTTGACAAAATATCGTGAAACTTGGACTTTTTATGTTGAGGCCTATGGCTAGCACGCATAGCATTAAACTTGTGTGGTGCAATTGGGAATAACTGAGGAAGTGGAGCATGTAAATATGGGGAAAGGAGGACAGGAATAAAGCGAAATACAAACAGAGAGATAGGAAAAGCTATACGAAGGACAAATACCGAGAGGAAGAAGGTGCGTCGGATAAATTTGGTTAAGCAAAGTAAATGATTATTAAAAGCATGTATATAATACATTACATAAAAAGCATTATTGTGAATGAGTAGATGAGGTAATCGCCACCCGGGATTATAACATCATTGCAATTTTTCTATTCATTTAAGAAATATTTGCGTTTTGGTGATCCTAAACTTGGAAAACGTACCTTGCTTGCGTACTTGTAACTTGCGTTATTTTCTTTGATAGCGTCGTTTATTTTAAAGACTGTTCAATAATTTGACGATAATGATGTGGGAAGTTAAGACCATGTCTTCCAAAGGGGTGTATAGATTTTAAAATAGCCTCAATACATATTCTGCGTACAATTTTAGTGGTGCGCAGTAAAGGCACAAGTCCATCTATATTTTTGATGCATTTGTGAAATTTACTTTAACACATCCAGTGAAAAACAGTCAAATACTCTATGAAACATTAAACTGCTGTCAATAGATTATTTATTCCAATTTTTGTGTATCTCTTTTTTTATGATGCTACGACTTAAAGAAATCAACAATGTCAGTCTGTTTCATACCCTTTTAATGTATCGTTATATTTACGCCTTAAGTGCCTCTTGTAACAACGAATCACCAATTTGCCTAAACATGACAGGCAATTTAAGAACAAAATGATTTATAGATCTTTCAATAAACACACTTAGGAAATAAAAAATAACCAACATCGTTAACACGCCAATCTTATGTTTCGGTCATACAGAAATAAAAAGACTTTTTCAACTTTTGACTCGCTATACGAGAGATAATAAAAAGGCGGGAAAAAAGGGTCACAATATCATTATAGTGGTCATAGTTGACAGAAAAAGTAAACATTATATCGTGCGTAGTGACACAATATTGTGTGCAATGATAGAGATTCGTGCTTAATGACATTCTATCTTGGGTACCAATACGTTCTCTGACACGCTTGAACAAGATATAGTGATATTCACCTTTGACTTTTTTTTTCAAAAAATTTACTAGTTCTTATCATCTTTATTACCATTTATTACACGAAGTATATAATATCGTTATTGACCATTATGTTTGTTATAATAGTATACTTATCGTGCTTATTGGTTGTTATCCGTCGGAATGACTACATTTTTGGATATTGCGCGTAATATCCACCAGGAATAAATCCTGTTTTATCTGGGTAATTCAGAGATGCTCTGACGCAGACAGATTCTATCTTACAGATTAAAATCCTTTGAGCACTACCTGCCGATCTAACATTGCCTCTAATAGGTCAATTACATGATATCTTCAATTTAATAACCAATCAGAATGGAGCTTTGCAAATAATTCACCCCAATTTTTGTGTGGTTAAATTATTCTAACAATGTTGCTGATTGGTCCAATTGATAATGAAAACTTCTTTTTGGCCTATGGGCAGATATTTTTCATGGGGTTAATCATGTTATAAAACGGGATGGTATTGCGTTTCAATGGCGGCAATTATTTTTCTGAACGAGGTAACAGCTTAGGGGTAAAATGTCAAATAAAATAAAACATCTCTATGGATTATGGCCGATTCAGCAAATCAATCTGAGAACTGTCTCAGAAAGAGGGGCATGTATGATTAATTATCTAACCACAACACACGTAGGATCCAATGCTGATACCCCATAATTCGTTTATAACATTTTTGTAGCCCGGTGGGGTTAATAAAGTCCATTTCATGGTCTTAATCAAACTTAATGTCGTATATGGAAAAGGCTTATTGGTTAACAATTGGATATCAGGTAGAACACTTTGGATGTTTGTGTCTGAATGTTCACTTTTGTCATGCCAAACTTATCCTTAAAACGCAATTTTGTCGCATTTTAATAACCTGTATTTTTAGCTTTAAATACTTTTCTCTTATTGGAATCCGGTAGAGACTATTGACTTTATTTTTCACAATGTATGCTGGGTAAAGCAAACCGACTTCTTATCATTAATATCCTAATGTGACCAAGCGAATCTGTTATTTTTTTACACATTAGATCTGTGTAAAATGTATCCATGGTCGGCCCATCATTAATTATGAAAGAAGAATAGCAATTATTAGAGAAAAGAAAAGGCTATGCACAATAATCAAGTAACAACTTTGCTCTTTACTATAGCCCTTGGGTCGAGAGTTAATAGAAATGGGATATTCTTATCATATGGTTCAATACAAAGGCTATAATAACTGTTGATAAAGGTGAAAAGGCCTTGCTCAGGTTTAACATGACTGACGAAGATGCAGTAATAAAGTAATGTACTAAATTACTTTAAATTACTTTAAATTACTTTAACAATCAATTTATTCTCAATTAATAATGTCAGTTATTCCGAACTTCATAAAGCCTGTGAAAATCATTTCCTAAACCATTTCTCTGCTGATTCACATTACAATTTTAGAAAACTGTTACATTACATTATTACAACAGCATTACAAGTGCTGTCAGCAGTCGCAGACCAATGAGTGTTATTTCCTAAAACCTTTTTATATACTTCTGATGCAGATTTCAAGTAATGTAACAAACATAAAAGACTTCGCCAAGGTATTTTCTCTGCTTCACATCCAATGCCTTCCCTAATCCACTTCTCTGCTGCTGTTATATAACAAGCGGGTCTACATGGTAAAAGTGTTAACACATACCACCAGATCACGATGTGTCTCAGACGCCCAAGATCGGCTTAAGATACATCCTCGTCCACACATAACTATTTCTTTGCTGAACGCACATAGCAAACTTAATGCATGCTGCCCATAGACTCCACAGTTTGAGATATTTTCTCAAAATGTCAAGAGCTATCTTAAGAACCACTGAACCAATACTAGGCGTGTTTGTACTCATTTCAATGCATTTTTCATGCTGATTCAGAATATAGTCATGAAAATTTACAATGTGGACATTTTTGAATTGAAAAAAAATTGAAACTTGTCGTCTGCAGTCAACCCCCGCGTAGAGAAAGTTAACATATGAAAAACAAAGAAATAAACAACAACAGGCAGTAGAAGTAGATTTTTGTAAGGAGTATTTTAAACAGTGGCGTCTTGATTGAATTCAGCTAATAAGTATTCTGTACTTGTTAGCCACTATAATGGTATAGAGTAAGGTATGTAAATACCAAATAGTTCATTCTCCTCCGCCATTAAACTTGTTTTGTGCATGTTTCAACCTACATTATGTCACCCCTGCTTACGTGATTTTACTCTGTCAGTTAGTGATACCTGTACGTTTCATTAAATATCTCACATCATTGAAAAAACGAGAATTCACGCATCAAGCACGTCACAAATTAAGATAATTAGTATTAATTACCAAAAAACGTGCAAAATAGATCGAAATGGTCACAATTGGAAACAAATCAATAGGAGCTACGGGAATTATTGAAAACTTCAAAGTAGCATAAGAGTATTCAAATTAGGCAGAGAATTATTACAATTGCCTAATATTACGCAATATCGAGCGGGTTTGACCTTACTGAAAGTACCTCGTTGATCACGCAATTGGACACATACAAGAGCATTAATTCGGAATTGTGATCAATTTGACTTTATGACACAGATAACGCTGAATTAACAGATTAATGGAATAACCCATATTTGCCTCTGATATCTACCATAGATAACAAAATCGAACAGATACTGAAGCATAAAAAGAATGGCATGGCAGGAGCTGTAGTTTGCCAGTTTTAGCCATTTAGCTGAAATCTGCAGTCTCCTTTATAATAATTATAATAATAAGCGCAACGCCTAGACGTTGATTCACAAGCCACAACACACTTTTTACTGACCACTACCTACGGCACACGTCATTCATAAACCATCAAACGACGACTCAGGGACTTTGCTGCTTAGAAGCGCACACCCTAGACATTCCACAACAGACCATCGCAGCCAGGATCAACTACCCTAGCATTAAGTTCCTTGTCCAGGGGAATTTTAAGCTAACTAAATTTTTACACCAGAGCGTACGATATCACCGCCAGGGTTCGAACCAGTAACCTCTCCCAGCATTGATATCATAGAATCTTATAGGAAGTACATTGATCTTATCGAAAATGACTCAAGGAAGACAATGGTTGCATTTAAATTGCAATAGGTCTTACGGTTCTTAAGTTAAGGCCCGTAATATATCAAAACGAATGTATTTGGCATTTGCCCCTCCCAAGAAAAATCATGAACATGTACATGGCGCGGTAATGACACTGACCCTTTATATCAAGTCTTGGTATCTCCTTTGTCATGTTTATAAAACCTATCCATTCCTATTGTGTGTCAGCTTTGTTTGTTTCAATATTTGAGACAGCTAGGTCATGCTCCCTACCTATCCGCTCGGGAGATTCTTTATTGGGTTTTGGATAGATTTTTATCAATACTGAAATAATGATTTCGTCACCTATTGCATATTATAATGTGTTGACTGATTTGATAAAATGTTGCACTTGACCATATAAAACACGTGTGTATCTTCATAAGAAATATATTGTTCAGAGAGGAGGGAGAAATTTAGTGTCCTTAGGGGTAGGGGCCCGGGGTAGGGCTAGGGGTCTTTACACTCTGGGAGTCGTACAAATGATTTGGATGTGGGGGTGATCGCGCAATATATGTGTCTAATCAAAGCAACCGTCATATGATTCTCTGCACTGGTTTTGGTCAATGTGCGTAGATACAAAAGTGGGTCCTGATCGCAATACAATTATTGAGGACCCTAAGGCACCCATATCCATGTCAAACAACATGAGACATAGTTAGCAATGTCGGTAAGGGACCGTTCAATATTTACGCCAGGGTGGAGACGGAGTTTTAAGGGGTGAATCCGAATTTGTGTCTATAGTGGGAATCTGACATTTTTACTTGAACCATATGAGGGTTGAATGTTACGGTAATTTTAAATGGAGAAAAAGGGGGAAACAAGGTGAAAATCCAAATATTTTGAGCGGGCGGGGGGGCGAGATATTTGGTCGATTCTTTTGGGTCAAAACTCCCACTCCCCCTGGCGCGCGTAAATATTGAACGATCCCTCTGCAGGAAAACTAGACTACAAATGTGACATGCTACCACGAACTGAGCGTAAAGTCGCAAGTTGGTAGTTTCGAGACATCCTGGCTGCTGAGTTCATGTTCTTAGTTTGCCGCGCACCTGTTCAAGCCGATAGTATGTCTGTATGTCTTTTGTGAATGGAGGCACAATGGGCCATTCACGAAGGACATACTGCTGGTTTGTACAAGTGCGCGGCAAATAAAGAGCATCAACTCAGCAGCCAGGATGTCTTGAAACTACAAATTGCGACTCTTTTCTCATTTCGTCGTAGCAGGTCACAAATGTAGAGTGTAAAGACAATCTTCATCAACAGACAGTTTCTCGCTTACAGGCTGAAATGACTCAGGATTTCTTTCAATATAATCACACAAGTAAACATGGCTAATGGTGGCATATAATACTCGACGACAATTCCATAACATTAAAAGGGTAGTACAAGTCAATTTGAATAATTATGAATATATTAAAATGCTAATGACGCCCGGAAGGAAAGGAAATCTGTTCAAGGGTTACGTTTGTTTTTAGGGCTCTTTTAAATGCATACTTTATCGTTCATCGTCGTTGTAAGTGTGCGATGTGATTCAATTTTTAAATAACAGTGTTTAAAATAAACGTCTGGCTACCAAGTATACCATATAGTCAGGTGGCAGAGCAAGTTTTCTGGCAATCTTTTCTAACATTTTGCGAATAATGTGAAAATGTTTGGTATTTGCTGGGATACTCACACCTCATTTACCTTAAGAACCACCAATTTATTTGATTGATGTATTATTATCAAATTATGTATCATTTAGCCACATGGGTCAAAGAAGAAAATCAGGTGGTAGATATTATTCCAAGTAAAAAGACAAGTATCTGCAATGTGATTTAGTTGTAATTACTCACATTTTACGTCACGGAGATAACACCATTTTGCAATCATATGTAAAATATCGATGGAAATTTGGCTGTTACGGTTAAAATCCATGCACCCCTATGGAAGACATGACAGTAATCTTCCACATAGGGAGTGTGAGTGTACGCATATTAGTAAAACTGAAACTGCAACTGAATTTTAAATGGGGTTACATGTGTGACTCCATTTGAAATCTACACCCCTATGGGGAGATTAATGTCATGCTTCAATAGGGGGTGTATGGTTTTCAACTACAATAGCACAATCTCCTCTCTGAATTCTGTTTATTTTCACTGTCCTTACAACATCACCAGTTCCAATTAATTAATCAATTGTGTTAGAGCTGCAAAAAGATACTCCGAATCTCCGATCCTTTCTTATGACCCTTAGATGTCCTACATTCCCATATTCTGTGAACGAAACTTCACGTGTGCCTCCGTCGCCCTTTGATTTCCCATTGTCCTATTGAGTCTATTGAAACATGAACTGTGCCAAGCAAGTACAGAAAGATGATTGTTGGACACGAGGAGGTAAAAAAAGAGCACACCGTATATATTCCAGGCCCGTAGCCAGGGGGAGGGGGGTTCGAGGGGTTCGATCGATTCAGTCCTTTGCGTCCTTTGTGCCTTAAACTGTTAAAGATGATTACCAAATGACTTTACCTAAGCTTTTTTAGTACGTGCATTTTTTAAGGTAGAAATTAAAATGCCGTTTTGAAAGTTAATATACAATTATTGTTTGTTGGCCATTTTACTTATACCTCGTAATTCCATTTTTATAATGAGATGAGAGTTAAGGTTGTTAGATGATGCCTGCGGTTCTCTTACCACGCTTAGGGGATGACTCTGACAATTCTGAAGGAAGGGATGAAAAGGTACTGTTTTGAGTTTGTTTACTCATGCCACGTGTTGTGTTTTAGCTGTTGCAAAAGCTTACAAAGTACTAGTATTTAGACATTGCATTTATAACTCGTTAGTTGATCTTGTTTTATATTATAATTTTTTATTATATATTTTTATTATAATTGTAATTATATTATAAGTATGTCAATACCAGAACGCATTATCATCAGGAACCTCCATTAAAATACGTACTGCAGCGCATTTTAGTCACAGATGCGACCAAGATATCAGGCGGTAAATATTATCCCAAAAATATCTGCTGTTTTATATATTTGTATAGAGATTGCAAGTTTTCTGTGGGAGGAGAGTGGTTCCAAATCGTACTATATCAACACACAGCTTCTGCTATGTTATTCATTTAGAGAAACTGCAATTTAGCTTTAGAGGGCAACTATCCTGACACTTTGACACGCTTTTTGCAATCATAGGAAAAATATCGACGGAATCTCTTCTCTGAATTCTGTTTATTTTCACTGTCCTAACAACATCACCAGTTCCAATTAATTAATCCATTGTGTAAGAGATGCAAAAAGATACTCAGGTCCTTTCTTGTGACCCTTAGATGTCCTACATTCGCATATTCTGTGAACGAAACTTCACGTGTGCCTCCGTCGCCCTTTGAATGATTTCCCATTGTCCTATTGAGTCTATTGAAACATGAACTGTGCCAAGCAAGTGCAGAAAGATTATTGTTGGAAACCAGGAGGTGAAAAAGAGCACACTGCATACATTCAGTCCTTTGCGTCCTTTGTGCCTTAAACTGTTAAAGATGATTACCAAATGACTTTGCCTAAGCTTTTTAGTACACGCATTTTAAAGGTAGAAATTAAGTTTGAAAGTTGATATACAATAATATTGTTTGTTGACCATTTTACTTATACCACGTAGTTCAATTTCTATAATGAGATTATAGTTTAGGTTGTAAGATGATACCTGCGGTTCTCTTACCACGCTTAGGGTGACTCTGACAATTCTGAAGGAAGGGATTAAAAGGTATTGTTTTCAGTTGAGTTTGTCTGCTCAGACCACGTGTTATGTTTTAGTTGTTACAAAGTACTAGTATTTAGAAATTACATTTATAACTCATTAGTTGATCTTGTTTTATATTATATGGCAGCATAACAGAAGTATGTCAATGCCAGAACGCATTCTCATCAGAAACCTCTATTGAAATACGTACTGCGGCGCGTTTTAGTCACAGATGGGGCAAAGACAACAAATGGTAGATATCATTCTAAGTAGTGCTATCTTATTTACTTGTCGACGCTGCACATTTTCTGTGGAGGAGAATGATTGAAATTCGTACTATGTCAAAACAATGTATCTAATGATATTTATTTCACTTGCGAGGGCAACTATCCTGATACTTTGACACCCTTTTACAATCATAGGAAAATATCGATGGAATCTCCTCTCTGAACTCTGTTTATTTTCTCTGTCCTAACAACATCAGTTCCAATTAATTAATCTATTGTGTCAGACCGTCAAAAGATATTATGATCTTTTCTTGTGACCCTTAGATCTTCCGGGCCTTAGATGTACTACATTCCCATATTCTGTGAACGGGTCGAAACTTCATGTGTTCCTCCGTCGCCCTTTGAATGGTTTCCCATTGTCCTTTTGAGTCTATTGAAACATGAACTGCCAAGCAAGTGCAGAGAAGATGATTGTTGGAAACGGGGAAGTATAAAAAGAGGATACTACGTGTACATGAATTATAGTAGTTTTTGCGTCATTTGTGCCTTAAAGATAATTACGAAAACGACTTTGTCCCTGGTTTCTTAGTACAACGTTCGGTTTAAAGGTAGGAATAAAAAAGTCAGTTTGTTAGCAAATATACAATTAATATTTCTCAGCCATTTTAGTGATATCAAGTACTTCGACTTTTATAATGAGATCATAGTTTAGGTTGTAAGATGATGTCTGCGGTTCTCTTCCCACGATTTGGAATGACCCTAAAAATTCTGATGGAAGGGAACAAAAAGGTACTGTATACTGTTTTCACAACACGCGTTTTGTTTCAGCTGGGTGGTAAACTGTATTTAGAAATTACTTTACAACGCGTGAGTAGATATTATTTTATAAGTTTCTCTTTGGTCCAAATATTTTTCTCTAACATACAGTGACATTTCAGCGAAATACTTGTTAAATGAACAAAATTATTTAGCAATACTAACAGAAGTGTGTCAACGGCAAAAAGCAGTTTCTTCGCGAATCTCCGTTGAAATATTATACCAATGCATGGCATTGTAACATTTATTTGCCTGAAACTCTCGACATTGATTGCACAGTATTCATTTCCATTTCTTAGGGTTCAGATCATAACCGCAAGTTCAAGTTGAAGTTCATCTATTCTGAATCAATCCTTACACAAATGAAACATTGAAAAACACGGAAATTGAACCAACAAGTCACCTGTATCACTACCGCTGGTATAAAAGACGTATTATTTGAGATAAACCAACCACCCTTTGGCTTTGTAAAGGTTGATTGATTAATATTGCGCATTGATGAAAGAAAGGTACATTGCATTAACAGTGGGATGATAAGAGTCATTTTTCCAGTTATAGCCATTGAACTAAAATTGCAATTTACTTCTTAATATTAATACATTGACTTATAGAAACATTAGTAAATGAAGCCAATATTCGCATAATGTATTTCCATAGGTATGTCTTGCGGTTCTTGATTTAAGCTGATGATATATTAAAACGAAAGTTTTGGACGATTGCACACGGGGCAGTAGATGACACCCTTTATATCAAGTCTTTGAATCTCCTTTATAGAACCTATATAGCATTCCTCTTGCGTCTCAGCTTTATTTGTCTCAATATTTGAGACAAAGCTTATTACAAATGGAGTACAAAAGTTATTATTGTTGTGTATGAAACTAATAATAAATGCAAATCCCTTGTTGCTCAAGAGATTGGACACAATAATACATTTGTGCTGAATTTTGATGCGTCCAGCATCTCAGCGCGTTATTGAGTCCAATTCCTCTCTCAACAAGTCATACGCATAGTTAACCTACATCCATGATTCACTTTAGTAGTAGACTGATTTAAAAACATGAATTCCCATGTCAAAATCCTGTTACTGCTATGTAATCTATTAAGAAATAGTGTGTTTTTACTTAAAGGTGCGCGAACAGGTCGACCTACTCATTCCCAATTTTTCCTCATCAAACTCAAAGAGCTCACATTATTCTGATTACGATCATTGTCCTAGTAAATTAACGCCCATGCATGTTTCGTTTAGCATGTTAAGATGGTGTGCACAGTACTATTACACAATTGTCAATGCTCATATCAAAATAGCTGGAGAAATACAACTTACAATTTGGGAACAGATTGCTTACAATTTGGGAACAGATTGCTTCAATGGTAGGTCTCAATGTAAGATAGAAAACTGAATATATCTGGCCATCGACCTTTAAGAAGACAGAAAAATTATACGTCATAACTGCGTTTAAGAGAAAATATTGAAAAGCACCTATTCATTATTATGCAGTCACCCATCTTCCTTGAATTACATTATATGACATAATCGACATTTATACGCTACTATGAGGTATAACACCAATAAGCATATAGTAATATGCATTTACAGCCCTTTACCATACCACGGTATCCCTTATCATAATGTGCCTCATACACCTGTTTCTGATGCCCAAAGTATCAAAGTGAACAAAATCATCGACTTTTCACAGATTTGAAAACCCAACACTTCAATACGAATTTGACACTTACGGGAGTCTATTACAAATTCAATTTCCATGATTCTGATATCGATATTACGATGTGTATACTGCGGACATTGTTGATCTGATTTGTGTCAGGTTTAAATTACACGATTTGATAGAAAATTTAAAATATGTGTATTAATTGGATTGTAAAATTATTACACATGGGGTCATTCCGAATTTGTAATATATTATCAAAAACAGCATTTTGAAAGTATTTGACGACGGAAAAAGATATTTAACGACGGACACGTTTACAATATATCACAAAATAGACAATTTTGCTGCACAGTAGTCTTATGTTATTCCGCCTTTGTATTCAAATGTATAAAAAGACCATCCGCTATATATAGGGTGCACAACTTATAAGTTCCCCCTATATATTTGTTTAAATAAATCGAAAACTATTTGACAAAATGCAAACCTGTAAAATGAAATGGGTAGCCGTATTTGTTTTACACATGTGGACCAAATGTTAGCGTCACACGTCATTGCGATCAGTCACAATGGTTCATTATGTTAAAAAAGGAGACCGTTTTAAACAGTGTTAAAAGTTGCATCTGAGTCCATAGGACTTAATTCTCAAACAATACAGTAGGCCAGGGATATTTATGTGTTTGTAAAAGAAAACTGAATCTTTGGTATTCTTCTTCTTCTTCTTGAAAAGCAAAGCAGGTGTTTTATTCTTTTCTTTTTAATGATAAATGTCTGAGATGGAAGGGATATGTACTGCAGTGAGAATAGACCACATCGCCAGTAGTTCATCACATGTGAAAAGTCACATTTTAATAATGCCGCGTTTGTCCGAATTTCTTCGCGGTAAAGCAATAGGTTTGCTGGATAAAAATGTACCGGTGAAAGAAATTGCTCGTCGTATGGGAGTTGCGCCTAATGCAATTCGAAAACCTTATCAATGAAAAGACAACACTGCAAGAGCTAACCCGAGCAATCCAACATGTATGGAACAACATGGACCAGCAACGGGTCCGGAATTTAATAAACAGCATGCGGCGACGTTGCAATGCACTTGTCAACAGTGCAGGAGGACACATCCCCTGCTAAACATTACAAACACATGAACAGGCCTAACATACTGTATTGTTTGACAATTGACTCCTATGGACTCAGGTGCAACTTTTAAAACTCCCTCTTTTTTTACATAATGGACCATTGTGGCCAAACGCAATGATGTGTGACACTACAAATTGGCCCAGATTTGTAAAACAAATGAGGTTACTCATAACTTTTTACAATTTTACATTTCGTTAAATAATTTTCGATTTATTTTAAAAAGCATTAGGGGGAACTTATAAGTTGTGCACTGTAGGCCTATAGAAGGTCACTTCGAGACTTACTGTGTACAAGCTGTTATGACAGCGCGGAGGTGGTCACGTGCGTATTTATAAAAGCGCATTTATAAATATAACAAGTACACTGATTACAGAATCAAGATTTTGACCAAAAATCAAGAAATTGACTAATAATTATTATAATATCGGGCCATTCCAGATGTAATCCATGTACCTCCTATGGAATACACGACCCTAATCTCCAACACAATTGGTGTATATTTCAAATTGAATCACCGATTCACTAGCTCCATTTGAAATTCACACTCCCTGCGATGAAAGTCGTGTCTTTCATAGGGCATGTATGGATTTCAACTGGAATATCACATATCACAAGAGAAGTATTACCATTTCACCTTTACTGTGATCACGAGAGTGTATGCTTTATTATTTTAAACATTGGTACATTAAATATTTTATGTAGTCCTGTAAGTGGTTCGTCAAAACAGATCGATATCCTTTAATGTAATAGCCTACCTCTCTATTATTCTACATGTTCTAATAACTAATTAACTACATGTTATAGATCGAGGGTTATATACTGTACAAACCAATTTACTTCACAATAATATAGAGGATATATGGTACAACGAAGCAACTGAATTTGTGTATGAATTATCTTTCCAACCAACAAGGTGGTAAGAGAGGTCTCTAGATCGATTCCATAACCATTCATACCTATCACACGTTTTATTGTATATATTATCATGCAAATTTTCCCGTGGTACCTTATGGAGGACAGGATTTTATTTAAATGAGGATGACTCTGTCATGAGTGACGTCGTATTGCATACCAAATTCTGCACTAATTAGAAAGCGAAAAAGTCGATTTTTAGATTTTCGCCAATTAAGAATTCAATTAACCCATTAAACCAACCAGAATAGGACGGATATGTCTGATAATGATATGTTCAAGTAATGATACAATTTTACGCTAAAAAGATCACTTAATTATTTCACCGCAAACCGAACACAGTTGAAAACAAAATCAAAATGGTCAACGATATGTCCAGTTCAGATTAATTTCACGCTATAGAAGATCAACTAATTATTGGATTCAAACGTCGATCGAAACTAATTAGAAGTAAATTAGATGCTCAACTAAGTAGAAGAGTATCTCTGTCAATGACAATGGAATGAATACGGTGATTTAAAATCAATGATGTTGATGATCACCATCTACATAGGCCTAGATGTATACCAAAAACCAATTAAAAAAAAGAGAACTTAATAGATACCCATTTTGGCGTCTTGGGTGTCTAATTGAATACTGTAGTTTGATTTCAGATTTTCTTGATTGAATTGACAATATACTGTTTTTTGTCAACAAGTCAGGTTGATTAAAACTAATTGCATTAATTTATTTTAAAAGGATCTATTTCGGAGACATGATTCTTCGTGGCATTGTTCTTATTTTGTCCATACGTTGAGCAAAAAGAAAAGAAGAAGAATATTAATAACAGTATGAACGATTTTCAAGAATTTTCAAATTTCTTCTTTAACATGGTTTTGAAAACCAAGTATGAGTGACCATTTTGTATGTAAAATCAAATAAAAATTATACCTTTTTCTTTTCAAATCCAATGATTGCTTCTCGATTTTATAGGTTTATTTCCTTTATATGTATAAATTGATGGTCTCATCTTTGATATTATTGTAAAATGGGATCATGTTCATAGCAGCAACTAACATTCAATGAATATCAAGGGTGAGCGTCAAAAGGCCCTAATTGCATTTTTGGCCAAAATGAGATTTTGGTTCCCAAATAATTCTTACAACACTGGGTACTTTATAATTGTAGAGCCATAATGAAGCTATATCCACAGAAACTGTTATCAGCAAAATGTAAAGCCCTGAGTATAGGCCTATCGCTAAATGCATGGAGGCCAGTACAAAAACACTTGTATCATTTAATGCCGTTTTGTACTTTAAGGGCCTTTTGGCTCTGACTCTCTTATGCATGTCTTTATAAAAACTCAGATATTGTTCCAATCATATGTAGTTTTGCCGGATCCTGGTGCGAAATTGATTACGGATCTTATTAACATAATGCAATATTGTGAAGAGACAATCCCGAAGACAACGGAAAAACAGAAAGAAGAAGACGAAAAGAAAAAGAGGAAGGAAGAAAAAAACGAATAAAAGAAAAAGGAAGAAAACTAAGAAGAAAAAAGCTAGTCGTCCATAGAATGTCACATTGTACTTACTGATTAGGGATTATTCCTTCGAATTTTGAGCTTTAGATCGATCTGAGAAGAAAATTGGTCCAGACTCGGCTCATTTGGTAAAGTTAAACAGCGAACGACATTTAAATCCACAACACCATGAATTTGAAAAAAAAAGTTAACAGTTACGTGTTGATGCCTACTCGAATTACTGCACCTCTCTGCATCAAGACAATGACCCAGTTAACGACTCCGCACCTCTCTGCATCAGGAAAATGACCCAGTTAAGGACTCCGCACCTCTCTGCATCAGGAAAATGACCCAGTTAAACGACTCCGTTCCTCTGCTTGTGGAATGCTATCTGTTGTTTTGTCGTTTTATGTAAGGTTGATTTACCATTTCACGCGTATACATTGATGAAGAATTTTGATATGGGTAATCTACATTCTAAGTAGCTATATGTTATATAATAATGGGCTCTCATTAATTGATTACATAAACATGATAAAGGTCTATAAACCCACACACTTCTTCAAGCCATGCCAATAATACAACCTATATTAATGATAAATTAGAGCCAGCATAGTTTTACTAAAATTTACTCATGTAAAGTTTTCTGGTTCAAACCATTTATTTATTTTACAATCCCAAATTTCCAGGAATTTCGAAATCGTCAAAAATTACCTATTCATAATAAGGAATTTCAATAAGAACGACAATCGTGATAATCAGATGGTTTTACTTTTCGAAACTAATGACGAGATATGTTAGCATCTGTTACAGTCCAACGACCCTCCAAAGGACGGACTACCCTCGTGTTACTTTTTCCCCAAATGTACCATGGAAAGAGCTGGTAAGAATACCGAGTTTAATCAACCGATGTAACCATGATACACACTTGATATTACTATAAAGCAATCGCAGAGAATTGAACCCATGACCTATGAATAAAAAGACTAGTTCCATAACCACTGTACCACGGGCTCTCTCTATTTTTGCTGTGCTCATTAGTGAAAAACCAGAAACCGCATAACTGGAGCAAAATCTTGGTCAAATGTTTCTAAATTTGGATAATTTTAAATGTGTTCTAGTCTGGGCTTTGACCTATTATACACTGATCATAAGACACTGTTCGCATATCCTGAAGTCGTCTATGCCAGGTTTATTTTAGCGGTGTAATTACACAAATGCACAACGACCGATATTAATTGAAAAGTTTCATAAAATAGACCGTTTTTTCCATGCTGAAAGAAACATATATCGACAATACTTGGCCTACGCATTTTTGTTATATATACATGGTGCATATCAATAACAGAGCTCTGTATTGAGCATGATTAATCGAAGTACCCGCGGACAAATGCACCTCTTTATTAAAGCATATTTTCTTCTATGTACAAAAAACGCATTCCCAGCTAAAAACAGTTTGTGATTTATATTACGAAAACGGAAACTAACTACATGTCCTTCGTGTTGTTTTCCTTGTCCATCAATCAACTTAAGTTTCAACCGATTATAAGCTACAGGCGTACAAAAGTAAGTGCAAAAGTAAGTAACGTTTTAAGATTAATTTGAAGAAACTGGAAGGACAGTAGAAATATCTTGTAAACATGGTATATTTATATAATTGCCTCAGCACATACGCCATTAACTCCCTCCACGCGGGTGTCGACTGCAGACGACAAGTTTTAATATATTTTTTTTTATTTCAAAAATTTCAGAATTGTAATTTTTTATGACCATACTTGGAATCAGCATGAAAAATGCATTAAAATGAGTACAAACAAGCCTAGTATTGGTTAAATGGTTCTTAACATAGCTGTTGATATTTTCAGAAAATATCTCAAAAATTGGCCTTTTTAATGTTGAATCCTATATGGCTAGCACGCAGAACATAAATCGCTATATACCTGGACCGCCGAACTAAAAACGATGTATCTACCAACATGTTAAGGTCCGTTCATACTACCACCGCATTTGCGATGCGTTGCTTTGCGATGCGGTGCGTTGTCGCACCGCATCTACTGCATTGCGATATCGCAATAAAGTTAAATACATTTTAACCTGGAAATGCGACGAGTTGCGTTGAGTTGCGGCAAAAGTAATCGATATATCGGCATCGCAAAGCAACGCATCGCAAATGCGGTGGTAGTATGAACGAACCTTTACAAAGTAGATACTGTCTTTTTACTTGTGGGACAGAATGGTGTTATGGAATCAATTTACTCACAAAGTCAAAATGCTGTGTCGTAAATACAATAATATTAATAGTATACGTTACACTATGATTTGCGCGCCAAATCTTTTGAATAAAGGTCCGTTCATACTACCACCGCATTTGCGATGCGTTGCTTTGCGATGCCGATATATCGATTACTTTTTGCCGCAACTCAACGCAACTCGTCGCATTTCCAAGTTAAAATGTATTTAACTTCATTGCGATATCGCAATGCAGTAGTTTGCAGTACCATGCAGTGCGGCAACGCAACGCATCGCAAAGCAACGCATCGCAAATGCGGTGGTAGTATGAACGAACCTTTAGTCTCCCTTCAATGCAAAAGGCAGTATTTGCTAGCACTAAGCAAAGCGGATACTGTTTTTACTTGGGCTATTCCCAGGCTATTCCAGTTTGAATACATACACCCCCTATGGAAGACATAACTTTATTCTCTTACACAGGGGAGTTACGTCACCCATTTATCATGCACTGTTATTCACATTCCCTGTGTGGGGTCATATCTTCCATGCATAGGGTGTGTGGATTTCAACCGGAATAGCCCATTCCTGTTTACATTTTGAGTAAAGAAGGAAAGAAAGAAAGCCACAAATGAAAATACAATCATTATGTCAATATATTAGTAGGAATATCACGGTAAAGAAGTATTTAGGTTAGTTAGGCTTTGATTGATCAATATGTGTATTGTTAGTGCGTCTTTCTATAATTGGTAAACCAATGCCGCTGGACACGCGAATACCTTAATGTAAGTCCTAGTAGTATATTGTTTGGAGTACGTATACTGTATTTGTAGTACATTCCGATTAATCAAGATTGTTTTCTTGTTTTCTTGTTTTCTTATTTTGTCATTTATTTTCTTATAATTTTTTTTAAAAAGCGTGTTAGCAAGTTACAAACAGGTAAGGAATGGGTTAACTTGAAATAACTTACTGTAAATGCTTTACCAAAAAATTAAACGTTATCGTATTCGTATATATCTTGTTACTAAACGGTAAAATTGCTCTTAAGCACTTTAAACGCTCGTAAAAGCTATCTATATCAGATCAGATAGAAGATAGAGATATCACAAATGAAGCAAAATACTTTTAAAGAAGTCACATGAAGTTGTTACTGTCAAATTTGTCTTTACCTAAGCTTTTGATGAGAATATTTGTTGTTTTTGTTATTTTTAAACTGATCATTTATCTTCTAATGTCTAAAGAGCGCTTGTAAGCGAATCTTAGTGTATGTCAATCAAGACAAATCAATTCGTTGTACAAAGCAGTAGTGCTATGCTTATAATCACACATGGAAACAGCGATTCCAGCCCAACAATAATTCACTTTAAGTTAGTTAAGTGCCACAATTTATGTATATAAAAGTAAAAGTAAAATTATAAAAAGATTTTGCAAATTACCAATAGGATGCATTCAAAATATTGTGATACCGATCATGACTTTGCTATTAAAAGGACGACACGATGGTTCAAATCTGGTAAAAGCTTATGAGCGGTGTACATGATGTATGAAAAAGAAAGAACAGTACAGCATACTTATAAAATAGTTTGATTGTTTGATTTTACAACACTCTTAAGGGGCGAGTGAGAGCACGAACACTCTAAATTTCAAGGATTTAAAATAAATCCTAAAGTATTGTGATTAGGGACCAAGTATTAGATTTAAAATGAAATCTTACAAATTTAAAATGAAATCTTACAGATTTAAAATTAAATCTTACAGATTTAAAATTAAATCTTACAGATTTAAAATTAAATCTTACAGATTTAAAATTAAATCTTTAAAAATTCAAATTCAAATCTATAAGATTAATTTTAAATCTAAAATTGATTGGTCCCTAATTGCAATCCTTCAGGATTTACTTTAAATCCTTGTAATTTAGAGTGAAACGAACTTCAAGCCATCACATTGACTTGACACAAAAGTTGCTTTAAATAAACAAATCACACACATTAATCGTAAGTCAATTGGTCATACCTTTTTGATCCAGTACCCTTGCTGTTTCGATTCTTTTTGAAGTCATTGCCCATGTTACCGCTCACTTCTTTTTTAACACAAGCAGAGTGCCCAGTATATCCTTCTTTATTGCGACTCATTGTGACAATGTTTATCTGCGGCGTCTGAATTAAAACTTCAAGCGATATGTAGCGGCTGTTAGCTTCACTGTAAACCCAAAACTGGTTCGCTTATCTATTAATGTACGCGCGCGCTTTAATTAATCCGAACTTTAAAAAAATTCTTTCCGACGACATTTCTCTCTGTATGCAATGTTCACTTGTGTGGTGGTGTTTTTTTTAACGCAAAAGTTGCTCTCGCTTCGCGTTATAATTATGTCCGTGTGCAGCTGGATATCCATATAACATCTTCACTATTGTATGTTAAAACCATTTGATTCCATTAAAACTCTCAGCCATTATATGACCTATGCAAAATGACCATATCACTTAAGTCCAATTTGATTCCATCTCAAATATGACATCATAGTCATAATCTCCCCTTAGTAAATAATTATTGTGAAATGCCCGACACTGAATCAAGGCCCTCTATATATTTCAACTATCCTTTACAACTTGTGCGAATCACGCAAAAAACATTATTCCATCCAAGTCTGCATGTGAAAGTCGTTGCTAAAAATAAAAAGGCAATTCTTGCGCGGTATCCGTGTGAATCCAACTACTATATGTTTCAATGCTAAGTCATACAAAAGTGAATGCTCAACGCGTAATGCACATTACCACCGATTCGGAATCTCACTACCACCGTGGGTTGTGTCATTAAGTCATCTAATGAACAAATCGATGGTCCAATTTACCCTCTTTCTCCTCTGCTTTTATTTTGTCTTCTTTGCTTATCTTTGACTTGACCCGTAGGTTGAGGTTTATCTTTTTCGCTTATGACTCCACAGCCTAAGGTAGATAAATGTTGATAAGTTGTTTCTTCATTCCAGTTGGGTGCTTACATTGGGGTAGGTTTGATTTGATACGAGTTAGTCAGCTACAATCGGATACATCAAACGGACAGCGGGGCAGTCACTCAGCGACTCCAGTGGCTATGTATCTCCGTATTACTGACCAGAGCCAATTACTTGCTAAGTAACAAGGCCTCCTTTTTAAGAACCGCAGTAACAACACTATAGACAACGTAAGGACTCATTATGACGTGTTTTTCATGCAGTTATCACCCGTGATTTAAAAGAGTCATCCGAGGGATTTCCCGCCCAAGAGAGTAAAGCATGTCAGTATTTGAAACGGGTACAAGGCATTATACGTCTTGACAGCAACTGCTAATAGTATTGTTTCAGTGGAGATTTTTACAAATACGGTATGTGACATGATCAAGGGGAATGAGTCGGATGTTGCTAATATTGTTTTTGAGACTAGATATTGGCAAAACAGTGCTCAAATTCTTTTGTTTTATATTGTTTTCAGCCATTGATAAATTGTTCATAACTTGGTAACCAGACACCCGATTTGATGGTGTTTGATTCAAAATGTAGCATTTGTAAACTGTCAAAAATGATGTAAAAAACTTCCAATTGAAAATTGCCGACATGTGACTCATTCCCCTTGATCAGGTCACATATTTGAAAGTAAAATAAATTGAACATGTTTTTATTCTTTAAAACTTGTGAAATGTTACTATTCAGATCACCCGAAAGATTGAATGCCACTCTTACTTTGTGAGAGTAGATAATGAGTATGAAAGCGTCAAATATTGATGTACTTATATTGCTATTTTAAGGTACCGTTTACAATGATTTTACAATGTATTATTAAGCACCATCATATAATTCGAGGGTTCAGAACCAGAAAACCTTAACTCACAATGAAATACATTGCGAGTTAAGGTTGGTCTTAACACTGGAATTATGGAAACTTTTGGGTCTCATAACTGTTAAATTGTTTGTATAAAGTTTATAAAAGTATACATATTTCTATTGTCAATTGTTTTTATTTCTTTTAAAAACTAGCTATAAATATTGAAGACACCTCTTTAAATTTTATTGAATTAAGACCAAAATAGTTACAAAATGCTTAATTTTGAAATTAAAGTTGATCAAAATTAAAAAAAAAATTACATCTAGTCTTATCTTTAAAAATTAATAATTTATTTTTACTCGAAAATATTTGGGTAAAAGAACCCCGTTTTTTGGATTTTCTTCAAAACTGAGCATTTTTGCCCAAATTTGACCTCACAGATGGATTTGTCAAGTCTTTGCTATTTTAAATATGCAAACACGTATTGTATAATCAGTCTACAAAAACGCTTGCCTCTCAAATATGTGACCTGCTACCACAAAATGAGCGTAAAGTCGCAAATTGGTAGTTTCGAGACGCCCTGGCTACTGCGTTGGTGTGGTGTTCTTTGTTTTATATGCACCTGTTCAAGCCAGTAGTGTGATCGTATGTCCTTTGTGAATGAGGCCATATAGACGAATCCAACGAGCCAAGTCATGGTCAGGATTTGGTCGGACATCTTTGGGTAGCCGCTAGCACCAACCTGGTGTTTGGAGCGTCCAATTGTGCAAATAAAAGCCGCCTAACACCTAGAGAAGATGCAAGGACGAGGAGGGTTAATAGAATAATAGCTAATAATGTATATAATGGAGATAATTCCGCAGGTAATCCCGTCGCATCTATTCATACATAGTCCTTTTGTTCGCAAGTACATCAATGCATAGATACCGCGTGTAGTTAATCTCATTATTTTGTCACTTCAACAGCGAATAGACCATGTAGAAGCTTGTAAACTTTAATCATTCTTTTGTCTACCTGTGTTTTCGCGGAAGGTGTAAAACGGGTGATAGAATGCAGTTTAAAATTTCCGCCAAGGCCGAATCATTTCACATTTTGGGTGCATTGTAGCCGACGGCTACCCAACTAAAGGCTGCTAGTCAGGTGTAGGAATGCGTGGATTTGGATTACTCTATAGGTTATTCACGAAGGATATACTACTGACTTGAACAGGTGCACGGCAAACAAATAATATCAACTCAGTCAGGGTGTCTCGAAGCTACCAACTTGCGACTTTACACTCATTTCGTGGTAGCAGGTATCATATAAAGGTGGTATCTTTTTGTTTTTACTTATTTCTATTTTACTGCTTTAAGTAGTAGAGTACATGCACTACCCAAATAGCAATGCTGAACTTTGAACAACCAGGATCGGGACCGCCATGGGTAACACCTTACTCTGACTGTGATAGGTTTGATTCTCTCTACACGGTCCAAGCGGCTTAATATCCCCTCCGAAGGACTGAATACTTCCATGAGTCAATTACCCTGAAGTTACCACCGTCGAGACTCGAGAATTGAACACGGGACCTAATGCAAGCCAATGCCCTAACCACTAATTCACAGTTTATTACTGATCCGAGTTCTTCTTTAGCATGTTTAGAGACTGCCATCAAAGAACGGTGCAGCAATAAAATGATCTTTTTGATTTATATGTGACATTTACTTACCATGTGATGCTCAGGTGGCTGTTCAACATGAAATATCTTTTTCCCAATACATATTTATCATGCGCCGTATCCATAATTAAGCAATGAGGATATTGAACCTCCTTAGATGGTGTAAATTGTATCTCAATACACGGCGAAGAAGATTTTAATGTTGAGCATCAATTTTTGGTCAAGCACCTTAAAACCACATTATAACATTTCCATAAAAACAGATTAGTATTTCTTATTTCATAAAATGTTAGCTTTTACTGTCAGATATGTCCCCTTTTAATTTTGAGCCGAACAATGGAGGTAAAGCAAAGAACATTGGAATTTACTACTAGCGCTGATGTCACTTATGATATCCGTGTTTCTCAATCGCCTCGGTCGTGCAACGGCACGGTCCTTTGAAGTGTGTATGATCGTCCCGCACGCCATGTATGTACTGTGTTATGAACATCGCGTACGTGTTCGACTGTTTCCATTGTCTGCATAATAAATCTCGGATTTTGACAAAGCTACAGCACCTAAAGTCTTGATTTTTGCAGGGCATGTTAATTTAATAAGGTACATTACACTCATGTAAAAAACAGAATTTTGAAAAATATTGAGGGCGTCCTCCATTGGAAGTACCTGCTACCATGGCTACCATAAAATGAACGTAAAGTCGCAAGTTGGTAGTTTTGAGACGCCCTAGCTACTGCGTTGGTGTTCTTATAGGTATAAAGGAACGCGTTTAGCTCATTTAGTTAAGTTCCAGGTGCACGTCCTATAACACAATGCATAAACTTTCTTTATCTGTGTCAATAAGAGAATATTGATTTCAACGGAGTATTTAGCTGTATGGAAAAAATATTTATAATACAGGGTGTTGACACTGTGTATCGTATGTTCTATGTGAATGAGGGACACAATGGGTTATTCACGAAGGACATACCACAGACTTGTACAGGTGCGCGGAAACTCAGGCAGCGAGGGTGTCACGAAACTATCACGCTCACTTTACGCTCATTTCGTGATAGCAGGTCACAATAATGGCTTTAACATGATTTGATGCGCAAAGTTGTGACATATTTTATGGTTCCATAAAAATAAAATAAAATTCCCCCGGTTCCATTATCTTGCCAGCATGCTATTCTTGGCTACCATGCGTTGTTCGTCCAGAGACTTACATGTACTCTCCTTTCATTAATCTGAAAAAGATGTTGGTCACTTAGGCCTCAAAATTTTTTTTTTGATTGGTGCAACCTGACCGACCCTAAAAATAGACCCGACCCTAGACTTTTTTTCCTATTTTTGCAAAAAAAAAATAATAAAAAAATTTAAAAAAATCAAAATAAATTAAAAAAAGTTCCAATGCCTTTATCGAACGCAATTTACAGCTTATAAAAAGTAAAAAAATAAATAAAAAATTACGACATATATACCTACCCTAATTTTTCTTTTATGTTACGCCAATCAAACAAATTATTTTTGAGGCCTTATTGTACATTGGTTGTTCAGCTATTTTCTTAATTCCTTAATGTCCCGATTAATGTACCAGAATTAGCGTTCCCCTGAGCTAATACATGGTCAATACCAAGATTGTTTGATGCGTTTATATTAGACTAGTCCTTTGAGTATTGCAATTGTTTTGAAGCCTCATATTTTCACCATCTTCATCACGTTCTTCCGAAATGGTTAACATATTTTATGTTGGCATTTCGACAGCTACAAGTATGACTGTAGACTATGCCATAGTCGCATTTTATTAAAAATATGTTATTATTAGTCATGATGAACCCATTTCGTTGAACTCAAAATCATACTGATGTTTATTAAAATTAAAGTATTCAATAGTAAAATGGTCATAAAGAATTAAGAATATCAGATGATTAGTGACAATAAAAGTAATTGAATGCAACATTATCTTGCATAATTATAATGGCTCACTTTAATACTGAACAATTCTGATTTTGGAATCTACCAGTTTATTGATAGCGAACCACGAAAATCCGACTATGGACTTTGAATTTTAAGCAGAACTTTGCCCCGGGACTTTGCTCTCTAAAACACACTGTCAAGCATACTTGTTTATCAGTCCATTAACCACAAGTACTAAGCATGGTATAGTATAAGACGCGCTAGATGTTTGATGAGAGATTAACTTTCGCGTCAACACAAAAGCGCCGCAAATACCACAGATAGCTGTGTACGGTGTAGGTAATGGTAATGGCGCGGGCCCGGAAGATTTAAACCATAGCGAGATATGGGCGACCAATCACAAGGCAGATCCATTTAAAGATGCATTACATCATGGCCAATTTTAGTTAGGCCAGAAATTGGCCTATAAACTCTCC
Organism: Amphiura filiformis; assembly: GCF_039555335.1. Lineage (NCBI taxonomy): Eukaryota > Metazoa > Echinodermata > Ophiuroidea > Amphilepidida > Amphiuridae > Amphiura > Amphiura filiformis. The sequence continues at coordinate 21,230,848 of NC_092647.1, forward strand.
CTAGAGTCCCGTGTTAAAAATATTAACCGCAAGGCAAAGTCAGCAGTCCACTTGGGAAGCTAACAAACAGAGGGAGTGCGGTGACTGAAAAGATCAGATACAGATGTGAAAATCTACCAGTTGCACACAAATCAATATAAATCAGAGTTTTATGCTTAAATGTAATAGCCAGAGTATGCAAAATGGGCAAGTGGACTACGGAGAAGTCTAGTGAGACTGCTGTACTTTGATTGATTTTTCGACGGTTTTAGAACAATTTTTGGTTCTTTAGACTTTAGAGAACCTCTAAGGGGTTTCCTGAGAAGATAACTTTAGATCCTTTTTAGAACCTTTATTTGTTAGAGTATGCAGTGTGCGTATGTATCGTAGTTTGCTCAGGACACGTGCATTATAAACCGCCCACCACATTTCATATAGTACAAGAAAGCCATTGAAAAGTGTAGCGGTTCATTCAAGCATATCAATAGATCAGTCCCTCGCCTTTGTTGATAAACAATGATTTCAAGTGGTCTATACTTAGTTTCGCCTCTAGTTTGGTAGTGACGTAAGCACGTTTTTCGCTGGTCGCAGTATCGAATCGTTCGTCAACCAAATAACACAGAGCAAATACACATACGTACATGTACAAGGGCGGTTTGTCGACACGCTTGTGGTGTAAGCTCGTAAAAAAACACTGATGTCACTGCCAAACTAGAGGTGAAAGAAGTGTAATTCGTATGTATCTCCCCAATTTTAAATAACGCTGCCATAACAGCTTGTAGGCAGTAAGTTTCGAAGTGACCTTCTACATAGCGGGTGGTCTCCCTATACATTTGAATACAAAGGCGGAACAACATGAGACTACTGTGCAGCAAAATTGTTTATTTTGTTCAACTATGTGATTATATTGTAAACGTTTCCGTCGTTGAATATATTTTTTCTGTCGTCAAATACTTTCAAATTGTTATTTTTGATAACACATTACAAATTCGGAATACCCCCATGTGTAATAATTTTACTATTCAATTTTCTTAAATCTCGGTTACAAAATAAAAGTTACTTGATGAAAATGTGATTTTTGGTTGTTTAGATATGTAAGTTAAAGCGAATACAGATTTGGTACGTCGAAAACGGTTAAAAACTGAAGCCAAAATAAATTGTAGTAAGCATCATATTATAGCTTTGGATAATATCCATAAAAATGTTTTCTAGCTGCGATTATCCAACCGCTTACTCAGGATAAATATATTGTTCCTATTTGAGATCACTGGCATGCCTTGGGACTTCAAAACAAAAGTAAGCACGTTTTATATGAGAAGAAAACATCAAAGGGTTCAACAGAAACACAAATGTTAGCGACATTTGCACGATTTCAGCAAGACCACGATTAAGAGTACTTGCCCATCAATTTAATTCAGGGGCGTGTTTGAAAAACGGCACAGCGAATTAGTAAAAAGAATAAAAAATACTAAAAATTTCACCGGGGTTCGAACCACTGCCAATTGCACTATGAATGCTAAAGATGCCTACTGTGCCACGGTGACTATGTTTAACATTCGGCGATTTTAAAAGATATACATATCAACAAAATCAGATTTTGGTAGGAATACGGTCATAGAAAGACATATGACTCTACTTGTCTGTTTGTTTTTCATTTAATACAAATTAATTTTGATGTATTGAACTGGTACGACTCTTAGGACTCGTGATAAACGACGATTAATTTAGTAATAATAAAATGAAAACGCTGGGTCATTCTCGACGTCATTTGTAATTCATGTCAAAACCTGGGGAGGACCACACACATCCGTGTTGCATGTGTACGTGCGCAATCGATACTCAATGATCAAGACAATAGCGTTTGAATAATACCGCCCTTATGTCACTTGCGGGAAGATATACTATAGGCCTACCCTAATAGCTTACAATAGATACCCCACCGTAAATAGCTCTCTTCATTACATCGCTGTCCCAGTATACACGCGCAGCGTACGCACTTTTGAACCATATTTTGTTCAAAAATGATAGGAAGGGACTGTTTTCAGCTAAAATGTTGGTTATCAGCAGATGCTTGATGATACCGGGAAGTGTTGCAGAAAGGTAAGCGTACTCTTTATTTATTCAAAATATCACATATCAATGAATTTAAATTGGAAATCCAAAAAGGAAATGTCAGGTCAAAATTTTCACCTTAGAATTATTGTGAAATAAAATCAAACCAAATTTAGGCTCCGCAAACAACGTCCAATTATTCCCATTGGTGTTTGCTACACGAGCATATAATAAATTATGATTTGGGGCTAATTTGAGAAGAGTTAATGCTTCGAGTTTCAAAATACACCGAGTGATGTTTTTTGATCAAAAACATCGACAATTCAAGACACTGTAAAAACAAATCAAGAATTTTCTGGGATAATTGCAACTAAGTATAATGAAAGTTATGATCTAAGCTACCAGATGCATCATTAATTTCCTGACTATGATATTTAGTTGTGGGAAAATATTACTTTAATGTTTTGGCGGGATTATTTCCCGCCAAAAATTTCAACCAAAAAGAGCATGTACCCTTAAGGGTAATTCGTAATTACGTCCTCATTTTAAGCAATGGATGCATCTTGACGTGGAAATAAGGTGAACAATTTGTTAATAACCTTGTATATACTTACAAAATACAAAAAAATGTGCATACGACTTATTTGAATTTTTTTTGAACCAATTAATACGACTCGAACCAACAAGGGCTCACCTGCTCGAAGTCAACAACCTATGGGAAAGGGTCAATATGAAGGCTATTCTGAACAAGTATCGGTTTTGTTGTGCAAAAGACACTACATCCAGTAAAACTGTACTATCTGCAAGCATTATATATTGGTTTAATCATTTGAACAAAAATAGAGCAATTTAATCATTTTTAGCCTTTTTTTTTTCAAACTATTTTCGACGTACTAAATCTGTATTCGTTTTAACCAACACGTCTTAACAACCAAAAATCACATTATGATCAAATAATTTTTATTTGGTAGCCAAAATTTAAAAGTATAATCATGGGTAATTTCAACTTCCTGGCAGATTGTAGATTCGAGTCTGCAATCTTGCCTAAAGCAATTATCAGATTACCAATTCCAATTGTTACGGCAAAGAATGAAATTAAGCAGTTTCGCTTGAATGCAATTATTTGGTGTTGCATATTACCGCAGACGCGAGTTTCAAGCTGTTTTGGGCTGCCAAATTCATTCCCCGTCTTATCTCCCCATATACATGATATACACCAGGCACAAAAAGAAACTCGTCAGTTATATTCACCCTTGCTGTTCAATAACTTGATAATTTTGGATTATACTGAAATATACAATTTGTTAATTGGACTTTGCTTTCTCATTTGACACCCTGTTCGTGAAAAACAAACAAGAATTGACCAAGATATGCGCCTCCAAAGCCTCAAACCCCAAAATCAAAAGTTGCATTTTCAACGATTTTCAATGGGAACGCATCGTTGTATTGCACACAAGCACCACGGGCCAATCAATAAAGCACACAGTGTAACAGGCACAATTGAAGCGTTAAAATTGCAACTTTTCATTTTGGGGTTTGAGAGTTTGGAGGCGCATATCTTGGTCAATTCGTGCTCAATGTTCACGAACAGGGTGTCAAACGAGAAAGAAAAGTCCAATTAACAAAATGTATATTTCAGAATAATCCAAAATTATCAAGTTATTGAACAGCAAGGATGAATATAACTGACGAATTTCTTTTTGTGCCTGGTGTAGTTATAATGACGTGATAACACGCACAAGCATGACAAGTATAATACCAAACGCGCAAGTATACCTGATACTTTTTGGCAACACTAATTAGTATATTTCGATGCTAAACTATTTTCGCGAGCAAGTCACGCATATATAGCGTAGGCACACACAAGTAAATGAAGCCGTGCAATTTCTAGTGAATTTTGGGCCGTAAAATTTAGATACTTCTTTTGTCTAACTTACGAAAACGAATACGAATGTTTACTTGCTTCAACTTATTAGTAAGTGACAAAAGGATAGAATAAAAAGATTGGTCACACCTGGGAGGCTAACACTTCTGAATAACAGTGACATACGAAAACGAAAACAGAAACTGAAAAGATAAAAAGACCTTATAATATGCATATTTTTAGAAGATCTGTCATGTTTCCAATATTTCCGTTTACTGCTGTAAAGAAATCGGAGAGGTTCGTGATTAAGCAATTTTTATCTATGTGTATGCCTTTAATTCAGAGTTGCAAATGCAAATTGCCAACTATTGATTCGATTAATATGATAAACTTTCATCTAAATCTAGGGCTAAAATGAGCTCATTTTCAACATTAATGTCGCATGTTAGTACAGACTTGAAAACATAGTATAAAGACATTCGTAAACACTGCATCGTACCATTCATTTACCTCTGTTGAGATGCAGGTACCTGCTTATACGGAGTAACCAATCCAGATCCAGATCATTTGCAATAAGGGAACAAACCAAAAGATCGATGAAGTCCTATAAACGTAACTAATTTCGTTTCTCAGCCGACCCCTCCCTCCCTGCCAGAAACGTAATAAAGAAATTTTGAAAATTTTGACATAGTAATAATGATGACACATTCTTCAGACTGATGTTTTTGTACAAACGTAATCGAGTATTTTTAACCCTCCCCCTAAACGAAACTAGTTTCGTTTATAGGACGTCATCGATCTTTTGGTTTGTTCCCTAAGAAAATCACTAAATAAAAACTATGAATTGTGAGCCAATGTATAGTATTGACCCAGTGACTAATAATTTCAAACGAACGTAATTGTCACGACAAATATTAACATTTTCTATACTTATGCACATCCCTGAGTTGGTTAAGTGCCAATGGCCTTTCCAATATAAATATATGAATAAAGAAAACAATGTCATGCAATTAAAGCCATAATGTAGGACGATCTTATAATATGAAATTTGTTAATTTCTTTCAATCCTGATTTTTGGGACAGGCCCCTCCTTGTAACGACCTACTTGTAACGTTTACGTAATCTCCCAACTTACGCCTAAATGGAATCAGGCAAATTCGTTGTGTGTGTAGAATATAGGATAAAATGTTGATATAAAGTAATAATTATCACATTAAGGCGAATTGGAAGGGAGTATTATCTACTGATGCTTGCACTCAAATATTGAGTCCATATAAAGCTGACACATCAATTTCTCTTACCGCTTACCATGGTTAATATAGAGTAAATAATAAGACAGAAAACAAAAATATCTTACCAAAGTGTTTGTTTTGCGATGTCTTGATTTTTTGTTGATTGGTTTGTTTTTGTTGTTTTCATGTTTTGTTTATTAACAGAAAAGTAGCAACAAGAACAATATCTATATTCCCATATGCATATAGGATTACCATTAAAGATTACCATGTTATCACTATAGTCTATGGACAACAATGACCTCATCCCAATGGCATAGTTCAATAACCTCAATTAAACACTCATGGCACAAAATTAGACCTCAAGTTGCAGAGTATGAGTTTCTGTACCCATATTTTCCAAGGTCATTCAATGAATGTACAAATGTATTGGGGTTAAAGAACTGTGCCCTGATAGATGAACATATTGTGGATCCTTGTGTATGCAATATTTTGACCGATTGACCTCTGGATTAACCAACAACAGACTTAACTAAATTGTTCGACAATTAATTTGATGCACTTAATTCAATTTCATAAGGTCAAAAAAGCATTAAGTAAATTCTTGTAATTGTTTTTGGTTTCATACAGTTACAAAGGGCATGCACTATGATCAACCCCTGGCGTTCGGATTACGAGATACCTTGATGTAGATGATAAGCATTTATTTAATGCAAGTACACGTACGGATTTTGGACACTCGGGCATTTTCTCATGTGGTCAATATGGTCAAAACTAAACTAAGTCTTTAACATTTCACTTGAGTTTTTGAGATATGTGATGCGAAAATGAGTCTGTTGTCGATCAAAATCAAAATTCAGTATTATGATTTAATGAATCAATTTGTCTTTTTTAAAAAACGCGAAGAATATTTGCTAAAATCAATTGTTTCAATATTGATGTTTCATGAGTGGTGTAATATATACATATAAAAAAGTTAATTTTCTTGTTTCCGACAAGTTGCTCATTTCGCCTGATTAAAAAAGGCAACTTCATGTAGTAACACGGCCTCTTAGTCATGGATATCTCATCTGTTGGACGCAAGAAGGTCGAAAGTACATCGTAATAACAAAACACTTAACACTTCTTGCACGCAATCACCGATCTAACCCTATTGGTCAAGGAATTATGTTCTACAATTCCCATATGGGTTTGTCAACTACTTGTTACAGGTCCAGAACATCTTTCGGAATAAGAAGAGTGACTTTACTAATAGTGGATTACGGCTCATAGAGTATTACCAAAGATCGCCAGTATTATGTCGTATCACAGATCATGATTCAAACGGTCATATAGCACAAGAACAAAAATAACACAAAGAACAATAAACGCTGTGCCACCTAGACTGGCAGCAGAGGACTGGCAGCAATTGTGCATTTTTTACAGGATATTTCTTTTTGTTGATGTTGTTGTTGTTGTTGTTTTTAACAGATGTATCAGCCTAATAACCCCGCGCTAATAACCAAAGAAATTATTTTTAAGAAGTGAAATTTGATCTATAAAATCATGATATGATATTTGCAACGTTAATACTACGCCCCCTATATTGCAATTCTTGCATGAATTCACAATGTAAGCTGAATTTTCTCAACGAATGCAGCAGCCGAAGAAAGCAATAATACCGTGATGTTGTAAATTTGGCCTTACTTAATCGATCTGCAGAACATAACCACCTTGATTTGTCCCAATTCACTCGGTTTTTTTTGAAATATTATTATTTATTTATTTTTATTTGTTGGTCTGTATTTTATGTATTTTAAACAATAAATAAACTGCAATTGTCATACTTGTGCAAGATTCCCATGCACAAAACATTTTCGACATCATCCGGAAAATGATAGAAGAGGTTGCTAGAAAACGTTTAAATGTCGGGTTACACTTATTAAGGTGAGGGGGAGGTGCAAATAAAAGTTATTTGCTGAAAACAGACAATTTACGAAATATATTTTTGATAATTTTCGTTTCCAAATTTTAATTGCACTCTTTGGAACTTACATTAAGGGCTGGGGTATGAACGTTTGGAGAGTATTTATTTTGGGACATCAGAGCACATCAGACATATCGAATTGCATTCTGAATACGAAGAATGTCATTCTGATATCAAATAATTTTGATTTTTGAAATTCGCAATTTAATACACATTTTATGGCAAATCATTAAAATTGATATTTTGATATTTATCAGTACTTGAAGTAAACTTTATAAATCTGATGATTTATACTTTAAGTGTATGTAGGTGGGATGAAAAGCCGACGATCAATTGAAAATTTTGACCTTTCGTATAGAAGATATGGATTTTTTTCCCAAAAAAAATCCATATCTTCAATATGAAAGGTAAAAATTTTCAATTGACCGTCGGCTTTTCCTCCCCTGCTACATACACTTTAAGAATATATCATTAGATTTATATAATTTACTTCGAGGACTGTTATATATCAAAAATTTGAAAAATATCAATTTTTTATAATTTGTCATAAAATTTGTATTATATTATGATTTTCAAAAATGAAAATTATTTGATATCAGAAAGACATGCTTCGTATTCAGAATGCAATTCGATAGGTCTGAGGTGCTCTCATGTCCCACAAAAAATACTGTCGAAAAGCAATAAACGCTCATTTTAGATCCCTTAACTTACAGTTAGATAAATACAAACATGAATTATGTTTAGTTTAATTAAGGTGTTTACGCAAACTGTTGCTTAACTCGTAGTTTCGTCCTAAAATTTAATTTTTTGAAGAACCACTGAACAAATTCTATATAGGTATTATTTAAATATTTTGACACTTATTTAACACAATTTCGTATAAGCTTGGATATCCGCGAAAAAGCTTATACCCAAAAATTTCAGTTTTGCTGTTCCACAGGCCACAGTGTTGTAATTTCGTCTGTTAATCAGAAAGTAATTCAAATTTGACGATGTTTTTGCTAAACGAATTAATTTCTGAGAAAAGAGGGGGATGAGGTTTTGAATCACGAAATACCCCTTTAAATTAAACAATCAAGACATATTTTAGATGTATCTAAAGAACGCCCGAATGGAAAAATCGCTGCCCCGCATCAAGGCATATTTTATTCTCATTTTACGTTTTGCTTTAGATATCAAATTTTTTTAAAAGAAAATCATGTTCTTGTATGTGACCATTTGAGAGCTTCTTGCCAGCTCTCGATAATAAAGTGCATAACGGGTTACAGTCAATATAGGACGACTTATCGCACCACGTTTAATCAAGTGCACACGGTTCAAGCAACAATTAAATCAAACCTATGGTTTACCATCTTTGTAGGGTCTATGGCTGGTCAGCACTGCACATTTCAACGAAATTAGATTTTATTTACTACTGCTGCATGTTATGCTACTTGTGTGCTTTTGTTTTTGTGCCATACTAAGTAAGACTGTCTGATACAACATGTACAATATTAGATAATAGCAATTATTATAATTGAATACCTGAGTGGAAGAAGGGCCCAACTCCAATTTTTTACAAAAATGAGTTAGACCCAGCATTTTATTGCCAGCAAACTGTTCTTCCTTGTGTGTGAAAGATGAGCCAAAATCCACTCTCTAAATAGTCTTCCACATACACTTAATCATGGTTTTCATGGAAGAAAGGCCCAACTCCATGGAGTTGGGCCCTTCTTCCACAAATATAGAGTTAAAGAGGAATTTTGTTCATCCATGAAATCTACTTGTCACTACAATAAACTTTCTTGCTAACATATTACATGAGTTCTAGTTGTGCATAATGGTGATTATCTAATTTCTGAAGCTATTTACAACACGAAACTGGCACTTGCGGTATATTAGTGGAAGAAGGGCCCAACTCCAGCTCGTATTAAGACCTGTACCGTTGCCATGGAAACTTCACACATAATTTCGAATGTACGTAATATTGTATGTTCATGTATTTAAGGTCCCCTGAAGACGAAAACATTCTGTCTATAAAACTTTTCCAAATATTAAGTTTTTTCTTAATATCTCTCAAAAACAGTTTTGATGGAGTTGGGCCCTTCTTCCACTCAGGTATTCAATTATAACGCCAAATTCATTTCATGCACATCATCACTTAAGGGACGCACCATTTGATTCTCGGGGGTATGGGAGTTTGGGTCAGGTGGACTTTGCTTTTTTCTGCCGCCGAAGGCTCGTCCAAATTATTTTTTGCCATCTTTTGGTGGCGATTTTTTAAAATTTTCAATGTTAATGTATACCCTTATACAAAGTTATATACTTTTTTACTCATCAGTTTGTTACATTTTTTGGTCCCACTAGTAGGCGATTTTTTTCTCAAAAGACTCCCATGCCTCCCTGTGAAATCAAATGTTCTTCGGCATATTCAAATGGTTTGAAGAGTGTCCCATTACTTGCCTTATAGGGTGGTTCATTTGAATAATTTGAGCACACAGCACATATTTTATAAACGCCGTTTCGAAGAGTAGACGTTTAAAAACAAGTGATTTAAACATCCCCTTAAGCAGCTCTTCACTTAAAAGGTTGGTCTGAACCCCGGAATTATGGAAACCTTCGGGCCTCATAACTGCTAAATTGTTGGTCTAAAGTATATAAAAGTATACATATTTAGAATGGCAAAGACTTGATAAGTTCATCTGTGAGGTCAAATTTGGGCCAAAATGCTCATTTTGGCCAAAAATCTCAAAAACGGATTTTTTGGCCCACTTTTTTTTTGTGCAACGTGAAAAAAAAAAAAAATTCTTGGGCAAACATTTTTTTGGATTAATTTTTAAAAACTAGATATAAATATTTAGGAGCCGTTTTTTAATTTTTTTAAATTTTGACCAACTTCGAGAAATTTGCACCAAAAATGGTCAAAAAATGCTGAATTAAAAAAAAAATCATAAAAAGCCCGATTTTCGCCCAAATTTCAAATATTTTTAGTGAAGTTGGTCAAAATTGAAAAAAATAAAAAAACGGCTCCTAGATATTCTTATCTAGTTTTTAAAAATTAATAAAAAAACATTTTTGGCCCAAGAATTTTTTAGTAGGATGCACAAAAAAGAAGTGGGCCAAAAAACAGGATTTTGGGGATTTTGGGCAAGAAATGAGCATTTTGGCCCAAATTTGACCTCACAGATGAATTTATCAAGTCTTTGCCATTCTAAATATGTATACTTTTGTATACTTTAGACTAACAATTTAGCAGTTATGAGGCCCAAAAGTTTCCATAATTCCAGGGTTCAGATGGCACTCAAAGAATAAGGTGCGTATCATAAAAGAGATCCCAAGGCTTAATTATAAGGTGTGTCATTTTTCTGTCCCCCTCCCATGTCCATAATTTTTCTCGGGAGGGGGACACACCCAAAACGTTTGCTTTGGTATGTTCGGCCTTAACTCAAGAACTACAAGACCCCGGGGCACTCAACTGTAAAAAAATTAATATAAGTACGATTATTGGCTTCATTGACTAATTGTCTGTAAGATCAATGTACTAATATAAGGACGCGTTAAATTTCTAAAACTGGAGAAAAAATATGACCCCTGTCATCTGATCCGCCTTAAGCGCACATCACCAGCCAAATATATTCCTTCACTTTTAATACCTTTTTCGCAGCGGTCATTTACCGGTGAAGCAGGTATCAAATGTCAAAAACTTTAATTGATATTTTGATTTGCAAGACAATGATGACTGAATAAGAGCCATACACTCTTGTCTTTTGTTGAACTCTTTTATCTTCTATCATATACACAAGTGCAAAAAAAAATACAAAGTTTTACATTTTCATTAAATTCAAGTTCAATTTTTGGTAGTGCGTTCTCTCTTTTGGAGTTTTCTATAAAGTGTAGGTATGCTGATAGATCTGTCAAGTGCATAATTACTATAATGTTTTATAAAACGTTATAATCGTATTTTGGTGTTAGTCAAAACGTTTTGATAACATTTAAATGTTGGATTATATGAAGGTCATGGATACATTTTAATATACGTGACTAAGTGCCCCTCATCTCTGTTCATGCCGTTTGGAGCTCTTTTTCTTATCCACAAGGATCTTTTGATGCGGCGAGGCTGTTGGTGATACTGCAGCCAATCATTTCAACTAGAAAGAAGGATCAAGTACCATCACTCCGATGATGGTCGAAACTGTCAGGTCAGTAAATATAATATTTGGTTTTGACAAGAAGAAGTAATTGTATCACACAAACCTAATGAATATCTTCAAGAATAAAGCTGTCATAATTATAGAAAATCAAAACATGATATGATTATTTACCTTAATTTAATTGAACACTGTTGTCGAAGACTAAGGAATCATAAAAAATCACATTTATTTTGGGACGCCCTGTATATGAAAATGCGTGAAACAGAATCGAATGTTTTCAAACCATCAATGTGTGGGTAGATTATCTTTCCTCAAATGGATTTTTACCTCCAATGAGTATTATTATTTATAGCATCCATTTCACTTCGATGCAATTTTGATAAGACCATATCAGCCAAACCAGACATATAAGGTCATATCATGCATATTCATTTATTCACACCTGCCTGAGTGTTCAATCTTCAAACATCGAAACAGATAGCTAGTAGCTTCTTTGCAATCAATTAAGATTTATCTATGACTATGCTAATACACAGGTGTTGCGTGGTCAAGACCAAACCGCACCACTTTCATTTAACCATATAGATAGTATTTACCCTTATCTAATCTACAATTTGGTTCTGTGTCTGTGAAAGTTGCTTTATTAACTCCATTCGGTAGCCGACCGCAAGTTTCATTTTTTTAATTCAAAAATTTCAGAATTGTAAATTTTCATGACCATATTTGGAATCAGCATGAAAAATGCATTAAAATGAGTACAAACAAGCCTAGTATTGGTTCAGTGGTTCTTAAGATAGCTCTTGATATTTTGAGAAAATATCTCAGAACTTGTATTTAGCCTATGGCTAGCACGCAGAGCGTTAAGTGACTTTGTTTAGCATTTAGTATGTGGAATCCTGATTTTCTTTAGCCTCATTGATTTGTATGCGTCCATTATGTTCTATTTCGGTAGTCTGATTGTAAGTTTGAAAGCATTTGAAATGTTTTTCACTTTGACGGTTTGATTTTATTTCGGAAAGTTAGTGACAGGCATCATGTACAGTGCATTTTCAAAGGTGCAATATCCCCCTTTAAGATTAGCAACTATTTGAAAAAAAATATTTTAAACTGTTGCGATTTGGTAGTTGACAGCATCTTGGGAATCGGAGTGAGCTTTGGCAAAAATTGCATTGATCATTTCATAGCGAGTGTGTAGAAGAATTCAAATATCACAGATATACTTTTGTAGGTCCTTTGGTTCTTGAGTTGTGCTGTAAAGAGAGCTGAAACAACAACACTTTTGTAAAACATACATAACTCATTAAAACAATAAATCAAACAATTTTTCAGAGTATATTATTACGTCATAAGTCACTCTAAAACAATAGAAATAAAAAAATACCTGGAGAGTCCCGTTGTCTACTATAATAGTCCTAGCGCTATCGGTGCCTCTTAACAATAAGAGCAAAGTAATGCATTTAGAGAGGGGACGAGTATATTTTGTAACGCTTTTACTGGGACATTTATGCGCGAAGTGTGCGATAAATGTGCAATTTCAGATTATTTTAGCCCAAAACGAAGGTGAATTTTGGTATTTTAATGGGCCAGTGCACGCCAAGCGCGTAAAATTGTGCAGTTTTATAATATTTTTGGCACAGAGTACGGCGTTGTTTGGTACAAAGGAAGATGTACAGGCAATTATTGCTTTATTTTGTAGTCATTCTAAGGGGATGTCCCTCATTGAAAAAAAAGCCGCACCCCTTCCGCTTCCGCCGCCTGTGCCCGTTATGTATACCGATGCACAGCGATATTTCCCTACCCAAAAAATAGCGCCATCTCTTGATATACGGATATGTTTGACGGCGATATTTTGAGGCGTTCCCGAAACATCCCGAGTAACTGAACTATGCAAAACTATTCGTACAACCACTTTCAAAACAAAACCATTCATGTAGAAGATCATTTTACAACTCTCATATTCCCAAGAATACACACTGTGTTGTAGAAAATAAATGGGTTGATATTTGGATAGATTCAAGCAATTTCCGAAGGGCTATTTTGATAAAATTTTCATCAAAGGCCAATATGATGATGACATTTTGTATTCCAATTTTACAATATTTTTCGAGGTTTGTTGAGAATTTTGGAAGTTTTCTGGCGTGTATGCAAGTACAATGCACACATACATGCATATGGCATCCTCCGCCTTTTAGCGGATTGTTTCGCCTTCATCCATCAATTTGGTCATATCTTTTCGGTCGGATTTTATCGGACCTGCCTTTTACTACATATTCCACGCCTCGGCATGCTTTCGGATGTATTACAGTACACAGACATACTTGAACAAGTAGAGGTTAATAGAAGCGAGTTTCAGTTTGCAGTTAAGTACCGAATAATAGCATGGAATGTTAATATACATCATGGTATCAGCCCAGTTAAACTCCCAAGTTCCTAGAGCGATTTTTATAAACTCATCACAAGTATACTCTGTTAGCAATATGAACAAAAGAGTAAATCCGAGTATTCATGAAACCAGCATGGTAGCCCTCATGATAAATGCCTGGTATTGTCTCTTGAACATGCTCTGGCCGTGCTTGATACAACCTTGAAATAAAGTACAATGCAGTCTTGGGTTCGAGTCCAGTAGAGAAATAATAATTTGGTACGTGGTCAATAGATGAAATATCGCTGTGCGATGGCTAGTATATCGTACACTGGAGACTTATACACGGAATATTTAATATCGAGCACTGTAATGAACATTTCCATTTCCACTTATTTTAAAGGGGAAAATATTGCAATCGGTACCTATCGGAGCATCGATAGCGCTATAGGGCCAAACTGCTTGTGATGCCTTAGGCATCAGTCTCAGCTTTGCATGGGATGATCCCATCCCATACCAATCCCGTGCAAAAGATAATATGCTATATGTTTTCCATGTCTGTAAAGATGGAGTAAGGATCGGTGCTGGTCCATCAAGGTTTTTACTTTCTATTGTACTATGCTATTGTGCCAAAATATCACAAATCTCATAAATGGTCAGAGTCGTTAAGGGACTATTTTAAGACCTTCAGGAATTAGCGCAAATAATTAGTGTTTTAACAATGCCTATTGTTACATAGTGTTATAATAACAAGAAGATTGCATGGGAGCTGGCTAGCCAGCTCCCATCTTGCTCCAGTGCACACATAGCGACAAGTTCCTGATATACTATATTTTTTTAACAAGCAAGCCAATAGGCAAACATATGCACTGCAAGTCTTGTTGGTCAAAATTTGCCCAACGTTGAGTATTGGGCATTTCTTGACCAACAACTGTTGGGTAAAAACTTTAACCCACTAGTTGGGCAAGTATTTTGTTTATCAAATAGTTGGGCAAGTATTTTGTTTAACTAGTTGGTCAAACATTGACCAAGAGATAGGCAAGTTTAATACAATTGTTGGTTAAACTTTACCCAATTATTTTGTCTGTTGATATTTGACCCAACGTTGGGCAAGACTGTTGGTTAAAGGTTTATGCCCAACAAATTTGACAATGGCTATACTGCTGGAGGAAAATCATGGAAAGTACACGCTGTAGCCTCAGCTTCAAGGCTTAGCCTAGGCCTTAATCAGCTCAATGTTTCAGTGCTAGAGAACTGCTAGCCTATGCAGCTGCTATTACTAGTTATTGACTATGTGGGGAGTATTTTTTCTTGAATATAAAAATCATGCATTCATCAGCTAGGCCTGAATTTTAGCCCAAGCTTAGTATTAGGCCTAGCCTAATCCTGATTTCAGTGCAGCCCCCATTGTTCAATGAAATGTGAAGAACATATTAAAAAAAAGTAAGTAATTTGATTGCAGTAAAGTGATATTTGTTGTTGAAAACTGCCATTTGAAGATTAAATGTGAATGATGTCAAAAAGTAATTTAAGCTTAGCCTTGGCATTACGATACATGCATAACAGCGAACGAATGCATGCGCGGAAAGGCCTAAGAATTTTGTTGTCGTTCAGAACTCAAAACATGGCTTAATTGCGTCTATATCATAGTTATAGTAGGCCTATTTGTTAATAATTTACATGAGAATGTTTGTTTTAAGGAATGAAGTCCCCACTTTTCTCCCACTGCTTCCTCGGTCATCGCTGCGCTGCAAATATCACGCCGAAAGTGGGAAAAATGATATTCTACCGCGGGTACTTTGCCCAACTGTTGAGCAAAAAAATGAACAACTTGTTGGGCAAAACTTCACCCAGCGCACCTTAGACCTTTTAGATAACCAATAATTTGGTCAACCCTGCCCAACCCATGTTGACCAACAAATTAGAAAAGTGATTGCCCAACAACATTTTTAACCAACAAACTTGCAGTGTGGGGTAGACAAAGATAGGATAACATGAGATCATCCTATGCAAAGATGAGATGGATTTTCTTCACATGCCTTAGAACAAGAAACTTTCAATATATCCGTGCCAGAAACATCATTTCAGCTCTTTAACTTAGATACAGATCACAAACATTAATGTTTTCAAAAAAATACTTGCAGGTATGAATAAAATAACTCAAGAACTGTGAACACATTGTCAGACGAAAATTGTGAAGTTTCTGTGCATAGCTTATAATTAAAATATGACTGGCACGATCTTTGTCACAAACAAGATTATTGTAATTATTCCCATTGTTTCAACTACTATAATTAATACCAAAATACATGCGTATACGCTTATATTAATTAGAATCATGTTTTAATTTAAAAAATGTTTTAAATTAAAACGCTTATGTTCTTTAAAAACATTATATAAAGTCCTCTTGGGATTATTATATATAGTCCAGAGGGGGTGTGACGGCTTTATCAGTCGGATATTTAATAACCCATTTGGTAATTTCTTTCTATGCATGCATACTGAATGGAATAAATATCCCATATTTAAAATTTAGATACTCAGTTATCAGTAAATTGACACTACAATGTAATGCTGTAGTTAACGATTGTCTATGAATAAGAGAACGTTGTCTTTTGGTTTCACCTTACGCAATATTCAAAGCCCCAGAATGTTATTAATATTTTGCATGAGCACTACCTGCCGATCTAACATTGCCTCTGATTGGTCAATTACATGATATCTTCACTTTGATCACCAATCAGAATGGGGGTTTGTAAATAATTCATCCCATTTTTTTTTGCGTGATGAAATTATTCTAACAATGTTGCTGATTGGTCCAATTGATAATGAAAACTTCTTTTGGCCAATCGGCAGGTAGTTCTCAGGGGTTAAAATTATTTTTGTTTTTATTTGTAATTCATTTTGACCTACTTCACTACCTGGTGACTTTCCAAGCTTGGCTAGTAAAGTACAATCCCATTTCATTCATAAAAAGAAAGTAAATCGAAACGAAAACAAAAGAATCAACAAATTAAAAAAAAAGCCCCCACCGTTGTTCCCTTTATGAAACTTTATGGCCCCTTATGAAAAAGGTAATTACAGACATTTGTCATAGTAACTTATAACATTTCTTATTCCGTATATCCAGATGTCACGAGACTTTTGGAATTATGGGGAGTAAAGTTTTGGAATCATGGGTAGCAAAGTCTGTGGAAATAGGCCTAAATTTTGCAACGGATAATGTAGTTGTGACAAATGGTTGAACCAATTGTTGCGCTGTCTTGATGCTACGTACTTTAAATAAACCTGTGAACATATAGTGCCTATATTACAATATAAGTCCAAAAAAACAGCCACATGCAGGTGTTAATTGTCTTTTGGAAAAAGACTCGTACTCGTAATTGGTAAAAGTAATTTCTTGGCTATTTATACTGCACTAGCACATAATTGTCCCGAAAATACAAACGCATACTTTCGGGACAACTATGTGTTAGTGCACTTTGTCCCGAAAATACATCGTGTAATTTGCATAAATTGTCTTATAACAATCATGAGCCCTTTACCAAAAGACTAATTTTGACACATGTGGCCATTTAATGGTAATTATATCATATAAGCACTGCATGTACACATGTTTATTCAAAGTACCAGCATCAAGAGAGTGCAACAAATGGTGTGTCCTCACCTCACCTCACCAGGCTGTGTTCGACCATTGTTGGACGTAGCCCTCTTCATGATTCTTCCACTGTTCTCTGTCTCTTGCATTTCTTGTCCATGTAGGTCCCATGTAGGCAGTAATGTCATCACGCCACCTCCTCTTCTGTCTTCCTCTTGATCTTTTGCCTGTTCTTGGTTGCCATTCTGTTAGCCGTTTAGTCCATCTGTTATCTTCCCTTCGTGCCAGGTGACCTGCCCATCTCCATTTCGCTTCTTTGAGTTTCACCATAATGTCTTTGACTTGAGTTTGACGTGTTCTTGATTTTATCCCTTAAGGTAATGTGTAGCATCTTCCTTTCCATTGCTCTTTGGGCTGTTTGTAGTTTCTGTTCCAGGTACTTGGTTGTTGTCCATGTTTCTGCCCCATATGTCATTGTTGGTAATACACACTGGTTGAACATTCTACTTCTCAGATACATTGGTAACTTTTTATCACATAGAATGTCTTTGAATCTTCCAAAGCAACTCCAACCTGCCTTTATTCTGATCAGAGCTTCTTCCCTGGTGTTGTCCTCCATCTTCACTGTTTGGCCAAGATATTTATATCCTTCCACCCTTTCAATAACATCGCCTTCAACTACAATGACGTCCTCTGACTGGTGGTTTGTCATATATTTAGTTTTGCCCTTGTGTATCTTCAGTCCAATCTTTTTGCTTCCTTTATTCAGATCATTTAACTGGACCTCCATATCCTTTAGGGTAAATACGCCTATTCTCGGTCACTTAAGAAGCAACCCGCTCTATTTCTTGCGTAAATGATTATAAAAGTTAGCTATATGGGAACGTGCATTCCACACAACACCCCGTTTAACATGCCCTGCATTACATCTTCCATTGAACTTGTATTGGAAGTATAAGGTCAAAAGGTCAAAGTTGGCGACAACTCCTATTCTCGGTCACTAAACTCCTATTCTCGGTCACCGTATAGTTTTTCTATACCTATTCTCGGTCATTCTCTTTTGGAAGCCTGGTTGATCGGTATGATGCGGTTTTGATAACTTAAACCCATAATAAAATACGTGTGCAGTATTCTCATATATATTGACAAGGAGCGATCCTTTCAAAACGGTTTATTGGCAAAAATTTTCGAACCATCCGATCGGGGTCCGAGGTGGTCCTATTTTGTGGGAGCGCACATCGGAATGCGGTGGCACGCCCGACTAGTCCAGGAGCAAGATCACACAAGGCCCTAAATAAGGAGTTCGTTCACCCCCACTACATACAAGGTTTGACACCATAGGTAGTTAGTATGGACCCTCTAGATCACTGCTAAGTAGGTAGTGGTCTCAAATTGTGGTAACACTTTTTTACAGGTCATTTTATATATGGAGTATAATCACATAAAATCACAAAAAATAGGGCAAAATTAAGGGGTAGGGGAGATATAAATTCCCATAACTCAACTTTTACTTATAATAATGAATTTAATTTATATGACTATGTAGCTAATTGATTGTTCTAACTTTCTAGTATTATTTGAAAGCAAACCTAGGTTTCATTAGATCCTGATTGGAAGTGGCCAGTCCATACACTAGTGGAAAATCAGATTTTTCACAACAATGCGTAGGGTGGGTGTTTTTATGGCACTGGCTTCAAATTTTACTATTGTGCCAATTTCTATTTTCAAAATTAATTAAGCTCCATTTTTTAATTTTGTTTTTAATATCAAGCATATCTAGGCAAACATTGATGTTCTGGTTCAAATATTTATATAAGTGCATGTTTGCGTGCATGTTGGTTTGTGTTGTGTAGGTTTGGGGTGGGGGTGTATGTGGGTGTGGGGGTGGGTGTGGGGGTGGGTGTGTATAGGGTTCGGGGTTGGGTGTTTTACGTGTCTTAATATGTCACTCAGCTGAACTATATAAGTTCCATTAACAAAATTTGTTTGGTAAGTTACCATTCATGTAATATTTTGAATATTAATATGTGCGGGGTGAGATCAACCACTGCTTGTCAGGAAAATAGACTGAAAATGTAAAAAATAGTTACTTTTCCACATATTAGCGCGTGTAACAATATTAAGGGGTAGGGGAAATATAAACCATCATAACTCAACTTCATCTCATGATAATGAATTCATTTTGGAATTAATATGTAGCTAAATGATTGTTCAAATGTTTTAGTATTATTTTAAAGCAAAACAAACAGTATTTGTCAGGTAGATAGACATAAAATGTGAGAAAAGGTTAATTTTTCATGTATAGCCATGTCAAATATGGTATTATTAAGGGTTGGGGAAATAAAACCACCATAACTCAACCTTTACTCATAATAATGAATTCATTTTGGTATCAACATGTAGCTAATTGATTGTTTTAACTTTCCAGTATTATTTTTAACAGAAAAACCATCAGGTCTACATAAAGTGTGAAAAAATGTTAATTTTCCAATGTGTACCAGTGTAAAATATGACAATATTAAGGGGTAGGGGACGTACAATCCAACATAACTCGATGTTTATTCATTATAATTTATTCATTTTGGCATCAATACATAGCTATTTGGTTCTTGTAATCTTTTAAAGCAAAATGACCATTAGTTGTTAGCTGTATAGACTTAAAAATGTAAAAAAATATCAATTTTTCAAGTGTAGAAGCGTAAAATATGACCAATTATTGTTTAAAATGACAAAAGCAAATGGCGGCCACGAGTGAATGCTGGTCGTGCTGCTTATGGTGTCGTGAAACTTCGTTCAAATAGGTAGGTTTGAGTCAATCAGGTTGCACCAAACTCGAGATTCGTTTGATAAGTTATGCATAGACATCTTTGAGACATAAAGGATGGATATTGATGCGTTCATTTGCTAGATTTAACAACGTCATTGGGATTGACATTCTAGCGATACTGTACTGTACTGTTCTACGCGCACGGTACATGTATATTACCAATGTGTGTACCGCGATGTTCAGTTTTTGGGCATACGCACAATAGCTTACAATGTAGACGAGATGCATTGAAGTATCGGTATGCTGGATACCGTATCGAGTGTGTGAATTTATTAGCGTTGATGTATTGTATTTTAGCATTGTATCGTAATGCATGCGAGAGAGAAAGGCTTACTAGATTTTGATTTTTTACTCGGATACATTGCCCGGATACATAGCGGGTTGAACTGATAAAAAAAAAAACTTTATGCATAAAATTGTATTTTTGAACGAATCTCACAGTTGACCAAGATCTGATGACTTTAAATCTATCATGAATTATGTTTCAGTATAACATTTAAAAAAAAAGAAAGAAAGAAAGTCCCACTCATAATTAAATCCAATACAACCATTGATTAAGCAGTTGTATTTCTTAAACAATCCTTAGATAAAATTGAACATATAAATCATTATCTGTTTAGAGTTATTAAGCAAATATTGATTAAAAGACCTTAAACAACCTAGTTGGTTAAGCACTTAAACTTGAAGCTGGTTAAAGTGCTATATGCATGTATTGGTTAAAAGTTTTAACCAACTATTGATTTGAGCCTTAAACAACAAGAAAATTAAGGGCCCTTAACCAATATTTCGACGAGAGGACCACGTAACTAACACGAGTTTAAGATTGATTAAGATTGTTTAAGACTTTTTTAATTGGCGAAATAAGAGTGTATTAAGGGGTAAGGGGACATACAAATCACCAAAACACAGGTCTTACTGATGAAAATGAATTCATTTTGGTAACAATATGTAGCTAATTGATAGTTCCAACTTTCTAGTATTATTTTAAAAGCAATTAAACCATTAGTTGTCAGCTAGATAGACATAAAATATACGAAAGTGTTAATATTCCATGTCTAACAGCGTAAAATATGACAATATTAAGGGATAGGGGACATTCAAATCACCAAAACTCAAGTTTTGCGGATGAAAATGAATTCATTTTGGTATCAATATGTAGCTATTTGATTGTTCTCATTTTCTAGCATTATTTCAAAAGTATTTAAACCATTAGTTGTCAGGTAGTTAAACATAATATATGAGAAATATGTTAATATTCCATATCTAACAACGTAAAATATGACAATATTAAGGGGTAGGGGACATACAAAGTACAAATCACGAAAAACTCAAGTTTTGCTGATGAAAATGAATTCATATTGGTATCAATATGTAGCTAATTGGTTGTTCTAACTTTCTAGTAATTATTTTAAAAGCAATTTTAAAAGCAATTTTAAAAACCATTAGTTGTCAGGTAGATAGACATAAAATGTGAAAAAAGGGTTAACTTCCATGTGTAGCAACATAAAATAATAACAATATTAAGGGGTAGGGGACATACAAATCACCAAAACTCACGTTTTACTAATGAAAATGAATTCATTTTGGTTTCAATACCACTGCAGATCGATCAGTGGCATAACTAGGGGGGGAGGGGGGACAACATACCTTAGGGGCGCCAAATTGACCAATTTAGCATCCAAGCGATGAAAGTCAAATTTTTGCGCTACGGGCACCTAAACAGCGCCCTCACGAATTTCAGCCGACAATTTCGCCTCCTTACCAGTTCCGGCCTTGATATTATTCCGACAGCCTGTCACTAATTCACAATCGATTTGAAACATTTTTTGAATAGATTTTTAATGTTGAGGTCCTACTCTGTTGTTCCCATAAAAACAAGCACGATTCACTTGAATTTAGTACCCACGAGAGGCTGATACATTTGGCTCAGGCGCTAGTTTTAACCGGAACTATACAAGGTTACACTAAATGCGGAAGGATTTAGTGTTGTGCCCCCTTGCAGAATAGCACAATAGCGCTAATAGCACGCTATAAGGTCTAGGTCATTTTAAGAATAGCACAATAGCGCTAATAGCACCCTCCAAGTGTAAAAGAATTCAAAAATAACATTATTGCGATAATAACGCGCTATATGCTCCTAAGGCCAAAACAATTTCCAGAGTACAATAGCACTAATAGCACGCTATAAGGCCTAACCATTTTAAGAATAGCACCATAGCGCTAATAGCACGCTATAAGGTCTAACCATAAGAATAGCACAACAGCGCTAATAACACCCCTCCAAGTAATAGGAGAACTCAAAAATAGCATAACCATGATAACTGCGCTAATAATATATTAACATTTAAAGCTATTTTTAATGTCCCTAATGGGTTTTTTCTAAGTCCTCAAAAAATAACTCTGTCAATTGCACAAATAGCACACCCATGAAAATAGCGGTGCTATTTGAGCTAACATGTATTTAAAGTAATGACAAAATTGCGCTAATAGCACGTGTAGGCCCGAGGAGATAGTGTATGTTATCTGCGCAAGTCAGTTATAGCGCCTTTCTCGGACCAGGGCAGGAACCATTTTTGCCGACAGAAATGTGACATTGTTGACCCAATTTTTCCGACCGAAAAAGCTCAAAAATACGACAGGATAGGGGATGGGTAAGGGGTAGAGGAGGGGAGGGGCGGGCGGTCACAAATAATTTCTCCTCGCTCATTTGTATTCGACAAATAGCTATAGGCCTGCAGAGCAAAATGCAACACTTCTCATGTGCTCATGCATGATCATTTGTAGGACACATGGCAACAACAATGTCAACATAGCTCATACTAGGGAACACTGACCGAGAATAGGAATGCCAACGGAATTCGTATGCCTATTCTCGGACACCCCTGTTTCTATGGGAATTTACATAAACACAACACCAATCATTTGCTATGGTGTTATTTACAATGCAGGTGGATCAACTTGTTAAAATTACAGCTTTAAAATGCATGTACAATTTCGCACCACTGATTATATTACAATATCACCTCTTAAATGACGTCATTATTTTTTTTAAATGCCGATATTTCAGGTCACCATACCATCTCAAAATCTATCATTTGAGGTGAACTGTGCTGCCCTGATATCAAAAAGTCACCAAAACCTGCAGCACCGGTACGGCTAAATGATTCGTTCGGAAGACACGGCTGAAATTAAAGCACCGATCGTCAGCGCTTGTTCAATACGCTAACTGACCGAGAATAGGCGTGTGACCGAGAATAGGCGTATTGACCCTACTGATGTTGTCACCAAAGCTACATCGTCTGCAAATCTCAGATCAGTAAGCTTCTCGCCATCAATGTTGATCCCCCTCTCCTGTAGGTTCAGCTTTCTGAATATATCTTCCATTGCTGTTGTGAATATTTTAGGGGATATTGTGTCTCCCTGTCTCACACCACGCTGAATTTGGATTGTTTTTGAAACATCATTTTCAATGTGGATTTTTGCTGTGGCATTTGTGTAGATGTCCTCAAGAATTTGAACATATCCCTCATTGACTCCAACTTTACGTAGTGCTGTAAAAATGGTGTGTCCACAGCTACATTAACCGTTGTAAAATTTAGACATACTTATTGGTAGACGAGGTGTTGTTGGTCGAAGCAGCCAAAACAAAAATCGATTTTCATTTTCTAAATTAATATATTATTGAAAAATTAATTACACTTTGATATTTTGCAAAAGTTCATTCTACAAATCATACACTTTGAAACCATGCTTGATTTATTGTTGTTAATGAGTTATGTACGCTTTACATAAGTGTTGTTGTTTCAGCCTTCTTTACAACATAACTCAAGAACCATGGGACAGATAAAAGTTTATCTGTGATATTTGAATTCTTCTACACACTCGCTATAAAATGATCAATGCAATTTTTGCCAAAGCTCACCATTCGTAAGATACTGTGAACTACCAAATCGCAACAGTTAAAAACAGTTGCTAACCTTAAGTTGGGTTGTTTGCTATAATAGCGTTTAAATTTTTGAAGTTGTGTTCATGTGATGTACTGTTTACCATGTTTACGATATTTGACTATACTTTGTATGCTTTAGATCCAACAGAGGGTTGAATATTATTTGTCTGTTCCTGCATTGTATATTTTATAGGGCTTTATGCTTTCTAATGATAGTGAATAATGGAAGTGATGTTATTGTTAAAACGCGGTGTCTTGTTAATTCAGCAAATCCAAAATTTTACAATATAATTAAAATTAAAAACACTTATTTCCTGTTAATGTTCAAAATGGGACCAAGTTTCAAAGCTTCTTAAAAAGGGAGCACATGTGAGGGTTTTTTAAAACTTGCTGCTTTCTTTCAGTTTCCAAACGTTTTTTAATATTACAAAACCACAGACACAACAAAAATGTCTTGTACTTAATGAAAATACCAACATTTAAAATTAGGACAAGAAAACTGGAACTATATACGAAAGGTTTTTGCTTTCTTGCGCGTTTGTTTGAGGAGAACCCACGCTTCAATTATGTTTGTTTGTTTTACAACTTCTGTCAATCTGTGATCGTCTGAAAAATATGAAAGTCTACGTTTCGTATAGAGCAATTTATCGCGTTAAAATACATCATATTTTAAGATGTCTATACAGAACTAGCAGTTGACAGCTGATTTAACAGTGTCTCAATCGAGTGAATCGTTTAAATGCAGGAGTACCCACCCCTGGGGACACTTACCCACTATACAAAGGGTTTATTCTCTGATTTCTGTAAGCGGGTCTCGCCCGCAGACAACATGATCAAAATGAACAATACAAGTGTGTCACAAATTTTAAGATTTTGAATTATTTCTTATTTTTTTGTTGAATTTATATTTCAACTCGGTGAGATTTTATTACAGTTATTGTACCAAATATTACTTATTATTTTCATATTTTTGAATAATCAACCTCAAAATAATCAATGTTGAGAAATCTTAGGTTTAATGTGATTGATTTAATTGAGTATTCTGCCACGCATGAGACGTATATAAAGAAGCCATACGTTTTATACACGAAGTAAAAGGTCACTTTTATCTTGCATACAAACTTTATCTCACACGTATTGATATTACATAATATTACCAGTAAATAAACCATAATCAATTAACATTTAATTATTTCTGTTTGGGTTAATTAATGGGATCCATAAGATAACGCGATGATAGTTCACATAATTTTGCCATCTTGCGAATGGTAGTGAGCTTTGGCAAAAATTGCATTGATCATTTCATCATAGCGAGTGTGTAGAAGAATTCAAATATCACAGATACATTTTTATAGGTCCTGTGGTTCTTGAGTTATTTTGTAAAGAGAACTGAAACAAAAACATTTTCGTAAAACGAAAATAGCTAACTAACAACAATAAATCAAGCACGTTTTCAAAGTATATGATTTGTATAATGAACTTCTACAAAACATCAAAGTGTTATTTTTCAATTATTTAAATAATGAAAATGCGATTTTTTTTGGCTGCGCATATCCAGTAGTTTAAAACATTTTGAAATTAAATCTAATACTGGAACTAAAATTTGCAACTCCTTTTGCTACGTTGTGTCCAAAAACATCGGACTTCATCAGGCATCTGGTTGATGATGATGTGACGCCAGACGACGAGGAATGTCTCACTTAGCCGGGTCCCATACGTGTGTCAATTGGGACCCGGCTTTGTGAGACATTCCTCGCCGTCTGACGTCGCATCATCATCAATCAGATGCCTGAAGAAGACCGATGGTTTCGGACGCAACGTAGCAAAGTGAGTTGCAAAATTTTAGTTACAGTATTAGATTTTATTTCAAAATAATATAATACTTTCAGATAATTCAATACCTTTGTATACTGTTTCCTGTTTGGAGTTCGGTAAATTTACATTATCTTCACAAAACAAAACAACAAACGCTCTCACCCCCTCATCGCACCCAACCCACACACCCCAGTACACACCACACCCACACACATACTGATTAGAAGATCAGAAATCATCTAGATAATTATATTCATTAAATCACATTCCATAAAAATTAATATTTCAATACACATCTTTTTTTTTGCTATAAATGTTTTCACCAATCTGATGCGTGCAATTAACTCCCACAGTACATTTCCCATACACCACGTAACTGATACCCATGAATCTCGTTCTAACGATTAATAGTTAAGGGATGCTCACTAAGAAGGCTTTTGTAAATAATTCACTCAAAAATATATGGAAATACCATGGAGTCGAATTTATACATCAACCCACCGGAGAAAATTATGCATTCCCGTGATGCTTTGGTCATTTTGATGAAATTGTACTAAATCAAAAATGAACTTAGTCTACTTCAAGAAGGCTCAATTTGAATGAACAGGTGAACATTTTAAATGTGACCAAATGTGACCGTCCACGGCGAATGAGCCGTAAATTCCTCCCCCCAGGTCAATTTTGTTTTATTTCGTGTTTAAAAAATAAACATCATAAACTTAAAAATGGTATATCATTTGACTTCAAACGATATCCAGAAGCGGGGTTATGGTTAGTTAAACTTTGCTCCTTCAACAAAATTATAGCTTTTTTCGTTTCTATGTGTGTCTTTTTTTCCACATTGCTGGCAATAAATATCAAACAGTCATAATTGGCGGTCATTTCAAATCATCCCCAAGTCAACGAGGTTTAAGAAAGTTCTCTCATTGTTAATTGTTGGTTATGCATACCTATACAAATAACCCACCACTTGAAAAGGATTTAGCAAAAGCAAACAAAGACCAGAGCTATTAAAAGTTCTATAGCCATCTAAGGTAGAAGCTTATTATCCACTTCAATAATAGGATTATTGATTGGTGTTGTGACTATCAAAATAAGACAGATGTCGCGCCAGCTTAAGTGACCGATGAATACGACCTTCGTACACATTTTACACCATAACTCAGAATACAATTTAGGGAATTTACGGCTCGTTTGTGCGGCCGGGTCACAAATTTACATAGACCTTCACTCAAAACACCATTGAGTACAGTAGGTGAGTGTTAATATGTCATGCTGTAATGATCCCGTTACAAGAGCCGGCAGGAAGGGTAGACTAGGTATTGTTGGTAATAAATATATTATTGAAAAATAACTATGTTTTGTAAAATTTCATTCTACAAATTACATACTTTGAAAACTTGCTTGACTTATTGTTGTTAATGAGTTATGTATTTTTTACAAAAGTGTTGTTTTTTCAGTCCTCTTTACAACATAACTCAAGAACCACAGAACCTATATATCTGTGATATTTGAATTCCTCTACACATTCGCTATGAAATGATCAATGCATTATATTCGCCAAAGTTGACTACTATTCGCAAGATGCTGTGAACTACCAAATCGCAACAGTTCAAAATAGGATATTCAAATGTGTCCCTTTATAACTGCTCTTTTTTTTATTCCAATCGGTATAACTTAAGGGAATAAAGTCGCATCGTGCCAAATGAGCATCATGCAGTTATTGTTAACTACATGTATGCACACAACACAGGGGCACTCACAATAGGCAATTGAACCCTACTGGTAGCGCTGTGTTGTAGCTATATGGGATGAACTAGTTAGTATCATAATATCAAAAAGTATAAAAGCTATGATTTTAGTACTTGCTCTATGTTTCAATTACTTATTCTTTCCCAAATATCTGCATCTTCAACCCGGTAAAAGCTTTAATAACGGGGGCACATACGTTTTTATTAAAAAGAAATCCTACCATCTATCCAAACTCGCCGTGTTATTCCAATACACATTTTGCTTCACCGGGCAGCCATCTTTTTGGTCGTATTTGGAAGATTGGTGTCATAAAACCGTCAGGTACAAATTTAGTACTTTCTGTCAATCAATAATGGCTTATTCTCTACATGTCAATCTTTAAATAATTAGCATAGTCCTTATAATAACGGTGGTCCACCTTGATGAGTAAATGACAGTAAACAGCTGCAAACCAGTGAAAAATATCCCAAAACTCGGTCAGTGGAGCTCCGCTCGTACATGTCAATAGCGTCATTATCGATTGGATTAGTCGTCCGTAGCGGACAATTCGGTTGCTCATTGGATCAATATTATCAGATGGTAATAAATTTGCATTGGACAATAGATTACTATATAATGGTTTAGTACTGCATATATTGGTTTAATCTTCAATAAGCGGGTTTATGGCTGGAAAGGTCACGGTGAATTTCCCGTGGACGTAAGTGCACTATGGGTATCAAAATACGCAGAACAAAATTATCCATAATATTGATTACTTGATTTAATCATATAGCTTTTGTGTTAGTGTACGGATAATTATTGTGCGCACTATATTTATAGACACTGAGGCATGCAGGGAAGGCAACTTACTCAGTGCAACATCAACCCTTCCTGGATCGTATTGAAATGCACCTTGCGGAAACAGTAATGCCCGTAATTGTTGTATGTAGTATCTTGTGCGTATACCACTTCGATCATCCTATAACTACGTTTGATTCAATTTACCTTGAAGTTTAAAGACATTTTGATTTATTTGACGATTATCCACAAATGAAAGCAATAAAAGCTATAACGTTAGTTTATTTGTAATGATGAGTGTTGTTAAACGCTTTTTTAATGTTATAAATATATAAATTAATCATTATCACTTTCAAGTGTCATTTAGAGCTCCTCCTTGAAATTTTGCACAAAATTATTTATCTAAAAAGTTATTATGCAATTCTTGTGGAATTTTAATCACCGCCATTTATATTAGTAATTTTTGAAAAAAAACACCCCAAAACCCAAAAAAACCCGGAACCTGTGTTTTATTGAGACACATACACCCCCACATATTATTCAATCCAATGTAATAAACACATCTTTTTGTAAGTTAAGGGTTGCTAATTGAGTTATTAACGTTATGGTTATACCATTTCAGAATGAGATTATTTCCTCAAGACACTAGGATCCACAACATGTTCATCTATCAAGGCACAGTTCTTTAACCCCAATACATTTGTACATGCATTGAATGACCTTGGAAAATTTGGGTACAAAAACTCATACTCTGCAATTTGAGGTCAAATTTTGCACTATGAGTGTTTAATTGAGGTTATTGAACTATGCCATTGGGATGAGGCCATTGTGCTCCATATTGTTAAGCGACGATATACACATGTATTGCCCCTTAAGTCCAATCCGCGTTATTGACCTAAATACGAGAGCTGCGACGACGCGTAATTAATGCTGTGTGCTATCCGCAGGCTTCAACATAAAAAAAATGCTAAGCAACTGTGTCTTGAATGCTAAGCAACTGTGTCTTGAATGCTAAGCAACTGTGTCTTGAATGCGAAACCAATGTGTCTTGAATGCTAAACCACGGTGTCTTGAATACTAAACCAATGTGTCTTGAATGCTAAGCAACTGTGTCTTGAATGCTAAGCAACTGTGTCTTGAATGCTAAATCACGGTGTCTTGAATACTAAACCAATGTGTCTTGAATGCTAAGCCACTGTGTCTTGAATGCTAAACCACGGTGTCTTGAATACTAAACCAATGTGTCTTGAATGCTAAGCCACTGTGTCTTGAATGCTAAACCACGGTGTCTTGAATACTAAACCAATGTGTCTTGAATGCTAAGCAACTGTGTCTTGAATGCTAAACCACGGTGTCTTGAATACTAAACCAATGTGTCTTGAATGCTAAGTAACTGTGTCTTGAATGCTAAACCACGGTGTCTTAAATACTAAACCAATGTGTCTTGAATGCTAAGCAACTGTGTCTTGAATGCTAAACCTCGGTGTCTTGAATACTAAACCAATGTGTCTTGAATGCTAAGCAACTGTGTCTTGAACACTAAACCACGGTGTCTTGAATACTAAACCAACGTGTCTTGAAAGCTAAGCAACTGTGTCTTGAATGCTAAACCACGGTGTCTTGAATACTAAACCAATGTGTCTTGAATGCTAAGCAACTGTGTCTTGATTGCTAAGCAACTGTATCTTGAATGCTAAACCACGGTGTCTTGAATGCTATGCAACTGTGTCTTGAATGCTAAACCACGATGTCTTGAATACTAAACCAATGTGTCTTGTTTGAAGCAGAACAAGGAGCAATGTTGCTGATAAAGTTATATACATAATATTAAGTACAATGAACTGGTAAACTGTCAAACCTGCTACCACGAAATGAGCGTAAAGTCGCAAGTTGGTAGTTTCGAAACGCACCGGCTGCTGCGTTGATGTTCTTTGTTCAACACGCACCTGTTCAAGCCAGAAATATGTCTGTATGTCCTTTGTGAATGGGAGCACAATAGGCCATTCGTGAAGGATACACTATGCTTGTACAGGTGCTCGGCAGACAAAGAACATCACCTCAGTCAGCCAGGATGTCTCAAAACTACAAACTTGCGACTTTATACTCATTTAGTTATAGCAGGTCACATTTGGTTAAAACATTTTGTTTATTCATTGTTTCTCTATACATAAAGCTCACATCCCTTGAGCATATTGAGGAAATAAATTTGATCCCAAAACCTAGATTTCCCCTACATTTTTACAAGTCACGAAATTGGCCTTTCCGTAGATCTAGGATAGCCTAAATAATACAATGATATGACGTCATTTAGGAGACGCTGGTACCCAGTGTTGGTATTTTTATGTACAACAAATATCGACAAAAGGTGACGAGAACCACATTTAACACCCAACTTGTTGAAATAGAATGTCTAGTCAGGGATCTAGTAACCACACTCAGCCGACTAGCCGGAAAAATGTTATAAAAATAGGTATAATTATGTATCGAAACACTTGGGTACGTGGATAGCTTGGAATAGAGGCCCAGATGTGCCAAATTTACTTTAAAAATCAGCCTTCTTTTCAATAATGCAAGAATTGCAACGGCTTGTTATCTTTCCTTCACGCTCTATTGATATCCACCTTACATACGGAAGCTAAGGTGATCTTAACATTAAGAGACCCTTTAAAGGTTGCTTGACATTATTCGAAGAAGAAATGTTAAGGGCTCGGTCATCGACCTTTGCACAGTATTTTTGTGAGACCTGAGAGCAATGGACACACCAAAATTGTTTTTTAAATTTGCGATATAATACAAATTTTATATTATTATATTATTATATTATTGACATTTAACAGTCCTCAAAGTAAACTTTATAAATCAAATAATATGTACTAGCATGAAAGTTCATCTGTGTTGGTAGACATCATAATTTATGATTTTAAACGTTTGGGTCCGTATGCACAAAAGAGTTAGACCGGGTCTAAACTTAGACCTGGTCTAAGCAGAATATAGTTCCACCAGGAATGGACCTTTATTCTTATTTCCTTCCTAAAGTAGCTAGCAAATTTTAAAGATTTAAATGCAAAGTTCAAAAATAATACAAAAGAACTTTAAAAAATGTAAAGGAAAAATGTCCTTTCTCCTGGTATTAAATTCCACTTAGACTAGGTCTAACTTTAGACCCAGTCTAACTCTTTTGTGCACACGGACCATAATCTCAACACAAGATTAGACATACCTCAAATTTTCGGTCGTAACTTCGACCTTCATCGGGAGACTGGCAACCCAAATTAAAATTAATAATATGTAATTAAAGTGTATTTAGCTGGGAGGAAAAGCCGACCATCATATGAAAGTTTTGACCTTTCGTATTGAAGATATACATGAAGTCTAATAAAAGACCTGAAATGTTTTTTTAACTCTAAAATAAAATTTTGAACTTGTCGGCTTCAGTCGACACAGTCGGCACCCGTATGGAGAAGGTGAAACAAAACGGTCCTTTTTATAACCTTTGTAGCTGAAAAAGGACTATTAATAACGCATTCAACCAACTATGACCAACAATATTTCTAGTATGACACCTGTTACCAACCGTCAACATTTGACAACCGATTACCAGGCTCAGGCACTTGCTGGAAAGCTGGACTGAACATCAAGGCCACCTGTGTAACTGATTTGACTGTGTGCCAAACTGGAAACTTATCATATCACGATATAGGAAGGAATTCCTTCGGGAACTAAATCTGTGTGTCAATAGCGCACATTTTTATTATAGTAAAAAATCTAAAAAATATTTACCCAATACAATTACAGTAAAACACTTTGATAATCATGTAAATAAATGTGAAGGACGTATACAAAACAAACAGTGTAAAATTTACACAAAACTTTTATAAATATGTTATTTTGTTTCCTTTCTGTATGCTGTGACAAAAATGGGCGCACTGCCCATTTAATCCAAATCGGATGTTATTATTTCTGACATTTTACATTCTCATTAATTCTGTCTCTAACAATAAGACGATAATAACATGTATAATATCTCCCAAGGGGGTCAAGATTTCAAACAAATAATCTTTAATATGCAGTAAAAACATTCATTGTTTACAGGAAAACCACGTTCTTACAAAAAGTCAACAAAGGGTAATATGGTACGTAAAATATAATGAAATGAAAAATAGCAACTTAAACAATAACATGAAGGCAAATATGTAATGTAAGCAACATCATTTTAATTCGTTTACATAATTTAATATATGTTCTTCAAAATAACGTCAAAAGCGCTGAGATGAGATCTTGATTAGTATACTTTGTGTTGAAGAAATCTTGCAATGAAATTAGCGTGTCACTTTTCCATGCTCAAATAATTGAGTTTGTTTCGCAATTATAAGCAGCAACCCACCATACCAAGGATTCTCGAGTACTAATATACTATAGGATAAGCCACTCGTTTGCGCAAATGAAGTCAGTCATTCAGCCTATGCGCGATAATGCATGTGATGGCATAGTACCCCTGTACGTGTATGAGTGTATAACCTGTGGAAGAGATGATGCAATGTTTACGTCATCGTTTCCAAACAAATTAAATGGCGAAAAACGGCGAACATTTGGTCGAATCTTTCTATTACTATCATATCGTGACAAACCAAATAGCTGAGGAGTTAGCTCAATATGCTAGGAAAATATTCTGTTCGAGGACCTTATGACGAGACTGGCTAGATAAGCTGTATTTTTGCTGGAAGGGGTCCGAAAAATTGGCAGTCGATGGGCGCCATCTTGGATAAATTTGGTGTACTGAAAATGCCCAGCAACTGTCAATCAAATACGAACTTGTTGTGCGAACCGTGCGTAAATTTTAGGCTAAGGTGCCTGAGCGTTACCATTACGTTACTAGGTGTACTGAAAAAGCCTAGCAACTGTCACTCAAACTGCCGATGTGTCAATTAAGTTGCCGTAAAGTGACTTCAATTTTTATACAGGGTTTGAATACGAGTGTCACAGCCCTGACCATACAGTATGACAGCGTATGAAGATCAAAGCTTTCTAATTTGTATGTAAAGTTTGAACTGTCAGACATAAAATCGCATTCGATTCTCTCTATTTTATCAATCCTCGTTCATATACATGACATACGAACCTTAAATATTAACCCTAATCATAACATATAGTTGTGGAACCAATGGCAAGAGGATACTAACATAGTGTCATTATATTAACCCTTGTATGACGAAGGGTACCAACGCAGTATGCTTACATCCAAACGACTTAAGCTAATTGTAGATCCATGCTGTGCCCTCATTTTAGTGATAAATGCTTTACCCCAGCACCTTAGCCGGGGGTAGGGCCGACCATCAAAATGACCATAGAGGGGGAGGTGAGACTAACTATAGATTTCTATAATAAAATACATTCTTTTGATTTTGTTCTTGTGAAATTTTTCCAAGAGATATTGACTTTTAGTTAGTAGTTATTATGTCATTATGTGGGGAATGTTTGTACTTATTTTCGTATTACTGAATAGAGGAGACCCAACACTATACATTATTTTGTAGTGGCTTAGTAAGATGAGGGTTAATTCGTCAAAAGTGTGGTCTAATTTGACAAATGTTAATGACCAGCATTTTAAATGGCCAGTTAGTCATTCAAAACATATTTGTTAAACAGGAAAAAAATATTTGTAATGATGAAAGAACTCTTAAATTTATTTCAAATTTATTTTCAATGTAATAAATAATGTCTTGATTATGATTAATAAAAATTCCACTGGTAATGAAAAAAATCCACTTGTAATTTTCAAACTATACCACAGTTTTGACGATATATTTACACGGTTGTTTCATGTGATCATTTATTAATATTTCTAACAAAACATTATTATAATGTTTATAATGTTCAATTCTAGACCTCAATAATTCCAACAGCTATCACACTAATAAACTGCATATACACATATATTTATAGCAGTTTTAACATATATTTTTGTTTTTATGTCAAATTATTCATCTTTTCTGCTTTTGTGGTAATTTTAATTCTATAAACTGTGCATTTCGGTGCAAATTGAGGGCGCTATTTACATATATTTTGAATTTAAATTATCAAAATAATACGAGTTCTAACTTACATTTCATGATAAAAAGTTTTTTGAAAATTCCCCTGTCACTTGGTAGTCTATTTGCTGATGTTATAATACCATTATACAAGTGTCTACCCTTGTAAAGATGCAAACAAGATTTAAGATAAATAGCGCCATCATTGTTCAACTTTTCTTTAAAATGACTCAATTTTACATGCCCTCAAACAGCCGTGACAGAGTTTGAGACTGTGGGAAACAGCAGCTAAAGTCTTAATAGCAGGTAGCAGTAAGTCAGGAAAGCCCGTGTTATTAGTTACGATGATGTCAATGACAGCCATAGTAAAGCCTTAGATGAAAGACAATTGCTTGTAGTCAAGCGACGTTTGGTTTATGTCTTTGAAGGGTCATTTTGTGACCTACAATTCCCATTAAGCTCATCACATTCAAAACCTCATTATTGTCCTAAAACAAAATAGCAAAAAATAGCAGTAACAACAAAGCTGACGCTGATTAAAAATTGTTATGCTATACCAGTTGAATTCCACAAACCCCCTATGGAAGACATGACCTTAGTCTCCCACACAGGGGATGTAAATTTCAAATTTCAAATGAAGTCACAGATCCCGGTAACCCCATTAGAAATTCATACTCCCTGTGTGGGAGATTAAGGTCATGTCTTCCATAGGGGTGTGGATTTCAAATGAAATAACCATTGTAACTTTGTAGAATACCAATATTGGGCTATTCCAGTTGAAATCCTAACCCCTGTGGAAGATTTTGGAAATATCTTCCACAGGGGAGTATGTTTTTCAAATGTAACTGGCCAGAGGTAATCATTTTGAAACCCATACTCCCCCTGTATTATGGCTTTACCTATATCGTCCACAACTGGAGTGAGTATTAAATGGAAATTACCCAATTATCTATTCTATTCAAAATTGATACTCTCTTTGTGGCTTTAGCTAAATCTTCCATAGGGGTTGTGTGAGTTTTGAATGGAATAGCCAATATGCGGGAAATTCAAAGTGACATTATTTACTTAGCAGTTTCCCTTGAAAGTGCGTTTTTGTGAGAAACGGGGATAACCCTAACCAGTGCTAACCAAAAACATGCTTAATTGTGTACTTTATTTCAATATTCCTATCGTAGCATATACTTACCGCAAAAAAGGGGGTACATACAGAGGTACATTTAGCAGTTTTTTGCAGGTCACTTTTTACATGTTCAACTTCATATAAATCTATCAGAAATTGATTTCCTTTTAAGGGATCTGGAATGAGCGCTTTGAGCGTTTCGACAGTATTTTTTGTGGGACATGAGAGCACATAGACATATCGAATTGCATTTTGAATACGAAGAATGTCTTTCTGATATCAAATAATTTTATAAATCTAATGATATATTCTTAAAGTGTAGGTAGCTGGGAGGAAAAGCCGACGATCAATTGAAAATTTTGACCTTTCATACTGAAGATATGGATTTTTTCCCAACAATTGATCGTCGGCTTTTCATCCCACCTACATAGACTTTAAGTATAAATCATCAGATTTATAAAGTTTACTTCGAGTACTGTTAAATATCAAAAATATCGATTTTTAATCATTTGCCATAAAATGTGTATTACATTGCGAATTTCAAAAATCAAAATTATTTTATATCAGAAGGACATTCTTCGTATTCAGAATGCGATTCGATATACCTGATGTGCTCTATGTCCCACAATAAATACTGTCTAAACGTTCATACCCCCTCCCTGAAGTAAAATTCTTTCTGCCAATGAAAATCAATCTCTGATAGATTTTATATTGAGTTGGACTTACTATTGCAAAAGTGACTTGCAAAACACTACCAAAGTCACCCCTGCATGTCAAAGTTACTCACTCCTTTTTACGGTATTAATGTTGGTCTTTAATAAAGGCTTTATAAATATTAGATCTAAGTTTTTGTGTAAAACGGTAAAGCTGTAAGCTAACACAATAATGGATTTACACTGTCGCCTTTAAGCTAAAGTTTGTATGTGTGTTATTGTGTAGTATTCGTGGGTTCATTCCAAAGGAGGGATCTGTGTGCCTGGAAGCGATTGTCACACCGTCTATTGAAGAAAAAATTAAACATTGAAAGAGTCTGCAGCAGAATGCTGCAATGTATGTCTTACGATGAACTCCCATACAATGACACAACAAATGATTACATTAAACTTATATACACGATCAATGATCACAACACGCATTTTAACTAGTCAATGGATCGCCCCTTGAGTGAGTTGTAAAACTATCATTTCATGTATCATACCTGTTATACATTGTAAATTGGACTTACTGTAAGTCCAGCAGATCATATTATAATCTCAAAATCATTTTATTGATACTTGAATGAATGATAATCTTCAGAATCGTATTTTAAAAATATGTGGATACGTGAATATGTGGATACAGTCATTAATTAATTTGAAATTGCATTTTCATGATTGACAGCACACTAAATACAATACCCGGGATACAATAGCTTGATTCAAGTTTTTGATTTACAGTTGTATCTTGCAGACAACGATAAATAGGGCCTTTTCTTATGTAAAGTTGGAGTAATCGGTTGTAATTCCATTCTTGGTACTGCCACTGATCTGAAACGTGAATCAAACACCTGTTATGAATCAAACACCTGTCCATCCTTCTGTCTGTTGCTACA
This sequence comes from Amphiura filiformis, assembly GCF_039555335.1. NCBI lineage: Eukaryota > Metazoa > Echinodermata > Ophiuroidea > Amphilepidida > Amphiuridae > Amphiura > Amphiura filiformis. Next base: position 21,267,888 of record NC_092647.1, read on the forward strand.
TTCCAGGGATACTATTGTTTTAGAAGTATGCCTATCAGGGCATATCGCTTAGAATGTGTATGTGGCCAGTGTTACCCTACATTTCTTTTGTTATACATGCCAGGATGTTTTAATGCAGGATAGGCTTGATTATTCCAATTAGTGATTTAATGTACTAGCACAAGGTTATTTGAAAGTGTTCTTCCAGAAATTGAACTCCAGGCTATTGTTTGGAGTGGGTCCTTTACAAAATATTGTTGACTAGATTAGTAAATAGACATCAAGAAGGATGACGGTAGTTGACATGATTTATGGAAGTGTCGTCCAAACGTTTTGTAAATATGAAAAGGAGACACAAACGGGTTTATTCAGATCTTACGTAAGCTAAACAGCACATTCAATGGGATTACAGATTACAAAAACCAAACCAAAACTAAATAAAACACTTGAATTAAACTTACATCTCTGTTATTTATCTCCATAAACTTTGTTTAATCTGACGATAAATTAATATTAGAAACATTGATCAAATATTTAAATTACCACTGTCATTTGATTATGTTGGGTACCAAAACTGCTTGTTGAATTATTTTTTAATACTAGTATTAATATATAAATGGAACATAAATGTATTGAAACCTTCAAATAAATGCTTTGCTTACGTACGCTGAAACACTTGTTATATGATATTTTGTTTTTTAATTGCATTAATGGTACAAATATTGTAGTGCAGCCTACGTGATAATCATTGTTTAATATCACGCTGCACTTGTATGGAATGGATAATTTATTACAGTTCACCGTTATTAAACCACTGGTCATCCAAAGTTATTTGATCGCATTTGTTCTACCGTAATCTTGTAAGATTTTGGTGACCAGTTTAATTGTTGTCAGATGTGTTCACCATTCACTAGCGTACCAGAAATTGTGAGACCAATATCATACCGTGTTATATCATAGTGGCGCCAAACCAGGATCAATATACATTTATTAAACCGAAATGTTTACAAATTACTATGATCTTTATGAATATGTTTATTTTTAGAGCCACATCACAAAAATATTGCACCAGATGAAAATTAAAATACTGCTTCAGGCGCACTCAGAGGCATACACTATGGATCACAATGGCCTCATCCCAATGGCATAGTTCAATAACCTCAATTAAACAATAATAATACAAAATTTGACCTCAACTTGCAGAGTATGAGTTTTTGTACCCATATTTTCTAAGGTTATTCAATGAATGTACAAATGTATTGGGGTTAAAGAACTGTGCCCTGATAGATGAGCAAGTTGTGAATCTTAGTGACTCAGAGGCAAATTCCAAACCGAGAACTTCAAACGTTGTGCTATCTTCCAAGAATTGTAGCCTTCGTCGAGATTTTAATAACCTGAGTATTGGACGACCTAGAGTGATTTTGCCCCCATTTGGACAAAGGTTTGACCTACATTGGGATATTCCAGTTGAAATGCATACACCCCCCCCCCCCTATGGAAGACATGACCTTAATCTTCCACACCCCCTATGGAAGATATGACCTTGATCTCCCACACAGGGAGTGTTAATTTCAAATGGGGTTACCTGAATGAGTGAATCCATGTGAAATTCACACTCCCTGTGTGCAGATGCGGGGATTAAGGTGATGTCTGCCATTAGGGGTATGGATTTCAATTGGAATAGCCCATACACATTTTATTAATGGGTAAAGCGAATATAACGCGGATTTATACGATATTGTCTTGTCCTTTAAAATTATTGCAATATTGGTCGCTATGCATTTAAAGTCGGACATCACCGTTTCGTGAGAACGATTTTCCAACGCTGCGCGCAATATCTGTGGTTAAAACAGGGGCAAGTGTCAGTTAAAAATGTAGGGCATAATTATGTTTACGAAACTTTTGGAATCCAGTCATTTATGTTTACTATAGTAATAATTCTGATATGAAAGACAGACGCAGCAGCTGCTTACACTTTGCAAGGCGATTGCTACAAACTCATGGTACAAACTTAATTAGTGATCTAAGCAATGTACAAATACCAAGTTGATACTATTATAGCCTTTACTTAAAATAATTTTAAAACAATGCGTAATTCAGGTGCAATACTCTGTGATGAAACAATGCTATGCCAGTATTAAAAGTAACTTCCTTGAAAGGTTTCTGATGGTATACTTGCTTTTGGACATGAAAGAGAAGAAATAAGCTATGCTGACAATAATATATATACAACCGACAGCTAAAGTATACAAGCGCAATAATATCATAATTAAGGTTATTTGCTTGTACATGTAAAAGTGGGTAAAAGATCATCATGTCTACACTGTAAATTGGCCAGAACACATGGAAAGCGTTCATTAATGTAACGGTTTTTTAACACATGACACGTGTTCAACTTATTTAGAAAACACTAGTGTGAACACCTGAGACGCGTTCATAAGATACAGTTGAACACATGACGACACATGTTTAATAAAAGTTCTAAAATATTTCATAACATCAGTGTTCAAACTACAAGAACACCAGTGTTCAAATTAAACAAAGAAAGACATAAGGAAATAAAGAACACGTGTCAAGTGTTCAAAAGGTGTATGTGTTCTATGTTTTGAAAATGTTGTCTTATTTTTCAAAATCAAATATTAATGTAACAATGTTTCAGTTGTGATAGTTCTAGGTAAGGAGACACTATTTAAAGCAAATTTTAGTACGGATATGCAGATATCTTTTCATAACTAATCTTGGAAACAGAAACAGAACACTAGTGTCAAGTGTTCTATGACTTTTACAGTGTATTCGTTTTGAGGAATAAATTGATGCAAACACATTATCACAGAGCACAACGCTAAGTAATTGCTTTACTGAATGTTGTATTATAAATACATTTTCCAATGATACAGCGTGGTAATAAATGCTTTGACCTACATTGGAATATTCCAATTGAAATACCTACAGCCCCTGTGGAAGACATGACCTTAATCTTCCACAAAGGGAGTGTTATTTTCAAATGAGGTGACCTGAATGGGTGACTCCGTGTGAAATTCACACTCCCTGTGCGGGAGATTAAGGTAATGTCTTCCATAGGGGTGTATGGATTTCAACAAGAATAGCCCATATAACGCGGATTCATATGATATTGTTTTGTCCTTTAAACAATGTTAAAACTATTGCAATATTGTCGCTATGCAAAGTTTCGTGAGTTAAATGATTCTCCCACGCTACGCGTTAAAACAGTTTAAAATGTGACACAGTTTATTAGGGCATAACCAGGTTTACGAAACTTTTGGAATCCAGTCATTTACGTTTACTATAGTGATCGTCCTGATATGAAAGACAGGGGAAGCAGCTGCCTAAACTTACCACGGCGATTGCTACAAACTCATGGTACAAACTTAATTAGTGATCTAAGCAATGTACAAATACCAAGTTGATACTATTATAGCCTTTACTTGATACTTTAAAAGTCATTTTCCCCTCAAGGTTTCTGTTGGTATAATACCTGCTTTTGGACATAAAAGAGAAGAAATAAGCTATAATATTTCTAACAATAATATTATATACAACCAACAGCTTAAGTATACAAGCTCAATAATATCATAATTAAGGTTATTTACTTGTAAAAGTGGGTAAAAGATCATTATGTCTAATCGTGCTGAGGAATACATTGATGCAAACACATGAGAAATCACAGAGCACGAATAAAGAACCTGCGTTACTGAATGTTGTATTATTAATAGATTTTCCTATGATACATTTTAAAATCAGCGTGGTAATAAATAGAATTCCCATGATATGGGGAACGCTACGGTGCTTTATTGTGATCGTGGTGATTAGCTAAAGTTTCAAACATAATATTCATGTAAAGGCACACACACAGACATGAAGTGATTTTATTCCTTTGCTTTGTGTAATAATTTGACAATAAAGATGTTAAAAATGGTACTTTCATGCGCAATCCGGAAAAATCCGCCAAAGAAATACAAATCTATTCTCATCAAGATGTTAGATGTAGAATATTCATCTTAGAGCTGTCAAGCGTAGATAAAGCAACATTCTTTCAAAATTTTCCAAGACATATCCTATTTAGCTATTTTACCATGTATAAATGTTCAGTAAATGTGACATTTAAACAAAAAACATGTTATCGATAAATCTGGAGCGTAAATTGCAAGAGAAAGTGGCATTCCTCCTCCGATTTCGTACCATCAAATTTAATTATGAAATAATCAAATTATCCGATGAGTTGTCAATGAATCAAGTTTACACAGCGTTAAAACAAAACCTATAACTATAACAAAATCTGTTAACTATAACGGTAATTACATATTTGAACTTACACGTCATTGAATTAGAAATAGGTCGTACTGCTATACAATCTCAGAAAACAAGTCCCCAGCACACACAAACGTTATATCAAACATTCGCCAATGTTAGAAAAGGTTGCAAGAAAACGTTTTAATGTCGGGTTATATAAAGAGTATAAAATGTTTAAATAACAAAATCATTTTGCTTCAAAGCATTCTAACATAGTGTTATTCACGTGTTGAAAAAACATTTGGCACAAATGGTTTGCAAACAATTTTTTTAGATAACATTTTGACACATTTTTGGTAACTGTTTTGTGGTGTGTGTTTTTTCGTAAAAGATGCTTTAAACGTTTTCATGACCATTATATAACCCAACATTTAAGGTTATGGAAATGTTATGAACAAAACGAACAAACAAAAACACATGTATAAACTTTTTATGTTTGCTGTGTCACCCTAGTGACATAATTAACTATACGTATCGAAAACATGATCACAACATTATCACTACTTACTTTATGGTATCAAATTTGAAATAGCACATAAACAACTACATGTAGTCATAAAACTGCTCTACTTACGAAAAATAGTCACAAAAAGAGCACTACTTACGGATTTACAGATAACCCTCCTAAGTAATCTTGTCAGATTTTTTGAAAAATCAAATATCACATGATCACACCAATGATGAAATATCCTTGAGAACTCATTGGATCATGACATTGATTAGTTTTCAACTTATAAAGTAATCAATTGTTTTCTCGTCCACTCAGATATCGCGAATTGTTTCTATCGATTTGTTGATCCGTTTTAGTTCAACTTAAGCTTCCCCTATATAATTGTGATGTAAGGAAACATCATCTCTTGTTGCTCATATTGGGATGCTCACCCCGTTGCTCATCGTCCTGGGCAAAGTGGATTACAAGTGCTGCATTTTTTCATCCCCTTAACCCATTCTACCGCCAACGAAAAGATAATTACCCACTGCGCATGCCCGGCATTTAGTATAAATATCTTTCATGTATAGCTTTGTTTCTTTGGTGACTGCAATATGAAGTAATACAATTATAGAAGTGAATGATGTCCCATAAATAAGATGGCCAAAAGAGGTGTAATTATAGCAAGGAAATATAAAGGCATAGCACGTACTGTAAGCTGTGAGATTGGAATCATGTTTTCTTAAACTCTATGCCGATTAGATTTAACTCTTTTCACGCGGGTGTCGACTGCAAACGATAAGTTTAAAAATATTTCAAAAACAATCAAAAATTTCAGAAATATAAATTTTCATGACCATATTTGGGATCAGCATATGCATTAAAATGAGTACAACCAAGCCTAGTATTGGTTCAGTAGTTCTTAAGATAGCTCTTGATATTTTTAGAAATTATATCAAAACTTGAACTTTTTCCGTTGAAACGCATGGCTAGCATACAGAGCATTAAGTATAAGCTTAAGGGGACGGTTACCCTATATTACAGCCATGTAACATACATAATACAGAGGTCAACACCGTTGAGGAGATCCATAAATATGCACTTATATTGTATTTAATATTGTAGAGATTACTAGACTTAATCAGGGGCGTTACACAAACTAAACGGGGATGCCACCGCGAGCTAAGATTTGTCAATAATACCACCTAAGTGAAAGATATGATACTAGAATCGAGTAAGCGTTCTTTGGGGAATATTGGATACAAAGAAAGAATTACAAGGCGAGGAATTGAAGGAGATCAGGATGTTTTAATGCCGTATATATTTTTTTCTATTTTATTGTCTGTGAAGTTTGTATCGAGGAAACTAGGTCATAGGTCATCTCAAAATAGTTTTAAAACATGTTAGATAAATGGAAATATCTTTTGAAGATAGGTTCGAGGTTAAATACCATTATTATCTATTACTATTATTTTCAATGGGAAAATGGCTAATTTTGGGTGGAATTTTCTCATATTCAGAACTCTCACAGTTAAACGCCACCTATATCAGGTAAAACTATATAGATGATTTAGATGTCAAATCATCAAAAATTCAACATAAGTTGACATGAAACTTTTCTTGTTTTAACGCACTGAATCGTAAAGACCTTAAAATGGCAGTGCGCCGTCGCCGCCGAAAGTTTCAATTAGGTAGAGCGAATATTTACTAAAAATCGATTCCGTGCGGATGAATTTTGGTATTATTACAACAAAAATGTCATATAATGAGAAAAAATATACCATTTCGAAGCATCCAAACCCTAAATGTACTTTTTTGGCCATATAATTTGGTCATTATCATTGATTTAGTGACTTTAAAGCAGTCTTTTCAGATGCCACTCAAACAAATAGTTCATCGTCGTATTTCCATACATCGCCCAGGCCTATTAGTGGTATCTGACCTCGAAGACAGTTGCCTTAAACGGCCACTAATTGGTCATCATAAAGGGGTGTCCGAGTGAAAATAAAAATATCGAGGAAACAATTAGGAAAGTTGTTAATATAACTTGGGTATCATCTGATTCGCACCAATCAGCTGACTAATCAATACCGTTATCATGGTTATTACGTTCAAAATCTGTCTTGAGACTGTCCTTGTACACAACGTACAGGTGTGTATTTCATCTCTTGGACATTGGACATGTGTGTCCCCTGCCCCACTATCAATTATATGATCCCCTTATTCATGACTGTAGTTTTCTGCTAGGTTGTACCACAGAAAATGAGCTGGGTCTATTTTTACATCTATCGACCTACACGGACTATTAAGAATACAACGGATCTCGAATAACACAAAACTGTGTCAAAATATCGTACAAAATATTTTTGGTAAAAACATTTGAGCCATTTTCCCTAGCGTTTTCCGTGTAATACCACAAGTAAGTACAAACATTTCCCACATAATGTCTCTATGAGGTCATAATAAGCACGCCCTCATAAAGCTGGGAAATTCTGGATATTAACAAAAGTATAAACAAGATTGATTTTCGGTTAAAAGTTCTACGAAAATGCGGAATTTTCCTAATATGGAAATAATTATTTCCACCTAACTACCAAGTAAAAAGTCGATGACTCTTAATTTTACAGAGCGACATAAAAATCATGGATTTTACTGTAGAAATCTATGGTCGTTCATACCCCTAGGTAAGTTGCTGGGTAAACATTGCATTAATACCAAAATGAGCGCAAATGATGGCTCTACGATTTGCTTGAGCCGTTTGGGCATAAATACTGGACGAAAACCACAGGGGTTGATAACCACCTTGTAGTACTAGGGTAAAATAGCATTGTTTCATCACAGACTATTGCACCTAAATTGAGCATTGTTTTTAAATTATTTTAAACTTGAAATTTTGGTTTACTTTTGTTCCTTGTTACTGTTTTGCCCATTCGACTGACAATTTTAATACGGCTATGGTATCACTGTTAAAATCAAGAAGATGTGTGGAAAACGAAACATTCACCAAAATGAGTACATGTGCTATCTATTATCTTGATTTACATATGCGGAGACTGATTATTGTCTTTATTAAAGTGACAGATAAAAATGGTTAAAAATATCCTCCCTCTGATGTCTGTTCAGATAACTAATTGATGTTATCTTTGTTGCCAATGATCCAAATACAGATAATGACTATTTTTACATACACCATGTTTGGTTTCCCTCATTATAATACAGAAAAGAAAACAAACAAAATATGAAAATAGACATGTGAATAAAACTGATTACCATAACAAAGATAGAATTACAAATATTTAAAGGCCGATATTGGAATGTCATCTTTCCCTGGGTAAGATCTGACACCAGGCCAGTCCATGGCCAGCTAGGGTAACATGAGTAGGTTTGTTTCATCTTGAAGGCAAGGATAGTCTTGCAAATATGGGCTAACTTTCCCCTAGGCCATCCAATATGCCATATACAGTAGGACTACAACTGGTATCTATGGTCAGTTTATACTCCTATTTTCTACATCTGTTATTTTAATATGCTCCTTTAACAAAATGTCTGTTCAGTACGTGTTTCAAGGAATGTACAGTATTTTAAGCATGTTGCGTTGGGAAACACGCGCTACTTCATTGGTCAAAATCAAATCGCTCGGCGGTCAGCGATTGAGTATGAATTCAGCTTAAGAATAGCGGTCCTCATTCCCATATAATCCTATCTCATCCAAATCTCATAATCCTAAGGCACAACATCTTTTTTGGTCCTATAGCGTTATCATTGCCCGTAGAGGTACCGATGACACTTTTTATCGTACCCTGAACATTTGTACAGTGCATTCGTTTTTTATTTAAATGAAAAACAATAACACTATGCAAGTGTTCATTATTATACTTGATACAATGTATCACATCTCCAGGGAGTGATGTTACGGTACCTAATCGGGTACCGATAGTTCTATAGGACTAAATTGGATGTGGTGCCTAACCCAAACCGTTACACTAACCCTAATTCTAAACCTTGCCCTATTAAATCTGCATCTCTTGGAGTGGACACAATTATTCTAAAATCTTGTTTGTTTAGTTAACCTGTCCTGCATTACGAGCGTTAGTGACCGTATTATATTTGTACCTTAATGAGTACCTTGAAATATCTGATTGTATTAAGCAATAATTCAGCATCATTAAGTCCAGGTGACCAAAATGTATCATTAGGGTTTGTAAATAGGTAACCATGTGTGTAAATAATGTGAAGTAAGCCACGACAACATGACGGAAATAATACCCAAGTCTCCTATGAAAAGTGTATCCAATAGAATACCTATTTATCTACTGTAAAAAATACCTGGTCATTTCAACACCACGCATCATTATTGATCAAAAATCCAAGCGACATGGAATTCAATCTTGATGTCTAGCTTAAGTCTCTCCACGCGGGTGTCGACTGCACACGCCAAGTTTCAAAAGTTTTTTTTTTAAATCAAAAATTTCAACATTGTACATTTTAATGACCATATTTGGAATCAGCATGAAAAATGTGTTAAAATTAGTACAAACAAGCCTAGTATTGATTCAGTGAATCTTAAGATAACTCTTGATATTTTGAGAAAATATCTTAAAACTTGGACTTTTTATGTTGAAGCCTTATGGTTAGCATACAGAGCATTACGTTGCCCGTAAGTAAAATGTGGCGGTTGAATGTGACGATACGATAAATCAACACGGTCAGTGTCGACACAATACGAAGAAAAACAATACCACTGACCTTTAGCAAGATTCTACGAAAGAGACCAAGTGCCATGCGGTTCAGTTTATAACTCGGGAACAGGATCTCGTGATCATGCGATCCTGACTTTTTGTGTTCCTGACTTAGCCAGTTTGAAATAAATAAATAGTAAAAAGATATAAATATAAAGAAATAGTTAAGACAACTTAGAATCGCAGGAACTCGTGAAATCTGTTCAATTTGTGACTGTTCTCTAGTCCGAAGGGTCGTTAGTCCGAAGGTTCTCTACTCCGAAGGGTCGCTAGTCCGCAAACCAAATTAAGTTCGCCAATCCGAAGGTTCTCTAGTCCGAAAATAGAATAAGGGTTAGGGTTAGGGTTTAGGGTTAGGGTTCGAGTTAGGGTTGGGGTTAGAGTCAGGGTTAGCGAGCCTTATTCTATATTCGGACTAGAAAACCTTATTTATTATTGGGACTAGCGAACCTTCGGACTAGAGAACCCGACATTCGGACTAGCGAACCTTTTTCAGAATTCGGACTAGCGAATGGTAAATTACGTGTTTGGATTAGCGAACCTTCGGACTAGAGAGTTGTCACCGTTCAATTATCACGCGCGGCGTCAGTATTTTAAAGGAAACTCAACCGTCTTTAATATTCACAAGTTCCTGACTTCCCGACTTTAAAGCTTTGAAGTCATGAACTAATGATCATGATTATCATGACTTTCAAAACTCAGGATAATTGTGATCATGAGTTCCTGACTTCCCGACTTAAAGCCAGGAAGCCAGGATCTCATGATCACAAGATCAATGACTTTAAATCAGGATCTGGTGATCATGGTCCCGAGATTTTCACAAAAAGTCAAGTTCTTATGATCCTGAGTTCCTCCTGATGTAACATGCTTAAAGTCGGGAAGTCAGGGTCGCATGATCACGAGATCCTGACTTTCCGAGTTATAAACTGAACCGCATGGCACTTGGTATCTTTCGTAGAATCTTGATAAAGATCAGTGGTATTGTTTGTTTTAGTATTGTGTCGACAATGCCCGTGTTGATTTATCGTATCGTCACATTTAACCAGCCTCTTAAGTCTCTTCCGTAAGATTCAGACAACTAGTGACTGGTGGGTGGACGTATTTCGATGTATTATGTAGACACAAGTAAATGGCAGTATCTGTGGATATTATCCCAAATGAAATACTTCCTTTTTACTTGGAAGACGTAGCTTAACAGCATCTACAGAACTACGAGTACGAGTGCACATTATAAAGTCTAAAATGCTTTTGAGATCAATAATGCACCTTCATTGAATTCTTCGCATTTCGCATTAAACAAAAACCACTGTTCAACAAAAAATCTGTGAGTATGGGCGTAACCTCAATGTCAAGCTTTGTGGAAATATTCTCCAAGCAATAACGAGGAGATTTCTCTGTTTTAAGCAGTATGTTAAAGAGATTTTACCAATTCAATGTTCTAAAGAAGACTTGTTATGTAAACTGATCATGAAGGCATGCTATAGGGAGAGTGTCGGAGACAGTGTGGTTTCAGCTGTATATTATGTGGCTCTTATGAGAAAATAAATAACTGTCCTGGAAGTTTTCAATACTTTAATGTACCATTAGAGCTGAAAGAACATACTAAAATTATCAAGAAAGCCACATGAACAAAACTGGTTTTGTTAGGAAGGATTGGGAGTTTCAAATATCAATTACGTTTCTCGTCCACTCTTTATAAAATTACATATTTACCGGTTTCGTGGGGCGTAAGGTTAGCTTTCCAACGAAACTTTAGTTACATTGATTCAGCGTTACGTTTACGATATAATCTAAAGTTACGCGACAATGGCGGACAAAAGATGTGTTCAAGATAACTTTATAAAACTACATGAATTAAATATAGTTTAAATGACGCTTCAGTGGTTCAATCAAAGGTTTACATCTAAACACTAGTAAATAAATAGTCTGCAATATGAACATTGCTAACATTAAACAAATGTGTGCAAAAAGTATAATGCACAAAAATTATTTAAAGGCCCATTCAGTCATTGGCTCAACCGGACGATCATCAAAATTCAGATTTGTCATTGTCATTGATGTGCTAAAATAGCCTGCTAGTGGTTCAGCTGAAAGCCGTGTACTTAAGACAAAATAAGGCATTTACATGTAATTTGTAATTTATATACTGTCAGTATAAAATTAGCGGCATGTATTTGAATGTGGCTTCAACTTCGTCAATACTGCTGTTTTCTTCCTTTTTTGCCAAAGATATTAAATGACAATTTGAATGACTTATCCTTCACTTTTAAGCGCTGGGATCACTGACTGTGTCTTTAAGACTAAAATGAAAGATAATTCTTATACTAGGGATAAGCTTATACGCTACATTTTGAGTAAAACTGTTTATACAACTGCAAATATTCCCCGGGAAATATTCGTTGTTAAAGACGTTCTGGTATGGAATACCATCTCCTAAACTTGCACGCATAAGCCACGTTTTCCAGTAAATTTGGGTGAATCTTGGGGTTTGCTCCGCTCTTTATCTAAGAATCTTAATATACTATGACGACGGGTGCTAAATACTTATTAAACACCGCTACCCAATAATGAACTGTAAAGCATTCTGACATAATTACATTCAAGGAATATTGGCGGACTTTCAAAGAAAGAACATGAATCAGGCGCTTTATCAAGATTTCAGTGTTCGGGTTCGTTTACATTCTGTCACGTCCCTATTAAGTCCTTTTACCTTGGAACTAAACTTAAAGTTCCAAACAAAAAAACCTGACTGTTTCTGAACTTAAAGGCCCGTTCAGTGATTCCAGCGTAAGTGCAACAAATTAAATGTTTTAAAAATTGCCTAAAAGTGAAGGTTAAGTCATTCAAATTCTCATGGTATTTTTGAAATGAAAATTTGTCAAACAACGAAGAAAAGAGCAATGTTGACAAAGCTAAAACCCCATTCAAATACATGTAGCTAATTGCTCTACTTAAGTTGAGAGATTATAGATTCGTGTAAAATGCTTTCTATTGTCTTTAATACGCGGTTTTCAGCTTAAACCACTAGCAGGGTAAATGTATCTATGACAGTAACAAAATTAATGTACCAAAACCTGAATTTTGAGGATTTTTACGATTCTCCCTATATGCAAATTACTGAATGAGCCTTTAATTCTTATTTACGATCAGATTTCACATATCTACAACCTTTTTGAATTATGATAACCCTGGATATGCAGTATATTGATCATTTACACTACCAGATTCCTATTGGGTTCACCTGCACAGGTACATCATCGCCAAGGTACTTGGATGGTACTGTGCAGTGCCAGGGGAGTTCCAGGACAATACCCGTGCAGTGTCACTGCTGATGGGACCAGTGCAGTAGCAGCATTGGTACTGTGTACTCTGCTGTTTACCTGTCAGGTACCTTGGCGAAGGTGTACCTGTGCAGGAGGAATCTTGTAGTGTACATTGTGCTTTAACTTGCCTGACGTTAATTCACATAAAAGCCCAACTTTTATCTTCAGGTTAACGACCTTTTGAAAGACAACATCGAGATAAATCAAATATCATATATTCTGAAGACAATGGTACATTCAATGGCAGGACAATGATTGGTTCACAACAAAATGTAGGTCATTATTCCCTCTGATATTAAAAGGAACTACTTTTTCACAATTGCAGTTATGACTGAGACGAGTATTCAAATTACACGCACTGTTAAAAATGCCAGGCTGCTTTAAATTTAATACAGGTTATGGTGATTTTTTTCTCTTATATTGCAAATTTATGGATATTTTGAAGGAATTTCATTTTGAATATACTTCCAAAATGTGTATCAGTCGTAAAAACTACAGATTTACTGGAAAATTTCACTGTCTTTTTTTAGGTAATACAAACAATATGTCTGTAAAAATCAAGTCTGCAATTAGACGGCAACATGCTGCCAGTAAAGTGTCCATCAAGTTGCCTTTTATTTGCTTGTTTGCTGGGTTGTTTGTTTGTATACGGACATTGTTTTCAACTTTCACTCATATCTTCCCGCTTTGTGTTGTAAAAATGTTAAAAAGTCAGTGAAAAAGGCATGAAAATTCTGTGAAAAAAAAGAAGAAAAATGTCACACAGGGCCTGTTCTGATTTATATTGGCGGTGAGACTTCAGAACGGTTTTTGTTGTGGATATCCATTGCATATAATGGGAATTAGCTTATTTGGGTACGAAAAATCTTTTAAGGGTAGTCAATATATTAATATTAAGAAATAAACAACAGTTTGTTTTAATTAAATGGAAAAACTACATATGGTTCGTGTCATTCCACTTGACTTAACGGTGTTTACGGTTTCGTTTCGTGAATTAGTTTCACAATAAAACGTCTGCAAAAATATAACATTTCATCTAAAAATATTTCAATCTGATTAAATCTATGTTACCGAATTAATTTTGCATTGTGTTCATATCAATAAAAATCGAATCTGTTGCTCCAGTTCTGATATCTGTTAAGGTCGGTCAGCCATAGCCATTACGATGCCCAGGGTTATTTAGCCAATGTCCGTGATCACACCACGTTTGAAATTTAGCTATTTAAATAAACCCATCCTAACCGTTCAACAATTCGTTAATTAACTTTTATCACGTCAGATCCAGGACATGTCATTAAGTAAAGTGAATTGACCGCTGGTTTTATTTTGTGTAATAATAAATAACTGGAAATGCATTTCGTATTTTTTGAAAGATGATTTCTGAGGCATATATTTTAAATATTGAGTAAACAAAGTGTGTACTGTCATTAAAGGATGGTTCAATGAGTCCACCCTTTAATGCTTATAAACAATGCTGAATGGGCTAATCTGGTTTAAGTACACACTCCCCCTGTGGAAGATTCTGGAAATATCTTCCACAGGGGGAGTATGAATTTTAAATGGAATTAGCGCATAACCAACTCTATTTGAAACTCATCCTCTCTCTGTGTGTGGAATTTTTGGGTTGAATCTTTTTCAGAGGGTGTATAAAATTCAAATGGAGCTGCCTAAAGTATTCATTTCATTTAAAAATCATACTCCCCCTGTGGAAGATATTTTCCAACATCTTCCACAGGGGTGGATGTTAAATGCAACAGCCCAATGTACGATTAGAACAAGAATAGCCCTTCATGATTATATTTCGATGAAAATTACACACGAAAAAATACTTCAAAGAGACTTCCACGGCGTTCACTGTCCCTATAGAAATTAAGTTACGGTTAATAGGTTGTGCTCTCCAAGAGTTTGGATTATTTATATCTATTTTTATTTAGATTTTTTTATGATATCAATTATATATTGATACGTAATTACATACTACCTGAGGTAATGCTATGTGTCATTATTCAATTTTATAAGCATATGGGTATTTGATTCAGTTACGTGCGCAAAGGGCGGAGGGGGGGGCAACCCTGGATAACACAAGAAAGCCTCTGTTATGCAACTTATTTCAGTTGGTGCCCATTTGAATATCAGGGCGGGTTGGGAACAGTCAGGGGTTAACACCCTACTCCTTTCGAAACTGACTGCGAGATACATGTACGGATATGGCTCTCTGTATACTTGACAGACAGTTGAACGTCCCCTCCAAAAGACGAAGTACTTTCATGATTCATTTAAACATGGCCCAATTCTAAATTAACCCTATAGGGGAGAGCAGGAGTCTGAATTTAATCACAGATGTTGCCAATTATGTTTTCACGAATTCAATATCCCAGCAACTTTCCCCGGGGCTTGAACCCGGGACCTCATGTACCAAAGACAAGTAACCTAATCATTTAGCCACGTTATCCCCTTAATTCTAACCAAAATGACCTATAATGATTGTAAAATACAGCGATGACATAGCTTAGCGTCAATAGCGTGTCTGTTTGTGTCTGTGTTCATTTTGTGACTTTCATTCTGTGACTTTCACCATACTTTATGTATTCAAATATTTACCCTGACATATCACTATTCATAAACAGTGTTTTAGATCAAATAACATGTTGTTATAAAACACAGCAAGTGCTAAAATAAACACAATTGGAATTGTCATTTCCTTAGTGTGTATTTCTCTTTCAAAGAAAATTGCTTGTTTTGGTAATGACCATTTATATGATTTTATCTGTTTTGAGAAGAAAATAAAACATTGAGTTTTTCTCGCCGTCGTGTCAAATCTATACCACAAAAGGTTAAGGGCACCACATGATGTATTTTATAGCCCATAATGGTTTTTTTAGCACTGTTAATCCTTTTTTCAAAAATAAATGTAATTTAATATAATTTGGAATAAAATATAAGATATACATATTATTTTTGAGAAGATTTTCTGGAAGTCCCATCATGATTTATACTACCACTAATGTTTAGTAACTGTTGTGCCAAGTATATGATGAAGTTCACTCTGTAAAAAATATTCTTCATTTTCTTTGTTATATTTCACTATTTAATTTGCCTTATATCATGTATATTGAAAACAAAATTATGGAATTATATACATTTTATTGCCATTTTAAGGGAATAATATGCCATAAAATTTGTATTATATCGCGAATTCAAAAAATCAAAATTATTTGATTTCAGAAAGACATTCCTCGTAGTCAGAATGTGATTTGGTATGTCTGATATGCGCTCAGGTCCCACAAAAATACTATGCAAACCGTGCTATCCGAGCCCTTAAGGAGAACAATTTTGACGCTATACTCTTCACCTCTAAACCGATATTTACCCTATCCTAGTCACTCAATAAACACAGTTCAAAACATCAAAATTATTTACACTTAAAATACAATTAGTAGTTTAGAATGGGAGCAAGCGTTGCCCTCCAAAATCGCATACTCAGCACATCCACGGCAAAAGCAGGCACAGGTTGAAAAACGTAGATTTTAATCAATTGATGTGATGTATATAAGTACTAAGTAAGTGACAATTAGTAAATCTCGTTTGGGACTGGTTCAAAAAAAACCAATGGTGCGGCCGCCTTACAGCTTGGGTCTCATATTTCATTAACGTGCACTCTGTGCTATATACTAGTTGATTAAGGTCGAGTCATTCCTTCACAGAAGTAATTGTAATCCTCTATTGTTGATCACGCTTGAATGGCTGGGAGATACACGCACTAGCTCTCACGGCCTCGTTCGCTCCTTCGACGTGGCTTATATAAAACCTAAGATGAAATAAACAGAATATATTTTGGACATTGTAATTATTGACCAATGGTTATCCATCATAAATGCTAATTTTACTGTTGTTCTGAGCTTGTGTTTACATTTTTTCCGTTTAGTTTTTGCCATAAATAATGCAATCTTGACAGCAAAGTGAACTTTCCGTTTCCCGGGTTAAACTAATAAAATGCCACTTTTGTTTTGATTTGGTTTATTTGCTCGTTTGCTTGTCTTTTGTTTGGGTATATTTGGAATGTCAAAGGTATTGTCATATATTAACATCCAAACACTGGAGTAAACAAAATTGAAAGCAATGTGCATTTCCCGTTTCCGGGTTAAACATAAACACAACCGTATTCAAAACAACTTGTAAGTTTGTTTATTGTTTGGTTTTTTGTTGTACTCTTTTTATTTTCTGATTGTTTGTTTGGTTATTTTGTTTGGGTATATTTAGAATGTCAAAGCAATTGTCATATATTAACATCTAAACACTGGAATAATAAACAAACTTGGAAGCAATGTGCATTTTCCGTTTCCTGGTTAAACATAAATACAAAAATAGTCAAAACAAATTCTAAATTTTGTTTTCATTTTGTTTGGCTTTTCATTGTTTGTTTGTTTGCATGTTTGCTTGTTGGAAAGTGTGTTTCTTTTATGTTGATATAGTCTGATTTTGGTATAGTTTGTTGTCGAAGCAATTGTCATATATTAAGATCCATACACTGAAATAAACAATCTTGACAGCAATGTGCATTTTCCGTTTCCAGGTTAAATATAAATACAAAAATACTCAAAACAACTTATAAGTTTGTTTATTTTTGTTTTTTTGTTGAACTCTTTCTGTTTTTTGATTGTTTGTTTGATTATTTTCTTTGGGTATATTTAGAATGTCGAAGCAATTGCCATATATTTCCATCCAAACCCTGAATAATAAACAATCTTGACGTCAATGTGCATTTTCCGTTTCCGGGTTAACCATAAAAAATACTCTAATCAAATTATAAATTTGTTTTTGTTTTCATTTTGTTTGCTTTTTGATTGTTTGTTTGTTTGTTTGTTGGGAAGTTTGTTTCTTTTGTGTTGATATAGTCTGATGTTGGTATAGTTTGCTTGTCGAAGCAATTGTCATAATTATATTAACATCCAAACACATCCAAACTTGAAAGCAGTGTGCATTGCCGGGGGTGCACTGTCCGTTTCCTTTTAAACATAAATACAAGAATACTCAAAACAACCTATAAGTTTGTTTATTTTTTGAGTTTTTGTTGTACTCTTTTGTGTTTTGATTGTTTGTTTGGTAATTTTCTTTAGGTATATGTGGCTGGACGCGGCGAATGAGCCGTAAACTCGGCAAACTTCATTTCGAGCTATAGGTGAAAATATATGCAAATCTCGTATTTTGGCGAAGTTGAGATTTTTGCAGATTTGAAATGTTTAAGCTTTCTTCTAAACACATACAAAGTTTTATTTTAAAGAAATAAGTGGAAATATGAAATAATCTACATTTTCTGAGGCCCATCTAATGAATGGTCAGTTTGCTTCCATAACTTTGAACGTGTTTCTCTCGGTTTCGCGTTTTGATTCATGACAACCTATAACAAGCCATAACTTCGCTTCTGATTGTCATATGAAGTTCATTGAGGTGTCATTTTAATCCCTGCAACATGCTCTTTGCAAATATGTAAAAAGGTAAAAATGACCAGAGGGGGACTTTACGGCTTATTCGAGGTGTCCAGGCACATATTTAGAATGTCGAAGCAATTGTAATATATTACCATCCAAGCACTGGAGTAAACAAACTTGAAAGTAAGTACACCCCTACTCAAAACAACTTATAAGTTTGTTTATTGTTTGATTTTTTTGTTGTACTATTTTTGTTTTTTCTATTTTTGTTTTTTGATTGTTTGTTTGGTTATTTTCTTTGGGTATATTTAGAATGTCGAAGCAATTGTCATATATTACCATCCAAACACTGGAATAATAAACAAACTTGGAAGCAATGTGCATTTTCCATTTCCTGGTTAAACAATAAACACAGATACAAAAATACTCAAAACAAATTATACATTTGTTTTTGTTTTCATTTTGTTTGTTTTTTGATTGTTTGTTGGGAAGTTTGTTTATTTTGTGTTGGTATAGTCTGATTTTGGCATAGTTTGCTTGTCGAAGCAATAAGTCATTTATATATATATATATTAACATCCAAACACTGGAGTAAAAAAACTTGAAAGCAATGTGCATTTTCCGTTTCCAGGTTAAACATAAATACATACACAAAACTCAAAACAAGTTATAAGTTTGTTTGTTTGTATGTTTGATTGTTAGGAGGTGTTTTTGCAGTAATTAAAGTTTGATTGTAGGAGTGATTGCCATATAGTAACATCCCGAGTAACATCCAAACACTGGAATTGACCAATTTGAAAGCAATGTGCATTTTTCTTTTCCTGGTTAAAAATTCTAACAGCAACTTACCAGTTTGGTTTAGGGAATGTTATTTTTATTTGTTTCGTTTGAACTTTTGAATGTCATAATAGAAGTGATTGCCGTATATTAACATCCAAACACTGGAATTGACCAATTTGAAAGCAATGTGCATTTTTCTTTTCCTGGTTAAAATTCTAACAGCAACTTACCAGTTTGGTTTAGGGAATGTTGTTTTATTTGTTTCGTTTGAACTTATGAATGTCAAAGCGATTGTCATAATATCAACAGCCATATGATTGACAGCAATGTTTATTTCCGTTCCAAGAATATATGCACAATACTCAACGAATTTAGTTCCTTTCTATCTGCAAACAACACTCCAATAAGGTAGAAGTTCCATTTCTAGGTTAAACATGATACGAACATGTAAAAGCCTACTACAATAGAAAAAACTTGTTTTTGTTTGTTGCTTTACATTTTCTTTCCCGTCTCATATATCAAATATTTCGCGCATGCCGATGCTTCCATCCCTGAAACGCTATGCTTTGAACATTACTTTAATTTATGTATAGAAAAGTTTACACTTCGTGATTTTACATAAACTGCACACATATGCATAAACAACACACCGTGCGGTTTTTGTACCTTATTTTACAAGTTTACGTCCTGCAATCGATTTTTAGTGTTCATTGATAATTCTTATTAAATGTGCATGAATGTCTGATTTTTTTCGTAAGGTGGATTAACTCTATACCTTACATGGCTAAAAACATTTGGATTCTAAGTTTTCAGCTATAAATGGCTGAAGTGCTTTGTGTGAAGCAAAAATCGTGTATCGCAATGGCCCTTTATAGCCTACTGTTGGCAGTGATTGGGACTTGGCGTAGTACATCACCATGAGTTGACGAGGCTACCACCTTTTTTGTTTATACCATCTGAATAAAGGAGACATTTCAGTCAGACCTGACATTTTACTGAGGTATGAGAAATATGTGTGCTTTCTTCAGAACAGCATAGGAAATAAGAGTAAAATGGAAAGGAAAGGACAGCAAGTCAAGAGAAACTTGACACGGCTTGAAACAAACATAAAGATTCTACCCAAACGACTCTGACTAATCGTGGAGCAATCCGTTTATTTTAGCCGAGACATGACCTAACTAACACCTTACCTCGGGTAATTTGACGGTTGACAATTGAGCCTCGAGGATAGAAGGGTTAAACTACTCACCAAAGTGAAATTGTCATACAAGGTGAAATTATGAATATCCATAAATAAATGCAGGCATTTATATATCTCCTTAGATCCTTAATTTTACAGATAACAAAGCGCTTTTTCATTTCGCTATAATAGCTGAAATGGTTAAAAAAAGTGCGAAATACAAATCCTGTATCGCAATGGCCCATTATAGCCTACTGTTTGCAGTGATTGGAACTTGGGGTAGTACACTACTATGAGGTGATGAGGCTACCATCTTTTTGTTTATACCATCTGAATAAAATGAAACAATTCAGTCAGACCTAACATTTTACCTAGATATGAGAAATTGAGAAATATGTGTGCTATCTTCAGATACCAAAATCTGTTTTTTGATCTGTAAGTACGGATGAAGCTGTCCAACGGGTCATCCACCTCGAACTATCGTTACAAGACAGAAACTCTGCTTTCCTTACCCAGGTTAAACATGAAGTACAAATATTCGGAGAATGCAGTTAGGTTTTTATGTTTGTTTTAAGCCGTGTCAAGTTTCTCTTGACTTGCTGTCCATTCTTTCCCATTTTACTCTTATTTACTATGATGTTCTTTAATATTCATATCCTATCGCTTATAGACTGTTAACCCTTTCTCATATCTATTATCAAATTCATAACTTAAAAACATTTAAATATCGAAAGAATAAGAATTTCCTTGCTTTTTCTTCCGAATTTCAGTTTTCATAAACGATATTAACAATCTCTTATGACATTGTTATCATTTTGAATTAGAAAACATTTAAACAAAATATGACAACGTATAGCCTATCCTTTAGCAAGTGATATTCTAGTGCTTCGCATTAAGCGAGTTAAAGGTCGTCAGAAATAGTTCCATTAACTGCGGTCTTTTGTAACCGCAACAATTATGGCAAGAACATTTATGTCACTTGATATGTTTTTGATAGTCTATACTGGCAACGTCTATCTTTTATTGTAAAAGCTTAAGTAACCCTTAGGATTTAGATTTAACGGAATTGTGAGTTGTGAACTCGCGAGTTGAGTAGTGGAACGAGTTGATTAATGGATCGTATTGAGCCCCTTGATAAATTTGTGATTATTTTTGCATTTATCTCAAAAAATAATAACACACTGGTAACAAAAGTTATGTTTATTATTATAGGGCAAGGAATCTATAGTTGCTACACTGGAATTTCATTGACTCAAGTCAAGCGGTACGTTATTGTAGATAAGAAAATGGTTACCGCTAGAATGTACCCAAGTTCTTAACATATAAGTGAAGTAATTGGATTCCTTGCCCCTCTAATATACATAACTTTTGTTACTAGTGTTTAGTTATTTTTTGAGAAAAATGCAAAATTAGTCACAAAATTGATCAGGGGTGTAGTAAACCTACCACCTTAAGGGGGGGGGGGTTGTAGGGCAATTTGTTGCTGTAGTAGATACATATTTTGTTTACCGAGGACGTAACACGAAATAGGTTACATATAACATGTTCACTACAGTTACTGCTAGCCCATATTCAATCGGGTACGTACCGATGGACTTGCTGCACTTTTGCAACTTACTCTCACCCAACTCACCATTTAACCATCCCTGAGTTTGACGAGATAAATCTTAAAAAGCACAAACATCAAACGAAACCACAACAAGTGTACAAATTTTATGCGATGAAAGAGTCATTAAGTGACGAGAAAAATATGTATACGAAGCGACAACCGTAACTGAACAAAATGGTAGCATCTCAAGTAATACGACAGGTGCGATCATAATAGAGGGGTGTTTGCCAGCGCTTGGCACGCGAGTGACTTGACTTACTCCATGCTTACTCCCTCTACATGATAAAGCTATTAATTGCTTCAAAACGCTCAAATCTATCTTATACTTGTGCTCGTTAAGAGGTTTGTGACCCACCTTTACACTTGGTTACGCGTTCTGCAATATCGCTATCACTTACGATTTGGCTACGCGTAGGCGCTCCACCTTGAGGTAAACAACTTGTAATATTTGGGCAAAATATGTGATATTTTTCATTTAAATCGCACTATTTTGTGGTAATAGAATAGAAATAAAGGGTGCAGCATTATCCTTTACACGCAAATAATGTGTCCTCGGCAGTAAAACCTTTAAATAATGGGTTCGGATGCGCCTCACCCATTATTTACGTTTTTACTGCCTCGGACACATTATTTGCGTGTAAAGGATAATGCATTACCCTTTATTTCTTAAATAATTTAACTTTTAGAAATTCGCGACATAAATATAGATTTTATGGCAAATTATAAAAAAATAATATTTTTTGATATTTTTGATATTAAAAAGCGATTTGTTGCTGACAGTAGTTGATATATATTTTGTTTACCGAGGACGTAACACGATGTAGGTTACAGATACAATATTCCCATATTCAACCGGGTACGTACCGATGGACTTGCTGCACTTTTGCAACTCACCCTCACCCAACTCACCATTTAACCATCCCTGAATTTGACGAGATAAATCTTAAAAAGCACAAACCTCAAACGAAACCACAACAAGTGTACAAATTATGCGATGAAAGAATCATTAAGTGACGAGAAAAATTTGTATACGAAGCGACAACCGTAACTGAACAAAATGGAAGCATCTCAACTAACATATGACAGGTGCGATCATAATAGAGGGGTGTTTTCCAGCGCTTGGCACGCGAGTGACTTGGCTTACTCCATGCTTACTCCCTCTACATGATAAAGCTATTAATTGCTTCAAAACTGACACATCTATCTTATACTTGTGCTCGTTAAGAGGTTTGTCACCCACCTTTGCACAGTATTTTTATGGGGCCTGAGAACGCATCAGACAAACAAAATTGCATTCTGAATTGAGGAATGTCCTTCTAATATCAAATAATTTAGATCTTTTGATTCGCGGCATAATATATATTTCATGGCAAATTATTAAAAATTAATATTTTTTTATATTTTTTATATTTAACAGTCCTCGAAGTAAACTTGATAACTCTAATGGTAATGTACTTAAAGTGCATGTATCTGGGAGGAAGATCCGTCCATCATATGAACATTTTGACCTTTTGTATTGAAGATATACATTAAGTTTCCCCAAAAGACCTATTTTATGAAAATTCATGCATATGAGCAAATCGTACATTATCTCTTTAAACTATAAAGGTTGTCGAGCTATGCCATTGAAAGTAGGCCAAGATGGCTCATAATGCCTGGTGGTCTTGTTAAAGTCTTGTCAAGTGTATGAATTAAAAAGAAAATATTTGGAAAACTTTAATGCTGTACTTACATGCGACTATTGCACTTTTGCTTTACAAACATCTGGAAACACGACCTTTCTTAAAATCATAATAAAAATTGATATTATAAAAAATATTATAAAGTCATATCAATGGAGGTTATGGGCATAATTGTTGAGCGACTGAACAGCACATGCTCTTAGAAAATAGCGAAATGCGAAATATTGCTATTGACCATCGTTCTACGGAAGGTGATGCAACCATGCAGTGGAATTTAAACACTTAAACCACCCAAACGACTCCGACTAATCGTGGAGCAATCCTTTTATTTTAGCGTAGACATGACCTAACTAACACCTAACCTCAGGTAATTTGACGGCTGACAATTGGGCCTCGAGGGCAGAAGGGTTAAACTACTCACCAAAGTGAAATTATCATATAAGGTAAAATTGTGAATATCCATAAATAAATGCAGGGATTTATATGTCTCCTAAGATCCGTAATTATACGGATAACAAAGCGCTGTGGTTTATTTCGCTGTCACTATTATATATCACACCACTTGGTAACCAAAAATAACGGTACCGATATATGACTACCCCCTAACAGCTTCCCATTTTACACGTCTGTGGAGTGGGACAAATTCCCAAGGACAAAACACGTCAGTCCTGACGTGGTTCGAACCCACAACCTCGTAGTCATGAGTCGAACGCTCTAACCGTTAGGGCAGCGTTCTCTGTATAATTATTTCACCATAATTCCAACTGTTGATTCTATACGACTGGACGATTCATATTTTATATACACCATTATTTGAAATTTTAATACGATATTCCATCAATGATCGACACATCTATCGACATACTTTACTCTGAGCAAAATGATATAGAATTCCCGACAATTCATCACGTTCAAAAGAGCTTCATGCAACACGGGTGTTCTTCATCATGCATGGCCTAGAATACATCATTTGTTATGTAATATGAATGACCATAAATAAGAAATCTTTAACCACGGAAAGAATCAAAGAGTACTATTCTAAAATCATTACTACAAATTAAAAAATAACGTTTTTATCTTATCATACATAATTTTACGTGAGTACACCAAATGGCCATGTAATGACAGAGCAATAAGAAATAATCACTTTTACAATTCAATTGCTAAGCAAGCATAATTATTGTGTAGTTTATTTCCCCTTGTTTATAGGTTATAGACACTGTAGTCGTCAACTTATTATTCGCATCATGGTACAATTCTATGCTGTCATGCACCGATTTGATCAGAGCAAGTTACCTATGTTCGACCAACTCCCTCAGGAATGTTCACTGCATTTCGAGACAAATTGATATTTTATCATCCTGTGGTTTGGATGTTGTAACGAGAGAGGCAAATCAGAGACAAAGAGTGAAACCATTGTCTGTCTGTTTGATGATGTTATCTGTTTTTGGGTCATTGCTATTATGGGGACACTTATAATATTGCGAAGAAATGCGAGTTTAATAATGGGTTTCAACGTGAGAAGAAGAAAAATGGTCGATCTTTTGGAGGATCTGCCAAAAATGAATGTTTTATACAGCATAATTTTAATAATTGCAGAAATGTCATAATATAACAATAAACGTATTTGAATATGTAGATGCAGAGGAGTTTCTAATATTTACCAACTGCTCTGCACTCACATATTCAAATACGTTTATTATTATGAATAATGTAAATGCAGAACAGTTAGTAAATGTTACAAAAATAGAATTACGTATTATAACACTGATAAATATTCCCAATTTTAATATTCTATCAATGATCGACACATGTATCCACATACTTTACTCTGAACAAATTGATATAGAATTCCCGACAATCCATCACGTTCAAAAGAGCTTCAACACGAGTGTTCTTCATTTGTGCAAGCCTGGAATACATCATTAGTTATGTAATATGTATGATCATAAATAAGAAATCTTTAACCACGGAAAGAATAAAAGAGTACTACTTTAAAATCATTACTACAAATAAAGAAAATGATGTTTTTATCTTATCATACGTAATTCTACGTGAGTACACCAAATGACCATGTAATGACAGAGCAATAAGAAATGATCACTTTTACAATTCAATTGCTAAGCAAGCATAATTATTGTGTAGTTTATTCCCCTTGTTTTATAGGTTACAGATACCGTAGTCGTCAACTTATTATTCGCATCATGGTACAATTCTATGCTGTCATGCACCGATTTGATCAGAGTAAGTTACCTATGTTCGACCAACTCCCTCAGGAATGTTCACTGCATTTCGAAGCAAATTGATATTTTATCATCCTGTGGTTTGGATGTTGTAACGAGAGAGGCAAATCAGAGGCAAAGAGTGAAACCATTGTCTGTCTGTTTGATGATGTTATCTGTTTTGGGGTCTTTGCTATATGGAGACACTTATATTGTGAAGTAAGGCGAGTTTAAGGGTAGACGATGTATTGTTGGTCGAAGCAACCTAAAAATCGATTTTCATTATCTAGATCAATATATTATTGAAAGATAACACCTTGATGTTTTGTAAAAGTTCATTCTACAAATCGTATACTTTGCAAACTTGCTTAATTTATTGTTGTTAATGAGTTATGTACGTTTTACAAAAGTGTTGTTGTTTCAGCCCTCTTTACAACGTAACTCAAGAACCGCAGCACCTATAAAAGTATATCTGTGATATTTTAATTCTTCTGCACACTCGCTATGAATTGAGCAATGCAGTTTTTGCTAAAGCTCACTACCATTCGTAAGACGCTGTGAACTACCAAATCACAACAGTTTTAAATAATTAATAACCTTAATAATAGATTTCAATGTGAGAAGAAGAATAATGATTGATCATTTTATGTTTTATATAGTATAATTTTAACAATTGCAGAAACGTCATATCATAAAAATAAAAAACATCATGCGAAACAATTCAAATACGTTTATTACTTATTTTGTTTATTGCGCCTGTGGTGTTAGATATACTTAAGTAAATTGTCTAAATTACAAATGTTGCATGTTGTTGCAGTTGGTTGTGATATTAATATTAATGTAACAATAATTATTCAATTGAATTGTTACTGTATATTACGTAACATTATATTATGTACAATCCCGTGTTCAATGTGCGTCTGTCAAAGACGTGATTTCTTGTTTAAAACAAAAAAGCATCAATAGCTACCAAAACAACGTATCAAAAAAACGTTTAAAAAACCGTTTCAAAGTTTAACAAAATCTTTCCTGTGTGGGTTTTAACATTTTTAAAACTTGATCAGTGTCTGATATTTACCAACTGCTCTGCACTCACATATTCAAATAAATACGTTTATTATTATGAATATGTAAATGCGTAGCAGTTGGTAAATGTTACAAAAATAGAATTACATATTATAACACTGATTGATATTCCCAATTGAGGTTGCTCTTGACAACTACACATGATATCCATGGTATGAATACAAACAAATAAACTCTTCGAGTAGATACATATAAATGTTGACAATTTACAAAGCAAGTCTCACAAAATATTTGTTTTGCAATAATTATTATAAAGAGCGAAGTCGAACCTATACTACAAAATGACAGAGCAACAAGAAATAATCACTTTTATACATTTCAATTGCTAAGCAAGCATAATTATTGTGTCATTTATTCCCCCCCCCCTTGTTTTATATGTTACAGACACTGTAGTCGTCAACTTATTATTCGCATCATGGTACAATTCTATGCTGTCATGCACCGATGTGATCAGAGCAAGTTACTTATGTTCGACCAACTCCCTCAGGAATGTTCACTGCATTTCGAGACAAATTGATATTTTATCATCCTGTGGTTTGGATGTTGTAACGAGAGAGGCAAATCAGAGGCAGACTTGTGAAACCATTGTCTGTCTGTTTGATGATGTTATCTGCTTCTGGGTCTTTGCTATATGGAGACACTTATATCATGTATATTGTGAAGTAAGGCGGGTTTAATAAGAGATTTCAACGTGAAAAAAACCAAAATGGTCGATCATTTTGTGTTTTATATAGTATAATTGTAACAATTGCAGAAACGTCATATCATAAAAATAAAAAATAAAAAAACATGCGAAACAATCCAAATACGTTTATTGTTTATTTTGTTTATTGCGCCTGTGGTGTCAAGTAATTTGTCTAAATTACAAAGTGCACGTTGCTGCAATTTGTTGTGATATTAATATTAATGTAACAATAATTCAATTGAATTGTTACTGTGTGTTACGTAACATTATATTGTGTACAATTCCGTGTGCAATGTGCGTCTGTCAAAGAAGCGATTTCTTGTTTTAAAAAAAGCATCAATAGCTACCAAAAAACGTATCAAAAAAACGTTTAAAAAACCATTTCAAAGTTTAACAAAATCTTTCCTGTGTGGGTTTTAACATTTTTTAAACTTGATCAGTGTCTGATATTTACCAATTGTTCTGCACTCACATATTCAAATAAATACGTTTATTATTATGAATATGTAAATGCGGAGCAGTTGGTAAATGTTACAAAAATAGAATAACGTATTATAACACTGATTGATATTCCCAATTGAGCTTGCTCTAGACGACTATACACATGATATCCATGGCATCTATACAAACAGATACAACATATCTGTCACAAATAAACTCTTCAAGCAGATACATATAAATATTGACAATTTACAAAGCAAGTCTTGCAAAATATTTGTTTTGCAATAATTATTATGAAGAGCGAAGTCGAACTTATACGGTACACTACAGAGTACAGACCACAAAAGAATTGAGGTACCAGATATGTTCACTACTGTATTAGCCCTATCCTATTAAGGGATCTGGAATGAGCGTTTTGAGCGTTTCGACAGTATTTTTTAGGGGACATGAGAGCACCTCAGACGTATCGAATTGCATTCTGAATACGAAGCATGTATATCTGATATCAAATAATTTTCATTTTTTGAAAATCACAATATAATACAAATTTTATGACAAATTATAAAAAATTGATATTTTTCAAATTTTTGATATATAACAGTCCTCGAAGTAAATTTTTAAAATCTAATGATATATTCTTAAAGTGTATGTAGCTGGGAGGAAAAGCCGACGATCAATTGATAATTTTGACCTTTCATATTGTAGATATGGATTTCTTACCCCAAAAGACCTAATTTTTTGGTGTTTTGGGAAAAAATCCATATCTTCAATACGAAAAGTCAAAATGTTCAATTGATCGTCGGCTTTTCATCCCACCTACATACACTTTAAGTATATATCATCAGATTTATAAAGTTTACTTCGAGTACTGTTAAATATCAAAAATATCAATTTTAATGATTTGCCATAAAATGT
The DNA here is from genome assembly GCF_039555335.1 of Amphiura filiformis. Lineage (NCBI taxonomy): Eukaryota > Metazoa > Echinodermata > Ophiuroidea > Amphilepidida > Amphiuridae > Amphiura > Amphiura filiformis. Next base: position 21,296,699 of record NC_092647.1, read on the forward strand.
GTATTACATTGCAATTTCAAAAGTCAAAATTATTTGATATCAGAAGGACATTCTTCGTATTCAGAATGCAATTGATATGTCTGATGTGCTCTAATGTCCCACAATAAATACTGTCCAAACGTTCATACCCCTTCCCTTAATAAAGACAACTACCGTACATTTTGTCCACTCTGAAGTACAAAGTGATAACTCGCGCGTATATAGCGCGTAAATAGTGCGCAGTGCTGTGTCTCTGTTGCAGGTATGCGTGCCTTCAAAGTCGGCACCATGCGTGCGTTCGCGTCGGTACTTTGTACTTCAGAGTAGACTGACTGTATGTCAAAATTAAAACCAGCAGCCAATACCTGTATGCTTGACCCCTGTGTAAATTTTGACCCCGAATTGCTCGGAATGCTGAAGGGTGCCGAGTGGGCCATATTGAAAGGTTTGGCTACAAAAACTTTTCTCTTATCGACCATCTATGCACAGTTTCCACCTCGATACACCTGAACACACAATTTCGTCCAAAAGCTTCCAAACAAGCAGTGGATTGTCTCTACACAGTCTTTGATTACACCTCACGGTTGAGCGCATAGCATCATAAGAGCTGTGTGAGCTTCTAGCTGGAAAATAGGCATCTGTGATTGTTTTTTTGTTAAATCCTCAAGTGTTCCCTTCATCCAATCAGAATTTTTGTTATAACGAACGAAAGCTAACACTTTCCCCTAAAAACACCGTTTTTCATTAGGTCAACAGATAACACAGTTCAATGTTTACTGTATAGACAATAAAGAGTGCACTGTATGATTTTCATTTCAGCATGACTGTTTCATTACTACAGGGTTTCTTTGAAATAACTGTACTTTTTAGTGAGACCGCCGAGCTAGAAGTTCAAATATCTCAAAATACGTGAGATATGGAAATAAAAGTTCCTGGAACTCGCATGATAAATGAAATATTTTGACTAATTTTTTATAATTTTTCAAAATAATATGAGCAGTTCATGATATGCTCCACATTTTAGTCGGTGTTTGAGTATGCATGGTATGCACTAAAATTTAATATTTTAAAAGTGCATGATACACCAAAATGTGCCATTTCTAAGGAAAATGCTAAATTATGGTATACTGTATACATCAACCTGGCTTGCATTGACGAAATGTTGTAATATTCCCATTAAAATACATTTTAATTTGTTTCCAACAAAATTTTAGCTGCCAGGTACCTCCTTTTTAATTTTTAGCCGAACAAATGAGGTAAAACAAAGAAAACCGTCGCCATTTAATTCCAGTGTCTATATCGCGGTCCTCAAGTTGCCCTTTAATATCGGTTTATTATTTTATTCAACACGTACGGGAAAATTTCATGGAAGAAACCTTTAACATGATTATGTTCCATGTTTACAAGAGGTATCACAAATATTATTATAGATTGACTACACCGCGTTAAGGGATCTGGAATGAGCGTTTTGAGCGTTTCGACAGTATTTTGTGGGACATGAGAGCACATCAGACATATCGAATTGCATGCTGAATACGACGAATGTCTTTCTGATATCAAATAATTTTCATTTTTCACGATATAATACAAATTTTATGACAAATTATTAAAATTTGATATTTTCACATTCTTGATACATAACAGTCCTCGAAGTAAATTATATAAATCTAATGATATATTCTTAAAGTGTATGTAGCTGGGAGGAAAAGCCGACGATCAATTGAAAATTTTGACCTTTCATATTGAAGATATGGATTTTTTTCCCAAAAGACCTATTTTTTTGGTGTTTTGGGAAAAAAATCCATATCTTCAATACGAAAGGTCAAAATTTTCAATTGATCGTCGGCTTTTCATCCCAACTACATACACGTTAAGTAAAAATCATCACATTTATAAAGTTTACTTCAAGTACTGTTAAATATCAAAATATCAATTTTAATCATTTGCCATACAATGTGTATTACATTGCGTATTTCAAAAAATCAAAATTATTTGATATCAGAAGGACATGCGTCGTATTCAGAATGCAATTTGATATGTCTGATGTGCTCTCATGTCCCACAATAAATACTGTCCAAACGTTCATACCCCATCCCTTAAGTTACAGTAAAGTGTTTCATATATGATATCCTAATCTCCTGCATGCTGCATGCAATAACTTTATAAAATCAGCAAACCAGTTTACCAAGGGTTTAAAAAAAAAGTAGTAAAAGGGTGCCCACAGACCCAGTAGTTGCCAAGGTGGGGTCGAACAAAACGTAGTACATAATCGAAGGCCTATTCACCATAAAAATGTGCAGTAAGAACGAATACACAATCACTTAATTATTCTTGCTATTTTTTATAATGCCTTTGTATCATATCTTTATTTTGTCTGGTTTTTACTCATAAACCACCGGAAAGTCGCTCGAGTATTAAAAATGGTCATGCTTGACCTATTAGAATAATCTAAATATTGGGATTGACTCCCGGGGTTGACTACGATGCAGACACCCATTTTGTCTCATGCAAACCGTGTACTAGTATGTGCTATAAAATCTAGAACACCTAAAGGCATATCACACCCTGTGCCATCCCACTGTCCGTGTCATCATTCTGTGATAAGTTAATATTCATTTATATTGGACACGTGTAGAAGAGAGGAATTTTGAAGATAAAATCTCTGAGACAAAAATATATCGTGCTTCTACAGGCACTGACACTATAATGGCCTCTTACCAAGGGCGTAATTCATTAACATCCATTAACTCACAGGTTGACCTTAATTCATGGAGTATGAGTTTCAGTCTCCAATATATTCAAAGGTCAGTCTGTGGCTACACAGATATATCGGGGTTATCGAATTATGTCCTGGTAGATGAGGTTGTTTTGAGATCCAATGTGAAGTACTTTATGGGTCAGTATGCTAATATTGTATACGCGGTTATTAACCTGAAATTGCGTGACTTTTAAAAGGTCTCTGACTGTATAGAGTCTTTACATTCCTATTCGAATATAGAAATTTAATATCCATACACCATGTACACAGTTACATGTTTTTCACTATTAATGGCAAATATAATTATTAAAATTGCGTATATACAATATCGAGGCCAGGCATATCTTTCCAAAACTAAAATTATATTAACATCTTCACTTCTGACAGGAAAACAATATTGGGAATTCGTATAAAATATGAGTTATGATTTACGAAGATTGGCAGTTTATATGTTATAAAGCTATTTGTGTTATATGGGAAATGCATTTGATTTAAAAAAAATAAAAATGAACATTAATTATTGTCAGTACAATGTAACATTACTTAAAGTTATATTTTAATCACCACGTCTTTTGTTTTATTTTAATGATTTTTACCTAACAATATGAAATATTATATATGATATGATTCAATTACTTTAATAAAAATCATTGTTATGTGGCTATGAATAAGTCAAGAATAATTGTGCTTTTTGTTAAGTGATGAATATTCATGAACATTCATGCCAATATAATGCGCAGGTGGCGGTGGAACTCCAATGAGTTCGCAACTTGCGCATTCAGACCGTAACACGTAAACGTTGATATGAGGTACGACTTCGATACCAATGGACTGTTCTATTTGAAATTCATACACCCTCTATGGAAGACATTACCTTAATCTCCCACACCAGGGAGTGTAGATATCAAATGGAGTCACCTATATACTCAGTTAAGGCCCATTTGAAATGTACACACCCTGTGTGGAAGATTAAGGTTATGTCTTCCACAGGGGGTGTATGGATTTCAACTGGGACAGCCCAAAGTGATTGATGTAGCGTAATAACGGAAGTCGCTCATCACAACTTTGTATTTTATGTCGATTTTGACATATAGCAAAGTGGTTTGTATCTGATTTGTTAATGTCATGTTCACTTATTTCCTGTTTTATTTCGTATCCATGGTAACGTATCTGTGTTCTGATTAATTAAAATGCATCAGATGATTCTTGTATAGTAAAGCGCACATTTATAATTGAAAAGACCAAATCGATTTATATAATTGTATTTTTTTGACATTTTTCATATTTTTGTTATATTATATAGAGGTATTTGGCAGACAATAATGCTTATTATTGTTAATTATACGCCCATTTGGACTGCTTTAAGGTCAACTATTTTAAACTGTTGCGATTTGGTAGTCCATAGCATCTTACGAATGGGAGTGAGCTTTGGCAAAAAATACATTGATCATTTCATAGCGAGTGTGTAGAAGAATTCAAATATTACAGATATACTTTTGTATAGTGGTTCTTGAGTTATGTTGTAAAAAGGGCTGAAACAACAACACTTTTGTAAAACGTACATAACTCATTATTAACAACAATAAATTAAGCAAGTTTTTCAAAGTATATGATTTGTAGAATGATCTTTTGCAAAACATAAAAGTGTTATTTAATAACATATTGATTTGAATAATGAAAATCAATTGATTAATCAAGTGACAACGTTGGAAACCATTAATATTTAACAACATTTGGAAATATTATTTCAACGAACATATTTTGGAAATTTTGGTCGATTTTTTAGTGAGATATATTTTTTATATGAATGAAGTTTGTTAGAACTATCTCTATTCAGAATTCGCTCAAATGTCAACAAAAAGTCAAGACTTTGAAGATTTTTGTCAGCAAAAGACACACAATAAAACAAATGAATGAATGAATATTTGGAAATATTTCGTCCAATTTCTAATTTCGAGTTAAAATTGTCTGTACAAATCGGTCATTTTTGGAGGGATAGGTTGCACAAATCTCCTGTCATACTTCCATGTCGCTTACCACTGCGGCAAGCGGCATGACATATCAGCCAATGGCAAGGCTTTATTGTGTCAGTGTGTCTGCACTGCGAGTGCGCTACGTCGCTCAGCGACAAGAGGCAGTATGAAACTAGCATAATATCCAATGTTAAAAGCTTAATCCTTTCGATGAACTCACCCTATCTTCCAGTTATCAGTTGTTGAACCTTCTTTTAATCATAATTAGAAATTATGCGTGCAGAAAATGAGGAAGGAAAGAATAGGTTTATAAGGTCATGATAGCGATCATCTTCGTACTTTACTGACTGAGACAAAAGTTCAATCACCGGCGATGGCTTTTAAATAGTCCAATGAACTGAATCATGTGTATCGGTGCAAGAACTAACGACATTTCTTATTGGTCAATCATTGGAAATCGCAATCAATGGCTCGTCTTTCGCGATTGAGCAGTAAATTCAGTTTGACTCTGGGTTTCACCATGCATAAGTGAGTTAGTCTAAATCATAAAATTATCCTCAAAAATAAAAAAAAATTGCTAGAATGACTGCATTAGTAATTTGTAATTTAATGAACTGTTACCTATTTGAGTGTATTTTAGCACCGGATTAAATAAGAAGTGTTTTGGAGGTAAACAATTTTCATTAAAATACATTTACCATTCTATCTGTTATTGTGTGTTTTCCGGTATAGAGAAAACTCGCATAGAAAGGTCTAACTGATAACAAATTCAAGGGATATTGATAGAGTATGTATTACATGTATCAAGGTGTCATATTTATTCACGCTATGTGAATTCTGAAATAATGTCAATGCCAACGACACCAATACACGTATAATATAAGTTTGTGTCTGTTTACCAACAACCTTAACTGTCCTGATATTTAAGATACTTTAAGATATCAGTCTTTGAGGTGGGCACATTTTTTGCCCATTTTTGAAAATTTTTGTTCTTGTTTTTTTAAGTATCAGTATAAAAGGTAAAAGGGCATTTTGTGACGGTGATTGAGGGATCTGATAGCAACGTTTGCACAGTATGTTTGTGGGACATGAAGGCACATCAGACACATCAAATTGCATTAACATTCTGAATATCTGCTGATATCAAATAATTTTGATTTTTTTTAAATTCTCGATATGATACAAATTTTTTTTGGCAAATTATAAAAGAATGATATTTTTGACATTTAACAGTCCTCGAAGTAAACTTTATAAATATAATGTTATGTAATTAAAGTGTATGTAGCTAGGAGGAAAAGCCGTCCATCATATGAAAATCTTGACCTTTTTTTGAAGTTTTATAAAGTTTACTTCGAGGCCTGTTAAATATAAAAAAAAATATAAAGAATGTCAATTTTTTTATAATTTGCAATTTCAACAAAATCTCAATTATTTGATATCAGAAGGACATTCCTCGTAATCAGAATGCAATTTGGTGTGTCTGATGAGCTCCCATGTCTCACAAAAAATAATGTGCACACGTTGCTATCCAATTCCTCGTCACTTTTAATTAGCGAAAATATTTGTAAATTTTGAGCATATCTCAGACTTATTTTGACCGAGTTTAAGTAGGTTAGAAAAAAAGAGGGAAAGCACATTCCGTATTTGATTTGAAAATACTACTGTAAAATATATAATCTGTGTGACATACTCATTGTATTGCGGTAATTGTAGCTTTACAAGAAAAACATGCAATGCAAAATTTACTTTGTTTTAAAGACGTCGTCCCTGTCCCAAAGATAATCGACTTTGAAGAGGCTTTAAAGGATAATATAGTGATATTTAGAAAACCGAGGTGTAAACAGAAAGAAGTACTTTTTATACTTGAATGCTATTTTGACAATTTGAATGAGATGCTTCAAAATGGAAACGAATGTTTATGGTTCATTAAAAATACCAACTTTTATAACTAATGTTTTCATGAGCTTCTGTTGCATTTTATATCTTTTAAAAGATGTCTGACTGACAAAAACATGATGAAATTTATTGTTTGTATGTCTATTTCTTTAATCTAAAAGCTTTTGTGTTAAAAATAATAAAAGTGATATTTAATTACCGGAATACGTTTGAAATACAAGAACTATTGTCAAGACTTGTATGTATACATTGTGTTTATACCCAAAGTTAATAGGGACTAAATAAGTAAGTACATAAGGTTTTGAAAACAATTAACTGTAAGCATAATTCGTTAGTTGTTGTGAGCGCCTTTCAATATTCTTCCGTTGCAAGAGAAATTCCCATCAACGCTGAATGCAGAGTATATATTCTTTTATAAGGTTAAATCACCAAAAATCAGACCTGTTACCTTTAAGCAAACAATGAAATCAATTATCCGTTTCAAATGGGCATTTCGTGATCCACAGCCTCATCCCCCCCACTTTTCACATGAAAACAAAATTTGAGATTTTTTGTACCACTTGAAATATTTGACTATATCTTCATAAATGTTGTTGCTATTTTAAAATATGCCAATTATGCTAGCTCATAGAACACAAAAATACTTTAATTTCATAATATTATTAAATTAACAAACCCCTATTAGATTTGCAATATAAAAGTCTAATACCTGAATAAGAGCAACTAATATACTGTACAAATAAGTCAACCTTTATTGACGCCAGTATCAATATGTTTTATCTTCACTGAATGCTAAGCAAATTTTAAATATGATTTAAAATCATAATATTTTGTTCTATTTCGAGCCTATCTTGGTGTGTATTTCCTAGTTGTACTCAAGGAGGTTAGATATAGAAATGAGCGGCAATAGATTACGCAATGCTTTGTTCCATTGATGCCGATTTGATTTTCAGACAGGCTATTCATGAAAGTGGTACCATTGTTTCAAACAAAGGGGTTCCGCCATTAAATTGGTCACTGATCCGACATCATATTAACGCTTTACACAACAGGCGAGTATCAATAAGTGACCAGTCATGTGTAAGGGCAGTCATGTGTAAAGTGGTACCATTGCTCTCACGTATCCCAAATGTGTGCTTGCGCGGGTCTGAAGTCTATAAAGGAGGCTTTAGCTGTCGATGTGATCTTCTTTATCACCCACCTGACTTTAGGCGCTTCATTTAAATAAATTGAATGCTCTTCCTGGGATCGATTACACATCAGAATGTGTTAAGGCTGCCAGGTCCACATAAAGGGTTTTTTTAAATACAAATTTCCATTTTATTTTATTTTAAGTAGGAGATTGGCATAGAAATAGTGACGTACCCAAAGGGGGAGAGGCAGATGATGACATCAATGTCGTTATGCGTTACGTAATTAAAACACCCAGTCAGATGTATTTCGCACCTGCCAAATCACAAGTCACCCAATTTCGAAAACTGGACGTTGAATATACACTCTCATGAATATTGATTGGCAACATTTTCCAATATGTCAGCGCTCTAATCAGACATGATAGAACAATGAACGTAAGTTGCAGCCCGTTGGTTGTACTCGTATTGAACAGCCCAATGACGAAAAGTATTGTACATGAAATATTGTACGTAACATACGGAGTCTACAGCGCGCTTAAAACAAGTAATCTGATAACGGCTTATTCGGAGTGTGTTAAAAGATGGGTCAATCACTGAGGAAATGGGCCAACCCCGTCCGCATTTGTTGCGAAATACAAATTACACAACTAACTTGAATGAATCTATATAATTAAGTTATGTTATATATGTTACTGCATAATGTCCTTTGTATAGTACCATCTACAGTTGGAATGCTCTGCTGCGCATATATCAAGACCTCGGGCCAGCTTCAGCAAGGAGGTTAATAGATATCTGGGCGCAAACCTGACATCAGTCTCTACAAGATGATTGTGTTATGCTGTTAATGCATGGACATAAAAGAAATGGTATGTCTCACAGCTTAAATTGGAAGATTTGAAGATTTCGAAATCAAATGCGGAATGTGGTTTTCCTCCTTTTCCCCCACCGACGCGACTCAAACTCGGTCAAAATAGGGTTGAGATGCTCGAAACTTTCAAAACTTACGTTCTTATATATAATTTATGATGTTAATATTGTCTCTAATTTGAAGCGTAAATAAACAATTCGTCCAACAAAATTCCTTTTAAACATTTTTACTGATATTTGAAAAGAACAACAACACACAATTAAACTGGCAAATTTCTCCTTAAATTTGCACCGCAAAATGAACGCGAGCGGCAGCTTTGAGATATTTAGTTGGCTTTATTAGATAGAGAGCCATGTTAGCGATTAGCGGTTAGTGGCGCAGCGGAACGGGTTCTGCATCGCATTCGATGGATTGCGAGTTCGAGCCCCAGCGGTGTCATCTTGTTGTGCACTTGAGCAAGGCGCTTTACTTTACTTGCCTCTCTCTACCCAGGGTAAAATGGGAAGCTGTTATGAATATTTTCCATTGAGCGCCATCCAAGGTACGTATGAGCATGTCTTGGGTATTGTATGCATGGCAGCTGACATAATCTAAAGATAGCGGCATATATAAAGCACTTTAAAACACGTTAAAGCGCTATTTAAATGCCAACATTTATTTAACCCCATGAGAACTACCTGCCGATTGGCCAAAAAGAAGGTTTCATTATCAATTGGACTAATCAGCAACATTGTTAGAATTATTTCACCATGCAAAAAAATTGGGGTGAATTATTTGCAAATCTCCATTCTGATTGGTGATTAAAGTGAAAATATCATGTAATTGACCAATCGGAGGCAATGTTAGATCGGCATGTAGTGCTCAGGGGGTTCATTTGCGTAATCGTTACTTTTGCTTATTTTTTGTAGGAATTGCGCTGCTGCACCAGGCAAAATATATGAAGTACATCAATAATATCACGAATTGTATGTAATTTCCATGTGTATTATTAGTTCCAGTATTCATTTGCGAGTAAATATATCAAAGTATTAGATACAGATGGTGAAATAATTTGGGAATGTACACCTGATGCCATCGAATTTACCAATAAAATCAAATTTCACTGTAGGTAAAATATTTAGCTTCAAATGTTCATATTCCTTTTGTGGTAAGCGTGTGTGTCGTTGTGATTGTCCCCGACGTAATTCCGAGATGTGTATATTGTTGGTATAACAGCGATGTGTTATCTACTGTATGTAGCAAAATGAACGCAATCTGTCATTGGTTATCTACTGTAGATAGCAAAATGAACACAATCTGTCATTGATTATCTACTGTAGATAGCAAAATAAACACAATCTGCCATGGGTTATCGATAGCAAGATGAACACAGTCTGCCGTGGGCTTTCTACTGTAGATAGCAAGATGAACACAGTCTGCCATGGGTTATCTACTGTAGATAGCAAAATTAACTCGATTCAGGATTTAAGCTTATATACTCTTAAGAAAGAGGTTCTAAAAGGAGTATTCGGTTGTCCTTCATGGAGAACCTTTAAAGGTTCTTCAAAGAAAAATCAAACCCCTAGCTATTGGTTCTATAGGTTCTTGACCTACAGGACAAAAAGGTTCTTCGTTGCACATTCTTACGAATGTGCGAGTTATCTACTGTAGGTTGTAACTTGTACATAAACTGTTATCTACTGTAGATATCAACACAAATAATATGCTGAAATATCTACTCAAAATCATTGATATTTAAAATTATCAAGTTCAACTACAAAGCTACAAATCCTTGTAAATTGCATCCATTAAACAGCATTGCCATTACCAGTACTTTCACTTGAATGTAGATGTTTAGTGGCTGTTTCGTGTACTGCTGTAACCCCGTTGAAGCAATTTCTATAAAATTTCCTCTCTCTGGCATTTGGTAGATTTTAATGTTCTTTTTCTTTCATAATTGTGTTAAAAGCCTCTAAATCTCCCTCGTGCCAGGTTTCTGGCGATATAATGAAAATGTAACATAAAGTTTCAGTGGTTTACCAAATTTCACACAATATGTTATGTTATGTATTGTCTACTCTATAGTATTCAAGAAGTCATGCAGGCTCTAAATGGATATGGTCTGTGGGGAGTTTGTGGGGGGAAACATAATGAAAGAAAAAGCAGTCCACTTCCAATAAATCAAGTCAATTTTGTGCAGATAAAATCATAGATTATTTTGAATAAGAATAAAATGCTGCACAGTTTTGCACATATCAAGAATATTCTATACTTATTTTTGGTAAGACCATGTCGCATCAAGAAACGGACAATATTTGAACTCTGTAGTGTTAAGCAGTATGCAGACTCCGAGTATTAGACATATACGTCGTACAATATTGTATGTAACATATCTACGTTATTTAATCTATTGCCATTCTATTTCCAGTAATGTTTAAGTTTTAACGAATGTTTGATGATGTAAAATCGATAATATGTTACGTATAATATCTGGTAGAAATATATTATCGATTTTACGTCATCAAACATTCGTTAGAACTTAAACATTACTGGAAATAGAATGGCAATAGATTAAATAACGTAGATATGTTACATACAATAGTGTACGTCTAATAAAAAGTCTGCATACTGCTTTAGTATGTTAATGCCAACAGCCGCAGAGTTTCATATTTCCATCTCAATTCATGAATGTCAAAGAACCTTTTGCTATGGATACTAATATAGATTGTTTTTGCATAATGAATGGAAATAATTAGTCATATTGTGAATCAGTAAGCTTATATCTTCTGTAGGGATGACCCCGCCGCATTAAATTATCAAATTAATCTTGTAATCTCGCGAGAGACGAGAGAGCTACCAATAAAGACATTTCATGGTTTGCATTATCTATTCATTGTATAAACAAAAACATGTTCTGTGGTCGTGAGTGATTACAGTTTTAGCATCCGAACAGAATCGTACTTGTATTAGACATAGCCTACTTTAGTACTTCAGACACATTAACAATCATTTACAAAACATCGTTGGCTGTATAATTTATGCGTCTAACCATAACCTATCATGCCTATTTGGAACTTAAATGTAAGGACTATACCATGTATAATAATTGTATACCATACAGAATGTCCTCATTGAAAACATAGTATTAAAAATAATTTCAAAATCGGGTTAAATTCAATCCCAAACCTAAATCTAAAACGTTTTACGTTGTAATACAGCAGTATTCGAGCCAGGCATAGACTTACCAACTTGTGTGAAACAAGGCAAAGACAAAGCTAGATATAAACTAATACAGTATGTAAACATTGGAAGTATACACTGACACTATACTAGTAAAAATCTAAAACCACAGGGATAGTAGACAAAAAAGTAAACAAAAGTACAACCGACGCGTCGCGACATTTCGAGCAGATAAACTGCTCTTCTTCAGGGAAAGACAACAAAAAATAAAATCAAACAGCGAAAACTACATGTTATAGTTTAAAAACAATCGAGTCAAAAACTGAAGGCAAGTTCAAATAGAACTCAGCAATGCTCAGTAGCTGAAGGCAAGTTCAAATAGAACTCAGCAATGCTCAGTAGCAAACAAGACAACAGACTCAGAGCAAAATAAGCTGTGTCTTTACTCAATGAAAGCAAGTTCACTACAGCTTTTTGAGTAACAACAGAGAAAAATTACATATCTTATTATGTAAACACTGCAGCATATGTAAGTATAGATCTGTATAATTCTTTGATCCTTGGTGTGTTTTCTACCTCGTCATTTGTAGACACAATTACCTACTTTGTAAATACAACCAATTTCATTGATCAGTATATATTTGCTAAAATAATATTGACTGGAATAACCTGAAAAAAAGAAAGAAAAAAAGATCGACGCACGGCTCTCTCACGTCATCCGTTACATGTGAGGTACAAATATCGGTAGAGTTAACTCGATTAAAAAACAATCTTGGAAAAAGGGCATAGTGAATAAAAATTAATACATTCTTGATATATTTTGAGCAACAACAGAGTAATATTAAATATCACATCATGTAAACACTGCAGCATGTGTAGACATAGATCTCCACAATCTCTAACTAAAGGCTTCTCAGAAAAGTTGTGTAAATTTTACACGATTTGTGCATTTTTACACATGTTTATGTAAATTTTACACGATTATTAATAAGTTATAATTTTACAAGGCATTGTGAAAAGATGTTTTTATGTTGTAGTATTTTCTCGAGTATGCTGTTGGTTATCGTAGTACCGGTGCAGTCCGTCCCTGTGTGAGTGGCCGAGCTTTCGACAGACGTGTCTCTGACTTCATCAGGACTAAAGGTAAGTTGAAAAGCAGAAGTAGGCCCTATTTATTATAGACGAATCCAACGAGCCAAGTCATGGTCAGGATTTGGTCGGCCATTACTGGGTCCCCGCAGCACCAAACTGGTGTTGTGACTGCCCAATTGGGTGGATTAAAGCCGCTTAAAATTCGATGTTAGATTCTTTTGTGTTGTAAACTGTCATCATTCTTTTGTCTACGTGTAACACGGGTGATTGAATGCAGTTTAAAATACCCTCCAAGGCCGCACCATTGCACATTTTAGGTGAGATGCAGCCGACGGAGACCCAGCTATGGCTGCCATTGAGGTGTAATACGTGAAATTGGATTCGTCTATAGGAATTATGTCTATTTGGATGACAGAATACCAAATTCATTGACAACCATTGTTCTCAAACATGAAATGACGAGTTCTTAGGAGGAAATGAAGTGCAATCGTAAAATTGTCGTCAGTCCTGATGAAGTCAGGGACACATCTGACGAAAGCTCGACCAATTCACACAGGGACGGACTGCGCCGGTACTGTGATAACCGGCGGCGTACTCGTAGAAGTACTATAGTCGAATCTAATTTCACGCATTCCTACACCTCAATGGCAGCCATAGCTGGGTCCCCCCTTAGGTCTATTCCACCTAAAATGTGAAATGATTTGGCCTTGGCTTGGATATGAAGCTGCATTCTATCACCCGTGTTACATGTAGATAAAAGAATGATGAAAATTTACAACACAATACAATTCAACATCGATTTTTAAGCGGATTTAATACACCCAATTGGGCAGTAACAACACCAGTTTGGTGCAGACGGGACCCAGTAATGGCCGACTGAATCCTGACCATCACTTGTCTCGTTAAGCTCGTCTATACATACTGTAACTCACCTGGTATATGAAAATGACGTTTCCTTTATAGCATTCATTCTTTCTCTCTTAAGATGATAAATATATATCTTATTATAAAAGTTGTCAGTGTTATCCAAAACGGTAAGACCTCCAAATTGGTAAGACCAATGAAATTGTCACGAGCTAAAAACCTGTTGACGACTGTAGGACTTGTCACTCATGCCGTCAAACACCCTCCATCCTTGCACCATTATACGAAATAGACACATCCATATCATTTTGAAGACCACACCTGGATACCATTTTGTCACTTGGTTAAAAACCGAGCAAAGCATTTCAAATATTTCGTCGCCAAAACTGTGACAAATTTATGATAAAGGTAGGCTTTTGTAATGAGCTAATAAATTACGTAATATTATACACAATTTCACGATGATTCAAGCTGTTTCCTGTATTTATGACGATTTTGATATTTTTCAAAATTGCCGTTAATAAAACAATAATGATAACAGTCATTATAAATGAATAGTGCTCTGTTCAAGGATTAAATTAATTTGAATTTGAATAATTTTAATTAACTATTAAAGAGAATGTCAATTAAAATATTGAAAATGATTTGAAAATGAAACCGTGTTGATTTTTCTGTTTATAAAATGAAATAAATGTAAATAATGAATAAATACTAATGACTCCAGATATCCCGCCCTTTTAAAGCCATATTATAACATATTCATAGAAAATAGATTAGCATTTCTTTGCCATCAAATGTTAGCTTTTACTGTCAGATATATCCCCTTTTATTTTTCGGCCGAACTACTACGGCAAAGCAAAGAAAATTGAATTTACTACCAGCGCACATGTCGCCAATACGTACCACTCCTTCGGTCATGTTGTGGTACGACCCTTTGTTGTGTATATCACCGTCCCGCACGCCGTGTACGTACTGTGTGTTATGAACATTGTGTATGCGTTCGACTAATAATTCCATCGTAATAATAAAGCGCCGGTTCCGGCGTTTTATTCAAAATCTCGGATTTTGACAAAACTATAGCACCTAGAGTCTTGATTTTTGCAGGGTATATTGGCTAAATAAAGTACAATTTAATCGTGTAAAAAAAGGAATTTTAAAAATTCAGTGAGGGCGTCTTCCTCAGCAAATGTTATAATATGGCTTTAATATAATACGCTGATCATAGTATTGTCATATTTTGATATGTTGAACAAGTATACAGGGTGTCTCAATAAAAATAGGCCCTGTGGATTGGGAGACGTAACTTAAAATGGCGCCAGTAAAATTAAAACTTTTTAAAGATTCAAAAACCACGATATTTCTTCTTTGCAATGGTGTAAAAAGCGTCAAAATTCGTTCACGCGTCACTGAGATAATTGGAATTTTACAAATAGATCCATTGTTGGACCGTTCCAATGGGACAATACACATTAAACACTGATGTGCTGCATTGTAGTTTAGAATGCACAAAAAGAAATAAAGTAAAACTCTCCGTCTTGCTGGGTATAAGGTAAGCACAATTAACCAATCAAATAATTTCTCAAAGAATGTTTTTCACACCTTTCTGTTTGGGTTAACAATATGTGAAAATAATCAGAAAAACGCAAAAAAGGGGTTCTTTTCCAAGAATGAATCTCGCGAATGGCGTTTAGGGGGTCAAAAACGCTAGTTGATGCGCGACTATATTTCAAAACAGCCTCAACAGGATTTGCCCTTTTGAGCAAAAACACCCATGGAATTTAGCGCATTTTAACAACAAATAATTACGATTTTTATCTGAAAGGTACGCTGGATTTAAAAGAATACACCCTTTTCTGGTCACGCATGTGTACACTATGAAACTTAACCGACCTGTTGTTTCTTGAGAAATGCATTGAAGGTATATTTTCACATATTGTTAATAAAAAGAGAAAAGGTGTGAAAAACATTCTTTGAGAGATTGATTGGTTGGTTGGTTTCAACCCAGCAAGACTGAGAGTTACTTCATCTAAACTACAATGCAGCACATCATGTGTATTGCCCCCCCCCCCCATTGGAACGGTCCAAATATGGGTCTATTTGTACAATCTCAATTATCTCAGTAATGCGTGAACAGATTTTGATGCTTTGTGCACCATTTTAAGGAGGAAACATCACGGTTCCTGAATCTACAAAGAAGTTTTGATTTTACTGCTGACATTTTACGTTACGTCCCCTAATCCACAGGGCCTATTTTTATTGAGACACCCTGTACAAATACGATTCTTAGTCAGTGGGAGTGGTCTAGTTCGTATACACATTTCTGATTGGATAATCGCATGATTTCGGGTGCCGTCTATCAGGCCGTAGACGACCCCACGTCATCATGCGTCTTGATAATGCGTAGCATGCGTGTAGAGGTGCGAGTATGTATCGCGCTGGATGCATAGACTAGTGCGGAATACGCGAACGCGCTAGCAATACGCGCAACAGAATACGTGAAGTTGTAAACAAGTTTCGTTCATTTTATAATGAGGGGAGTTTTTATGTCGGTAACTTAGTTTTTGCTTAAAAAATTTGTTTACAGTTATTAAAATATTTTTATCGTAGTGGATACCGGCTGCGCCGGCATCCACTACTCAAAATATTGGACCTGCCTGTCGTCTATCACACGGTAGAGGATAGGCAAAATAAAAATTCCTATCGTTTATTCTCTAAGTAATCCTTTGGAAGAATCAGTAACCATATATTCAAAGAATATGATATGCTCTTTGACAATGTTTATATAGATGATAAAATCATTAATTGGTTTTAAAGTAGATTCACTAAATCAAAATGATTATGTAATGTAATACTTAGGCCTAAAAAAATGTGTGATTGGCGTAACCCGACCGACCCTAGAAATAGGCCCGACCCTAGACTTTTTTTTCTTACTTTGCTGCAAAAAAATTAATCAAAACTATATTTAAAAAAAAAGGCAAAAAAAGAAAAAAAAAAAAAAAGCAATTTACAGCTTAAAATGTGTGTTAAAAAATTGCCGACCAACCGACCCTATTAGTTTTTTTTATGTTATGTCAATCAAACAATTTTTTAGGCCTTATATCTGACGAAAAGTGCTGACAAAAAGCGTTTATGATGATGATTTATGCTGATGATAAAATTGATTCAGGTGCAAGGCTGACACATTAAAAATAATGGGTTTTTGGTTAGATAATGTAAGAATATGGGGCTTTATGACCCTATTTATAGGGTATTCGGGTTAGAACTTTAAGTCGAAAAAGGTTCCCTCAAACGAGTAACTTATACAGTGCACATGTAGTATAAATACTCGAATGTGAAATTTCCAAGTAGAGGGTAAACCAAACCATATAAACAGTGACTAGTCCCTTGGTCTGAAGGTCTATGGAGCAACCCCTTCCTATAGTCTTATATTATATCCTTGCCAATGATCCTTTACGTTCTTCAAAAGATAACACACATGAATATTAATGAAAACTAATTCATTTGAATTGCAAATTAAACGATAAAAAAATCGTGAATTGTGTATTTTGAATATTTATCAAAGATAAAGGATGTTTTTAAAGACACGAGAAATCACGTATCCTGATTCTTGTGTACCTATACTCATTGTCATAAAATTCTTCCCCTTCTTCTTTTATACCAGTGTCAAAATCTGCATAACGCTATACGAGTATATGGAGATTTAACTGTAACTTAAAAAAATTCTCAAACGTGCAGCAAAAAATATATATATTTTTACATCCGCTTAGCATCATTGACATTTTGAGACATATGATTAATAGAAATGTTCTTTGGTTGCTTTGCAGCGAGAGCTGGTTTTGGGAGGGTTGTTTTTATGACAATGAGTATGCATCAAATTAGATCGATGTCAAAGTCAACAATGAAATTTGAAAATGTCAAATAAATCAACAAATCAACTTCAAAATGTCAATTTATTGACAAAATGAAATAATATATCAGTTTCTGATGACAATCACAAATGCGGTTTAGAGGAAGATGGTTTACGAACCAGTAAAATAAAAGGATATCTTGATCCTTATAAATATTTCGTAAACATGGCTTTGTAGAAAAAAAAATAGTTTGAGTGTTGGAATGAGATTCTTAGATAATATCAGGATGTCCTGATTTCAGAATGGGTGAATCCACGCCAGAGCGGAAACTACATCAATGTGCATCAATGTGATCTCCCGTGATACGCATCCACAATTGGATCCGCATCCGGGAATTAAATGATCGCGTAGTGAGCGTGTTTCTTATGAAGTGCACGCGTTACGTCTATTTTTTGCATGAGCTAATTTATTGAGGGTTAAGGTTAACGTTTTGGAAATTCCGCACCCACCCCACCCCCGAAAAAAAATCCTGCCTCTTATCCTGGACATAGCAAATAGTTTCATGTTCAGTTTAAGGGTTCTAGTATGGACGTTTCGACAGCACATCAGTATTAACATGAGAGCACATCAGACATATTGAATTGAATTCTTCATACGAGGAAAGTCATTCTGATATCAAATAATTTTGATTTTTTTTTAAAATTACTATCCAACGTTCATACCACACTCCTTAATATATACATGTAGGTACTTCACAAATTTGTGAGTGCCTCCCCCACCTGACGTTAAGCTTCATAATTAACATCGATTAAATTTAAATAGGATATGTGTGACGAGTAATAATAAACGCTATTTCCCAGTATTTAATTTGAAATAATATTAGTAAAACATTTCAGTTTCCCCTATTACTACTGTCATTTACCAATTTTTATTTAACAATTTTCTTAGAGCATTTGCAAGAATTCACCCGTAATCTTGCTTTGTGTTATAGTAATGAGCTTGAAGATAACATGAACATTGTCGCTGGCTCGTAAACCGCTTGCACCGAAATTAATTTTGGATTTAAAGCTTGGCCTTTTTTCTTTCTTTCTCTATATCGTAGAAAGACCTTAAGCAAGTATATCTACTCTATATGTAATCGCCTTTTGCGGAAAATAATTTGGTTGTGCCTCGGGTTAAACAAAACGCAATCTTTTATAAAGACGTCTATATGAGCAAATGGCATAGGGACGCATCGGTCAAATTTAATACTTCAACACGCTATACTATCAAAATATATGTCCTCGTGTATTTATAAATATTTATCTAGTTTGAATTTTTGCAATGGATAATTATATTAATACCAATTTTATCGGAAGACTTAGGTACGTTGGTACTTATAATATAGATCTATACTATTTTTGTTAAATTGATAATATTTTCATAACATTTTATTTTTATTTTCTAATTTTTAGATTTTGTTTCCAATATCGTCTGCTTTGGAGTTTCCGCGCGAAAAAGGCTATCACTTTGTGGGTTTTCAAATTATATTAATAATAAATAATATAAATAAATAAATAAATAAATAACGGTGTTTTATAAACATTTCAAATATATTAGTCAGCAAGAGAAAATGTGCTTCCTAACCATTGTGTGATTATTTCGGAGAATATTAGAGTATTAATTGTGGTGGAAATTAGGACGTCTTATCAAGGCCATCATGTGATCTGCAGGAGCCTGGTAATTGCAGATAGACCCCGGGTTAATATGGTGCTTTTGAATTCTGTTATACAGACTGTCCCAATAAGATTCTGACAGTTGTATTTAGTTAAACCCTTGTGTTTATACTACGGGATTTGGAGTTGTACCACAGATATACCCCCTAACAGATTTTCCCCCACTTAAGGGGTGGGGTATGAACGTTTGGACAGTATTTATTTTGGGACATTAGAGCACATCAGACATATCGAATTGCATTCTGAATACGAAGAATGTCCTTCTGATATCAAATAATTTTGATTTTTGAAATTCGCAATTTAATACACATTTTATGGCAAATCATTAAAATTGATATTTTTGATATTTAACAGTACTCGCAGTAAACTTTTTAAATCTGATGATTTATACTTAAAGTGTATGTAGGTGGGATAAAAAGCCGACGATCAATTGAAAATTTTGACCTTTCGTATTGAATATATGGATTTTTTTTCCAAAACACCCAAAAAAATTAGGTCTTTTTGGGAAAAAAATCCATATCTTCAATATGAAAGGTCAAAATTTTAAATTGACCGTCGACTTTTCCTCCCAGCTACATACACTTTAAGAATATATCATTAGATTTATATAATTTACTTCGAGGACTGTTATATATCAAAATTTGAAAAATATCAAATTTTTATAATTTGTCATAAAATTTGTATTATATTGTGATTTTAAAAAATGAAAATTATTTGATATCAGAAAGACATGCTTCGTATTCAGAATGCAATTCGATAGGTCTGATGTGCTCTCATGTCCCACAAAAAATACTGTGGAAACGCAATAAACGCTCATTCTAGATCACTTAACGCTCAAATAATCGCCCAAATACCTCGGGCTAATTTTAAGTCCATCCCTCTGCTCATTTGAGCGAGAAAACATAAGACATCAGGGATAGGGGGGTTGGGGAGGCTCACGGATAAAATTTATCCGTAAAATTTATCTTAAATATTTAATATTTGCTCTTAAAAATACTGTAAGTGCTGTTTAGCTCAAACATGATATTTCGATAAACTTCCTCTCATATAAGTCATATTTAGCCCAAATAATATTTGTACGATTTGTTTAGCCAAATATCCATTTTTGGTCTATATTATTATGTGTGTGTCCAGAATATCCAACGTTTGCGGGGAGCACTCGTAATCATTATGACGTCACAACGCCATAATGTTGGTGTGACTGGATAGAGGAGACCATTGGTACCAAACAAAATATCATAGGTGTTTGGCATTGAATTACACAGGGGTGACAATCCTCCAATAATTAATGCATACTAAATAATGTGGAGGTTTTCAAAAGAACTTTTTTCCTATTGTCATTTAAAAATGACAATAGGAGTACATTCTGTAGGCTACTCAAAATATGTACTTAGCGTTACGGTACATAATTGTAAGAGGCAATTCTCTGTGAGTTAGTGTTGGTCATGAATTTCTAGAACTATAATACCATAGACGCTTATACTAAATATATATGGATGGCGGAAACCTTCAAAATACGCCTAAGAATACGCCTAAGAATACGTCTAACCTTAGACGTCTAAGATGCATTCTTAGGCGTCTAAGATGCAATCTTAGGCGTCTAAGAAATTCGCGGTAGACTTAAATCAACGAATCACAGGACCAGAAATCCCAAACAACCAATCATCTTAGGCATATTCAATTATTGACCAATGAAATCTTAGACGCCTAAGATTTTACACGCCTAAGAATTCTTACACGTCTAAGATTGATATTTTAGTGATGGACGGTATCACCAATGTGATTTTCTCTGAGGACTTGCAGCAAAATTGATTAATTGGTTTGATTTTATTTTCGTTGGTTTGGTGTGCTGTTTTGGTGTGGCTAGTAGTAGTCAGGTATTAATGTTGATGAGCATGATGACGGCGACGACGACGACGACGATATGATGATGATGATGATGATGATGATGATTATGATGATGATGATGATGAAAATTAATACACAAACAACAAAGAGGAACAAACATGCCTACATGTAGCATATATTTATATACCTCCATGATTCTATTTTTAACATAGAAAATTTGATCTCTTGTCTTCTTGCACTTTGCAGACTGAAATTATGCATATATCTGATCTCTTCAATTATAAAAGACCTTGGCGAAAATATGTCACACGCTGTTCGAATTATAAAGACATAGTTGGTTGACCTTATAATGTGTGTGCAGTAATAACTTGACCTCTGAACGTATTGGATATAAACGCATCATACCCTACGCCGTCAGGTTAACTTTCTTGTTGAATGGAGGTATCGAGGTCTCTTAACTGTGTATTTTGGCTCAGTCATAGCATACGTGTTAAGAAAAAACATACATAAAAAGTGAGCAGGATGACACCATAGACACGTGCTCTTTGTTTAAACATTTAATACAACAAGTAACATGAGTGGCAAACATTAATGTTTCAATCAATGTTGGAGCCAATACTAGTCCGTTCCTATCTCAGTATCAAAACAACATTGACTGGGTGGGTGTGGGGGGGGGGGGAATTTCATACTAAATTTAATCGCTCATCACTGCCATCATCATCACCACCACGACTCTAATAATCATCTGACATCATTTGTATTATCCATCATCATCATCATCATCATCATCATCATCATCATCATCATCAACAACAACAATAACACCATCATCATCATCATCATCATTATCATCATCATTTACACTATAGCCACACAAATAGAAATCTTACATTAACTGCAAGTCGTCAGAAAAACAAAATATTTATCAGAAGTTTTATCAGTTTGCAACAACAACGTCAACTGCTAGATTATGTTCAAATGAAAGAAACCCTACTATGTAAAAATACATTGTTCCGCCTGAATTGTCAAAAAGTGGCTGAAAAGAACAAAATAATGGGCCATTGTGCCGAAAGGGTGGAGAACATGTACCCTATCCCCTCCCACCCCATCACCCCTTTCTCTTTGGGATTGACGCGGGTGGCTATGGAGAGAAAAGGAGTTTATTAAAAACACACCACCCAGCCACTCTAACGCACAGCGTCCGTTGTATGTTTTGATCGAATTTGCGATACCGTCCATCACTAGTCACGGTCAAATGGTCAATCTTAGACGTGTAAGAATTCTTAGGCGTGTAAAATCATCTAAGATTTTATTGGTCAATAATTGAATACGCCTAAGATGATTGGTTGTTTGGGATTTCTAGTCCTGTGATTCGTTGATTTAAGTCGACCGCGAATTTCTTAGACGCCTAAGATTGCATCTTAGACGCCTAAGATTGCATCTTAGACGCCTAAGATTGCATCTTAGACGCCTAAGATTGCATCTTAGACGCCTAAGAATGCATCTTAGACGTCTAAGATTGCATCTTAGACGTCTAAGGTTAGGCGTATTCTTAGGCGTATTCTTAGGCGTATTTTGAAGGTTTCCGCCATCCATAAATATAGGGTAGAATAATGTTCTCATTAATGCCATGTTTTTGTGCATGCAGATGTCAATAATAAGACTATTCCAGATAAAATCCTTACACCCCATATGGAAGACATGACCTTAATCTCCCACATAGGGGGTGCAGATTTCAAATGGACTCACCCATTTAAGTAACCCTATTTGAAATTCACACTCCCTGTTTGGAAGATCAAGGTTGTGTCTTCCGTAGTGGTGTATGGATTTCAAATGGAATAATACAGCTGATAATACAACGCCACGCGGGATTTATTGTACATAGTTAATTCTTATATTGTTATGTAGTCTAATAATATTTGAAATTGTAGCAATTGGTTTAAAAAGGACTATGACCTTCTAAAAATGTACTTTTCTTTATTTGTGGTAATATAATATCAACCCGACGCATAGATACAACATGTACACGGCATGGATTAAAATTCATCTAAAGGATTGTCTTCTTAAGGTGCTTATATAAAATACAACTTAAAGGTGCTTTGTTCTAGAGCATGTTCCTCTTTGTATCTTGTTCTTAAAACGGCTCACAAGAAATAAGATGCCAATTATTTCATTGAAACTTCTGATCATAGCATTCTCAAGTTACAGGCATTGTTCTTTTTTTTTTTTTCAAATTAATTAATTAATTTATTTATTTATTTATTTTTTGGTGAAATGCAAACTCCATATGCTCTTGCAAGTGCTGTGTGTGTTTATTCCTTTGTAGTCTTTTATAGGAATCAAAATCAGATACCTTCTGAAAATTATGTGATTATACTTTAATTGCGTCAATTGCGTCGCAAGCGTGTCGACAATTGCCGCCCTTGTACGTGTGCGTTATATGCTCTGCTCGATTATTATTTTACTCGTGCGATTTGATATTGCAACCAGCGAAATGTGCACCTATGTCACTACCGGACTCAAGGTCAACCAAAATATAGTTATAGTTATGCATGAAAATATACAATTATATTATGCTTCTGGCAGTTAAGGCGTTGGACTGTGAATCCGGGGGTCAAGGGTTCGAATCCCAGGTCCGCCTGAGCTCGGCTGGCTCTTTGTGTCCTTGAGCAAGGCACTTCACTCTACTTGCTTAGTGCTTCGGAGGGCACTTTAAGCTGTCGGTCCCGTGTACATGCATAATTTCTAACATTAATGTAGTTAAGGGCTGGGGTATGAACGTTTGGACAGTATTTATTTTGGGACATTAGAGCACATCAGACATATCGAATTGCATTCTGAATATAAAGAATGTCATTCCGATATCAAATAATTTTGATTTTTGAAATTCGCAATTTAATACACATTTTATGGCAAATCATTAAAAATTGATATTTTGATATTTAACAGTACTTGAAGTAAACTTTATCAATCTTATGATTTATACTTAAAGTGTATGTAGGTGGGATGAAGCGCCGACGATCAATTGAAAATTTTGACCTTTCGTATTAAAGATATGGATTTTTTTCCCAAAACACCAAAAAAAAAATTAGGTCTTTTTGGGAAAAAATCCATATCTTCAATATGAAAGGTCAAAATTTTCAATTGACCGTCGGCTTTTCCTCCCTGCTACATACACTTTAAGAATATATCATTAGATTTATATAATTTACTTCGAGGACTGTTATATATCAAAAATTTGAAAAATATCAAATTTTTATAATTTGTCATAAAATTTGTATTATATTGTGATTTTTAAAAATGAAAATTATTTGATATCAGAAAGACATGCTTCGTATTCAGAATGCAATTCGATAGGTCTGAGGTGCTCTCATGTCCCACAAAAAATACTGTCGAAACGCAATAAACGCTCATTTTGGATCCTTAAAGAACGTCACAGGCTATTCGAAAAGAGCAGGGGATAATCCCGGTACTGTTGACTGTACTTCAAAAATACGCTCATTTACTCTAGGTTCAAGAGTAAAAATAATACATCTTCTCTGTACGCAGTGCGATGATACATATGAGGGAGGCACTTACAAGGAAGAAGAAAAAGAAGTAAAATCTCAACATGCTGAGATAGAATAGGGGATGAGGTTATCTTTCATGATGTGCTCCTTTAATAGCTATATTACCCAGACTGGTTTATCCTCCTACTTAATTAGCATGTACTTGTAATTGAGCAGTAATTTCTATTAAGCTATGACGTAAAAAACATCCCTATTGGGGTGTATTCTAGAAATTAGCCGACACATTTATAACATAAAAAGAAAAGTACAAAAATATAGAGCGAGAGATGGGATCAAAGACAATTCTTTTTATTGCAAATTGCATAAAGTTCACGTGAACCAATTAACAAACGATTTAAATAAGGGTAGAATTTAGAGTTTGCTATCCAACTTTAATGCTAACATATGGAATTCTAAGCCAAATTAACCTTAATAGTGCTAAGTTTAAATTGGAAATTTAAAATACCGAATCCGTTACGATTGTAAGACTCAAAATTGATTTCGGTTTTCTAAAACCATATTTGTTTATAAAGTTTATCGTTTTGTTGTACATAACCTACAAAAAATGATGAGTTGATCAAAATCACTTTTGAAATTATTTTCAAAAAAAAGGTCCTTTTATTTCCCAAGTAAACACGTCGCAGCTGCGTATAAGTAACATAAGGAATACTATACTGTTTTTTTACTTGAAATGTGTAGCTCTGAGGCAGTTTGCGCAGGTAAATATAATGTGTGTCTACAAAAGTAGAGTCCAATATATGAATATGAAAAACAGCTTTTTTTAATTGTGGAAGTATTACTTGTTCGATTTAATTCAATTTGGGTTCGGATAAAGTGTTGATGTATAGAAACTTAAAGAATAGTTTGGGTACAATTTTCAAGCCTTCCTATTTATTTTATTATTTATTTTATATCGCGCCTTTTGTGGATGTAAGGGTTTTTGCAACAAAATAAATTTACTCCTTTTCTAGAAACCACATTTGCAATCAAATTTGAGCCCATTTGTTTGCACTACTTTATGTAACTTGACTAATGCTTTCAAAATCAAAAAGAAAAATTGAATTATCTCATTTACTTTATTAATTATGAATTTTTAATTAAATCCGGGAAAATGACGTTTTTGAGCATTTCCGAAACTACAGCTTTTTTAAATTACAACGATTTTTTCCAAACATAGTGACCCCAAAATAGTTTCTTTTGGTTTTAATAGTTAAAGAACATTCAAGGCTACTATAATACATTAAGAAATTATTTTCCTAACATTTTATATTCATTTTAAGTTCAGATTTCCGGAAATTCCCTAACATTTCCCAAACGGGAAATATACAATATCTCAGGAAGGGAAAGTGGTATGAAGGTCAAACAACCACCAAAATGTGTATTTTTACCCACACTATAAGGTCATGTCAATAACTCAATTTCAGCCAAAAGTGGATGTAAGGGGTTTTGAAACAAAGCTCTTCATATGTAGATACTATGTGCTTGATTTGGAGGTAGATATTTACGGTTGCCAGACTACGTCGTCAATAATCGCGACTCGCGACTTTGACTTTGGTTATGACGGCTACTTATTGTGCTTCCAAAAAGCTTAATTACACGACAAAATTGTTTTGTATCCGTGTAAATTTGGTTGACTAATTGGTCTTCTTAAAACAATAATAACAATAATAACACTAACACTAATAATAATAATAATAATAATAATAATAATAATAATAATAATAATAATAATAACACTAATAATAATAATAATAACACTAATAATAATAATAATAATAATAATGATAACAATAATAATAATAACACTAATAATAACAGATACTGCATTTTCAATAAGGAAAAACCCTTGCAGTTAAGGGTCATATTCTTGAGTAGATGATGAATAATATTACACTTGGTGACGGCGACCAACCATTCGTAACCTTACAATCGTTACCCCTTGGCACCAACACAAAATAGTGAGCAATATTACCCTACAAAATGAACTGAAATGTCCATCTGCGGTTTTAAGGTACACTCATAACTTTATTACGATCCTATAATTTAGTTTACCAAGATTGTTTAAAATGTTACTCAGACCTATGAAGCTTAAGGCATCATGTAAGTGTACGTTGTAGCTTTGGGGTATGTTATACAACATAACTTCTAATAAGAAAAATAGTCTCACTCACTTAGAAATATGTCATACATGAACACCTTCTGTAGTATTTACAAGCTACATGACGTGAACCTATAAAAATTATAAAAGACACTTCTTAGATAAAATAATTGACGAATGTCTTTAAATAAAAACAGCTCCAGCCGTATTGGCTATGTTGGTAGCTAGTAAAAGCTAGTAAAAGTCAAGTTAGCTCAATCGTTAAGGCGTTCGACTATGGTGCGGGAGGTTGCGGGTTCGAACCCTGGCGTAGCCAAGTACGCTCTCGTGGAAATGAGTTAGCTTGAAATTCCCCTGGACAAGGAACTCACTGCTAATAAGCGATGGTTATTTGTGGAATGCCTAGGGTGTGCGCTCTTGAAGCAGCAAAATCCCTGATTTGTTGTTTAATGGTTTATGGAATGATGTGGGGCCGTAGTGGTCAGCGACAACCTGTAAAGTGTGCTGAGGCTTGTGGATCAATGCAACGTCTAGGCGTTATGCCTGTGCGTAGCGCACTATAAATCACTGCGCTTTTTTTCTTTCTTTTTTAAATACTAGAAAATTATTTACAGAAGATGCAAAGAAATGTGTGTTCCTGAGATTTGACATAGTTATGTTTCTTTCTTTTCTTTTTCTGCACAAGTTAACGACGATATACATGATAAAGCAGTGGCGCAGTCTCTACGTGTCATAAATATTTACTCAAATGTTAGATAACACTAGAATACGTACAATCCATTATTCTGTGTACGTGCTTTATACATGTATATGAGTTAATCCATTTTGAGTCCACACACCCCCTGTTGAAGATTTTGGAAATATCTTCCACAGGGGGTATGAATTTCCAATGGAATTAGCACATCCACTTGAAACTCACCCTCCCTCTATAGATGATTCAGGTTGATTCGTTCTCAAAGGGTGTATAGAAACAGTTCGGAGGTTAATC
This sequence comes from Amphiura filiformis, assembly GCF_039555335.1. Classification (NCBI taxonomy): domain Eukaryota; kingdom Metazoa; phylum Echinodermata; class Ophiuroidea; order Amphilepidida; family Amphiuridae; genus Amphiura; species Amphiura filiformis. The sequence goes on from NC_092647.1 coordinate 21,324,466, forward strand.
AGTCTCCTTTGTTATGCAATACGCCTATTGCATTGTGAGAAGGAATTTCGGCACAAATTGACTTCCGGTAGACTCCCTTAATCCACGTATTCAAATGGAACTGTCCCTAATGTGTTCATTTCATTTGAAATTCTCAGCTTGTGGAATATATTTCTAACGTATAGTGTGTATTCTAAATGGAAAAGCCCGCTATGTTTCAACATCTTGAAATGTAGGTGAATAACATATCGGCTGTGTCAGAATGTTTTGATATTTGATATTTTGTCTCTGCAATCAGAGACAGATAAGTGATTCATGTTTGATGGGTCACCATGGTACAGGTTCGTATATATGTTAGACTACACAAATTTATTAGACCAAGGTAGTGAGTTTATAAAATACAAGATAGTGTTTGAATTCATTTATATCTCCGAATTATCTACCATCAAAGGGAATGATTTTACATTCATTATTTTTGAGCTGCATAGGATCTAGAATTTTAAGAATATGATAAAAAAAAAACCCGATCAAGTATTAAAGACATTACTGGTACAATCTCGTCCAATAAGACCACAATCGTCAAAAATGAAATTGAAATGTGTGCAATAATAGGAGCAGACACAATAAAACAATAAGAATATTATATGAACATAAAAAAATTATGTTACCTGCTACCACAAAATGAGCGTTAAGTCGCAAGTTGGTAGTTTTGGGACGCCCTAGCCACTGCGTTAGTGTTCTTTGTTTCACACACACACCTGTTCACCCCAGTAGGTCCTATGTGAATGGGGGACACAATGGATTATTCACGAAGGATATACTACTGAGTTGTACAGGTGCGCGGCAAACTCAGGCAGCGAGGGTGTCTCGAAACTACCAACTTGCGACTTTACGCTCATTTCGTGATAACAGGTCTCAAATAAAAAAAAAGTTCGTTACTTTTCAGCCACGTATATATATGCCAAGGACTTAGAGATTTCAAAATAACTCCATTTTCAAAATGGCCTACTTTTTTAGTTTGAGTTGACCAGATCGTGCCACATATACCTGAGGTACGTTTAATAGTTTGATTGTAAGTTGCTGTAAATTATTCTTTCCTTGGAGTTGGTCGAGGGCGGCTTTTTTTGTTTTTCGGGTCTAATTTCAAACCTTAGCCAACTTGACTTGTCCTCGGTCTTATGTAATTCCTTTATTCATCGGTTTGTCATTTCCTCTTATTTTATTGTCTCAAGGTAAAGTTAAAATTAAAACAATAAAATTACCTATTCAAAGCTTTCAAATTAATTTTTACACGGAATTGTTTATTTTCAACTACGTATAAAATATTTCTTTGTAGCGACATGCACATCCTTACAAACCAAACAATACAGTTCTTTAAATTACAGATCAAAATTACAAATATAATAAAAACACGTTTTGCTTGTTTATCATATAATGTGGTAATCATATCTGACAATATGTCGTCTTATAACATTTTGTTTATAACTCACATAATTCTAATTGTACTTGAAGCGTCTTAGCTAACATGACTAATGGCATATGAATTTATTCAACCAAATTAACAGCTTTTAAGCTGTCAACTTGTTAGTGTTCATATGATTCAGCAAAAATATACAAATTATTGTTATATTTAACAGGAACAACAAAAAGGTTCTGAAATCAAATTAATAAACCTCATTATTCATGTACGCAAAGTGGTGGTATCACTCTCAGACAAGAGGGGTTCGGGGCTTAATCATAATACGGGATAGCTCAAAAGAAAATGGTTCTAGGAAATTCATTAAAAAAAATCTGGCATGTACAGAACCATTTTCATGTCAAAAATGATTCTTTCTGTCCTTGCACAACCCTTTTTAGCGCTTCGCAAAACTATTAAAGTTTTATACATATGCATACATATGACACTTTTAGGATACAGTCCTATTGTTGAGAGTTTTAGCTGTTTTACATTGCGATTTTCTACGTCAATTTACAACTTTTTGTCAGAAAACATGTATGCATGTGTGCATGCAGGCTAGTCACTTTGTCAATGTGCTTGTACTTTAACTTGAAAAGGAGTGTGGTATATAGCTGTCTAGAGGGTTGTTTATTTATAACGTTGTTTGCACTCAAAGTGTCCATCTTACTTTTCTGATATTCATTTCATTCATGAAAGAACAATGCTATTTATGCTACTTATATATAAACATCTCAAAAAGTAACTAACCCCTTAAATAATTGCCATTATTCAAAAAGGTGCAATTGTATTACAAATCTGTAAAATGCGTTGGAAGCAGAATTTATTTCTGCGCATTTTGACACCACATTTGATACGATAGCTCAGAAAACAATAAAACACCGGTCAATTTAATGTAGTGAGGTCCAGATTTGAAAGTTGCACTTACATACAATACAAACACACTCAGATATCATTACACAGATTTCTTTCCATACTGAATACAAATCAATAGAATTTACTGCAACTTTCAAATCGTGGGTTACATTGATTTAAATGTACGCTGTGACGTCAATGAGGTGTCAAAATGCGCAGAAATAAATTCTGCTTCCAACACGTTTTACAGATTTATATATACACTCGCCTGTTTTTAAATAATGGCCATTATTTGAGGGGTTAGTTACTTTTTTTAGATGTTTACTTGTAGCAGAACTCGAACAGGTGTGTGATATATATGTCTAAAGGGTGTTTATTTATAAGGCCCTTTACACAATAAGGGGTCATCTTACATTTCCGATGTTCATTTCATTCATAAAAGAACAATGCGATGTTTACATGCTACACTACTATTGGCATAGGCATTTTCATGATATTCCTTCACTGTATGTACGCGTACGCGATAGTCTGGAAGATTTGAATATTTCTGAAATCCATTCAATCTTTCCCTTGAATTCAATCATTTTCGCGTACCACAAACAAACATACATGTACACACCACCTCAATGTTCAAAATGTGACCCATAACTATATAAATAATGCGCTTAATTAAATAATAATAATGATATTCACTGACTTACCGTTTTATGAATCAATTTATATCATCCACCGAATTATGATATAGATAAAGCGGTCATCGCACACGTCACGCAGTCATGCAGACCGTCAAAACCAAAACAGTGCACCAACCTTGCTTAAACGTCTAATGAAGATTGTTTTCGAATAAAAACACCAGCAGCAGGGTTTTAACTTCTTAAGGAGAACCAGTTCGCTTAATGTCTTTAAAAAGAACCAACCGGTACTAATCCGTGTCAACGGCGAATTAACCGTTGATAAGATTTCTTCAACATTTCCTAGTGTGCTTTGGAGCCTATGATGTCGGTGACTTCTTTACTAACCCAATAGACGATGAAGAGACTTTTTTCTTCTTCATAATAATGTAATGGGCTGTCATCTTTTGATCACGTGTTAAAAATCACGTGACTTTTTCACTTTTGAGTTAGACTTAGTAACAGTCCTCAGTTTAAATTTAAAGATTTGAAGTTCCAGTTTGTAATGCTCAACTTAACGCAAAAGAAATGAAAATAATAATGATTATAATAATAATCCTAAAACACAAAGCGCCAACATAACATCAATGGCTATGGGGTTTCTGCTATATTGACGGTCATAATCATGATAATTATAGCGATGGGAGAGAATTAAGAATTTTGTTAATGCAGGTATAAGATCTTTAAACCTAGAACTAGAGAGCCATATTTTGCAACACGTACTACGAAGGGGGTGTTTCATCCCCCTAAATTTCAATTATAAACGTGATTATATCTTTACAGCCTATGGTACTAATATATAGCTATCACGGGTCTCCTCTATCCAGTGATACCAAAATAAGTATCCGCCACATGTCGCTATGACATCATAATAATAAGCGAACCATTGGCAAATTAGGAAAGTATAGGATTTCGGCTAAAAATTCTACGAGCATGCGATTTTCACCCAATTCTTTCCTAAAGAAATGACGATTTCAAACTAACTAACAAGTAAAAAGTCAATATCTTTTGGAATAATTTTACAAGAGCGAAATGAAATTCGTGGATTTTACAGTAAAAACCAATGGTGGGCCTCACCATGCTCACCAACACCCCGATCCTTTACTTTTTTATGGTGGTCCTACCCCGGATAAGGTGCTGGGGTACTGAGCGCAAAGGATGGATCTACGATTAGCTTAAGTCGTTTGGGCGCGCATTGTTTTTTAATGACGGATCAGAGAGAGGGGCTGGTACAACGACCTGGTTTGAAATATAAGGTCACTATAATGTAGCTTGTTTTTGCATAGAGAATCTCACTAGTCAGATAGCATGGATAGCGAGGGATATTAATTAACCCCCTGAGCACTACCTGCCGATCTAACATTGCCTCTGATTACAATTACATGATATCTTTACTTTAGGGTATGAACGTTTGGACAGTATTTATTGTGGGACATTAGAGCACATCAGACATATCAAATTGCATTCTGAATACGAAGAATGTCATTCTGATATCAAATAATTTTGATTTTTGAAATTCGCAATGTAATACACATTTTATGGCAAATCATTAAAATTGATATTTTTGATATTTAACAGTACTCGAAGTAAACTTTATAAATCTGATGATTTATACTTAACGTGTATGTAGGTGGGATGAAAACCCGACGATCAATTGAAAATTTTGACCTTTCGTATTGAAGATATGGATTTTTTCCCCAAAACATCAAACAAAAATTAGGTCTTTTGGGAAAACAAATCCATATCTTCAATATGAAAGGTCAAAATTTTCAATTGATCGTCGGCTTTTCCTCCCAGCTACATACACTTTAAGAATATATCATTAGATTTTTAAAATTTACTTCGAGGACTGTTATATATCAAAAATTTGACAAATATCGAATTTTTATAATTTGTCATAATATTTATATTATATCGTGATTGTCAAAAAATGAAAATTATTTGATATGAGAAAGACATGCTTCGTATTCAAAATGCAATTCGATACGTCTGAGGTGCTCTCATGTTCCATAAAAAATACTGTCGAAACGCTCAAAACGCTCATTCCAGATCCCTTAATCACCAGTCAGAATGGATCTTTGCAAATAACTCACCCCAATTTTTTTTGCGTGGTGAAATTATTCTAACAATGTTGCAGATCATCCAATTAATAATGAAAACTTCTTTTTTGGCCAATCGGCAGGTAGTTCTCATGGAGTTAAACGGAAGTGGAAGTCAGTGGCCTATCCAGATTCTAGCAGTTCAGAGATTCGAATTGAAAATAATACTGACAGCTCGATTTTAGACCTTTTCGGCAAAAACTTGAATATAAAACCTTTTTTTTTCATGTTAGATTGTGCTTGCGTGTGATGCGTGGTAATCTTGCGTGTGATGCGTGGTTCTTCTTTCCCCTGTATATTTTTATACCCGAATCAAACATGGCCTAACATTGTTTAAGCATTTACACAGTAAAACAGCTTTCATTACTCAAGTTGGGAAAGTTTTTTTCAAGCATCTATAGCTCAGAATATTTGTGACATGCTCATATCGTGTTGCATATCAAAGCTATACGTTATTACCCTTAACAATGACACCACATTTGAAACAATCACCCTTTTCACGCCTGAGTACACGTCTTGTGAATGTAGTGGGGTCACAAACCGAATGTGCCAAATTGACCATTATCAGTGGACTTCGGGTATATATATAAATGCGCATATATAAATGCGCACGTGACATCTACAAGTCGCCATACCGTGTTCAACGATGTAAGGTACCCGGATGTGCACAAATTCCACACGCAAAAGTATAGGCGAAAATGACAGGTTACAAGGAAAATTGGCTTTGCAAAATAGTGGCATTGATTGCAAAGGGCAAAATAATTTGACCCGACACATAAACTCTTTATTTGGATTTTCCATTACGGAAAAAAAAATTATGACGGAAAAGCTAGATATAGCTGATTTAAAAAGTTATATTTCATTATTTCCGTGCTAAATGGGCGTGGCAATTGGCCATATTGATGACGAAATGTGATTCTTACTGGCATTAAGGTCAGAACTGGGTAGCTGCCGATGATGTTATTTGATAATGTTTGCACGTAGGGAACTTAGGGGGCTGTCATTTTCTTCGGAAGGAAGGGGTCATGGATTTATTTATTTGGGAGTCAAGATTAACTCTAATTATAACGTAAATTGAGGAAACTATAACTTTAGCCCTTTTCGGCATAATGACCCTCTCAAACTAATAGGCTAGATGTCCCCGCCCGACCTCCTCAACTCTAACTTACTCATTCGCTCGCAAATGGACAAAAAACAAATTCAAAATGTGTTTTTAGGCACCTTTTTGTGTCCCCCATGCTAAATCGGTAATCTGTACACCCTTTGTCACCCTTTGACGTACAATTTAGAGTATAAACACGTAGATGACTGTACATGATCTAATCATCCCGGCTGGAAGATGTTGAGGAAGACTCGTATACTATACATCACGCTCATACGTTATATGACAATTTGACGTACAATCACGTATGTGATGCATGGTTTGAGGTTTATTCAGCTAGTAAGTTAGATCCGTCATACACATTATTGTCATGGTATTATATTGTAATTGTATACGTCAATTTTGTTCAGTTTGATTCAACCGGCTTATAAAGTTTTACTTTACACGGAAGGGGAAAGTTAGCAAAAAAAACAATTAATTTATGAGTGTAAAAGGGGGGGGGTGGTTTTGGGGGAAGGGGGGGGGCAAATAATATTTATAAAATTATAAGTAAGGCGAGAAAGAGAGAAACCCTGTTCTACGGGCGAACGGACCTTTCAAGTAGGGTCGGTCGGTCGGTTGGTACGGCATTCATTTGTACAGGAAAAATTTGTTTCCCAATTTGTTCAAAATAGAACAGGGTTTTCGTTTTTCGTCGCATAAATAAATAAATAAATAAATAAATAAATAAATAAATAAATAAATAAATAAATAAATAAATAAATAAATAAATAAATAAATAAATAAAATAAATAAATAAACATTAGTTATGTTTATACATGGGGTGCTGTGCAATAATCATGATCCTTTGATATCCATGATTTATCCTTGCAAATTTATAGCATCGAACCTCCAGCCAATGTTCCTTGCCAGTGCTAGCCACGAAACAAGGTCACAACTGTAGCCACTCCTTCAATGATCGCCATTTCAGTGATTGACAGTGATGTAATGCAAATATGGCGCTGGCCATCTGGTCACGTGCGCATTTATAAAAGCGCATTTATATATACAACCGAAGTCTACTGATTGAGGTTAGTGACTAGTGTTGTTTGAGCACAGAATAATGGTCAATTTGGCACATTCTGTTTGAGACCCACTACATTCACAAGATGTGTACTCAGCCGTGAAAGAGGTGATTATTTCAAATGTGGTGCCATTTTATAGGCAATAACGTAGCTATCCATTGATATGAAACACGATATGAACATGTCACAAATAATTTGAGATATAGATGCTTGAAAAAACTTTCCAAACTTTTGTTGAGGAGTTTACTAGCTACATTAGAATGAGCAATTGCCAATTCTCTTTAAATTGCAAATCTTGTGCAGAAAAGTTACTGATTTCGCCTGTTTTGTCATACGGATGTAAATTCAATGTACTATGACTTTGCTAAAGAGCGCTTACAAAATTGATATGCCTCAAGCATTAAAATGCCACCCCTTATTCCCTCCACTGCACCGGCCCCCTTCTCTCTTTCACTTTCTCCTCCCTCTTGTACAAACGTCCCCCGCCTTCTACAACTTCAAAAGAGAGAAGGAGAGCTTGTGTCGTAGTCTAACAAACAATATCAGGTTCTCACTTTATGTAACCAATGTAGGCCTGTACAAATACAGCCCAAGGATAGCCTCATCCCAATGGCATAGTTCAATAACCTCAACAACCAGAGTGGAAAATTTGACCACATGTTGCAGAGTATGAGTTCAAATTTTCAAAGGTCTTTCAATGAATGTGCAAATGTATTGGGGTTATAGAACTGAGTCCTGATAGATGATCATGTTGTGGATCTTAGCATACGTACAGCCTGGATCCATTTGACAAGAAAACATCACACTATAGCGCTGACCAAACTCGGCCAATAGTGTGAATCCTGCTATAGCGGTGATATCAACAGATGTGAGTGTCCAATGCCTTCTCCTCTTGGGCATTTAAAGGCCCGTCTAAAGGTCCCTATTATGATTTAAAAGGTAAATCACGTTTGTGTTCTGGAATATTGTTGGATATGCTTGTTTTCCTATTTGAATAAACTTTCAAAGGTATATAACTCTTGTTCCGCCCTCGACTATACGACTAAAAACTTCCGATTCCATTCACAGGGCAACCAATATTATTAATAAGGACGACTTGCAAATAAACATAGCAATATGATTACAGCTCCAGGTATTGAGCGAATACATGTATCATCCTATTACTCCCTGCAGAATACGCTACATTATTAACAAGGGCTGATATACACCAGAAGACAGAATGCGGCCCATTATGTTCTCTACAGCATACATTCCAATCAAGTTTATGTGCATTGTGCAATTCTATAATGCTCCCTATCGCTTGAATTTAGATTGAATACAATACCGCTCTTTTCAAAGATACTAATCTTACAGGTGCGAGCATACCTAAGTGATTAGCATGATATGAATAATCTATAGAATTACGATCCAGGTCTTTATCCCTGTTCTTTGACATCTATGGTTCAATGCAGAGGTACCGTGTGAACGTACCAGTGCAGTGCGATATATTAAAAATAATGTTTTAACTTACTGATATGGTAGTTAATCCTGTCATCAATCGAGATGAATGAACTTATTCCTTGAATAATGTATATAATCAGCTACTGCAGACAACCACATACTCTAGGGATGAGAGTAGGAGGACCAGAGATGGTGCAGCGGCTGTATCGGCGCATTACCGATGAAATCTTCCGCACGGAAGATGAAACGTCTAAAACGTGAGTAAATTTTGGACTTGTACAACAAAATCTGATATTGTTACATCATCACTTCTACGGCGAATAGCGCTGGTCTAGAGAACCAGATGTGACGCACCCTCCCAGGACTGTTCACCAATATCACCAGACTGATCATGCTGATACGTCGTGGATAGGTCAAACTATATATTTTCTGAATTGGGTGTAACACAATTTGAGCAAGTTTAAATTTGACCTCAGTGTAACCTTTGACCCTTGATATCTCGAAATGCCCAACAGTTCCCCCAATTGGACCCCGATAAATGCTTCATCTATGTACCTGACACTCACATTTTAATTAATGTGATATATTCATACCCAAGATTTTATGGTTATCCTCAAGACTATGTGGTTCGTTATCATGGTTATTTCTTGCCCTTCTGATATCAAACATCAGACAAGCTAAAAGGGCCAAATTCCAAAATTGAGTTGAAAATGGAGAATTAAATCAGCACTTGACACCAAGTATGATAAATAAAATGTGACAACATACGAGTACAGGGTAAAATAACAAATCCACATGCAACAGAGGTGTTATGATCAAAATAGAATTGTTACGGCATCGAAATAGTGATCTGTCCTGGGAGCTCCTGGGGTTAGGGGCATGTTTTCATACAATACGGTTATAAAGAATGACGGCTGGCCTTCCCTCCCGTGTACTAGTAAAACCAGGTCACCAGCCACAACTATTGAAGATGAATGAGTTTTAGTTTCTTTCGCTCATCCCAAAAGCCTTTACAATTGTAGGGGGCACACCACCATTACGCTTACCATTGAAATAGGTGCAAAACAGCCTTTCGGAAATCATTTGTAATTAATTCCCTGATAGAGCAATGAGATTGCGCGTGGTTATGGGATGATCTTTTAGCTTTAATATATTTTCTTTAGCACATGGATCGACAATTTTCAATTTTTTGCAAATCTGACATTTTGCCCCAATCCGTGATTTCTAAGTTGTTGGAAAATCAATTCTTGGGATTTTATTTCCATATATGATTTTGCGCGATCAGTCCGCCAGAACAGATTTAAAATCATTTTGTCTGCTCATAATTCCATCAAAACCATCCCAGGTATAATATAGCATCAAACATGTCAAAGAAAATGTATCCCATACTCATATTGGCTGAACAATTAAACAAAATAAGGTACGTTGCACTTTTTGACCGCGGAATTTAATGGCGGTGTGCCCGCCTGTATCCCTGATGACAAAATCGATGCGCACATTTATACTGCGCAATCAAATTCAATGTGCGCAGTATAGAGATATGCGCATTGTCGAATTAGGGGCCCGATTGAAAAGGCTTTCGGGTCTTTGAATCAAGATTTGTGTGTAAGAAGGTGGGTAAGTGCAATAGCTGCCCTTTGAACTGTTGGCAATTTACACTGATTATATTGTACGCATCACCACGTGGCAGCTATTGCATTTACCCACTACGGGAACTGAGCAGTCGAATATCCTTTGTATCCAGTATACGTAGAGTACACATTGTACTAACCTTAGGATATTGGACGTTCTGTCCTCTTGAGTATATAGTATAACATTGCATATTAACAACAATAACTGCCCTGTGAACATTTGGCAATTTACACACATAATATTGTACGCATCTAGATCTACACATGGCAGCTATTGCATTAACCCACTGAGCAGTCGAATATCCTTTGTATCCAATATACACAGAGTACACATTGTACTAACCTTAGGATACTGGATGTTCTGTCCTCTTGAGTATAACATTGCATAATTATTAACAACACCGTGTATTCCACAGCGAATATAGAAGGATATTTTCACACTTTTCTAAACATGAGAGGCTGTAAGAATTCCTGTCTATCAATTTTATAATGTTTTTTTTAATTTAAAATTTGCTATCTACATGATCGAGAAAATCTTCGCAAACCTCCTCTTGTCATAAAATTGGAAACATGGTAGTTGTTCATTGTTTCTACTTGCAACTTCCGTGAAACATGCTGGTTGTTCATTTTTTCTACTCGTAACTTTAGTGAAACATGAGAGCTGTTCATTATTTCAAAACTCTTAACGTAAGTATGTTTAGTGTGGAAGTAACTTCAGTGAAACATGCTAGTTGTTCAATGTTTCTACTTGTAACGTCCTTGAACATGATTCGTTGTTTATTGATTCTACTTGAAACTTCAGCGAGACATGTTAGTTGTTCATTTTTTCTACTCGTAACTTCAGTGAAACATGAGAGTTGTTCATTGTTTCTATACCCTTAACGTAAGTATGTTTAGTGAAACATAATAAATTGTTATTCATTGTTTCTACAATGAAACATAATTGTTGGTCATTGTAACGTCCTTGAACATGATTAGTTGTTTATTGATTCTATATACTTGCATCTTCAGCGAAACGGTCTAGTTGTTCATTATTTCTACTCGTAACTTCAGTGAAACATGAGTTGTTCATTGTTTCTACTCTTAATGTTAACATGTTTAGTGAAACATGCTTGTTATTCATTGTTTCTACTTATAACTTCAGTGAAACATGCTAGTTGTTCATTGTTTCTACTTGTAACGTCCTTGTACATGATCAGTTGTTTATTGATTCTACTTGCAACTTCAGCGAAATAGTCTAGTTGTTCATTATTTCTACTTGTAACTTCAGTGAAACATAAGTTATTCATTGTTTCTACTTTAATGTTAGCATGTTTAGTGAAACATGCTTGATGTTATTCATTGTTTCTACTCGTTACTTTAGTGAAACATGATAGTTTATCAATAAAATACTATTGAATGAACAGTGTAGCTTAACAATTCACGTGACAAGTAGAGGTGGCCAGTCTTAACACTGCCAACTCGCGACCTTTTCTATTATTAATTATTGTAGCAAGACCGGGTGCAACCTGCGAATACTAAAGCTATGACGCATATTTTTAGCCACATAAGTGTTAAAATAAACTGGAACATTTTGTAGAAGTAAACCAATTGAACATGTTCTGTCTTTGCTATTCTTGTTCCCAACAGATCTGATACGAGTGTCTAATTTTGGTAAACTTGTTGATAACATTTAAAGTCAACTTCTTGGTGTCTATAATGTAAGAACGGACGTCATGCGTAAGTAATATCAAATTCATGCATCATTTAAACGTCAGCGTTCATCTATCTCGAACTCTCATCTAAGACCTCTTTTTCTTGAGAATTTTAATGTATTTTGGCTAATAAGGCGACACTATTTGTAATAATTGTTTTTTAGTTAATAATAGTTTCTTATCTCCATGCATGTGTGCTGGACTGTAACAGTAAAGGGTGGCGGGCGGCAGTAGCGTAACTTTGGTTTTGGGTGCCCGCGGGCATTAATAGCTGGGTGCCCACTGCTGACTGGAACCAATGGGCACCCAAGCTGAGGGGGCACCCTTCAGGTGCCCCTCAGCTCGGGTGCCCGCGGGTTTGCACACCCTGAGCCCATAGGAGTTACGCCACTGGCGGGCGGGTGTGTTTATGGGTGATAGGTCGAGTGTATGCTTGATATTATTTTGTGTTATGTATATAAAACCAAGAATTGGAGATGTGCGTACCTCTAACCAAAGTATTCTAGCCATATAGCCATAGAATACTTTGCTCTAACTCTTGGATATACAGTCCGGTGCAAGTGGGAAATGGGGATTCACCCTTTCCCCCTTTTTTCTTGTCCCTCCAGTTTCCTTCCAGTCAGGACAAAATATCACAAAAAATCCACTATTTTGGGGCCATAATTTGAGGAAGTTTCTGATCCCCCCCCCCCGAAAAAAATAACCCCTCAAAAATAAATCCTGTCGCCGCCACTTTGGACACACCCCTACATGGGTATGTGAGACAGATGTTACGCGTTATGTAGAGTAAGAGTAGAACTACAAGAACCAGACGTGTGATAATAGTGAGAGCAATTTCTATAGCGACGTAGATTTTCCAGAACTGTCAATGCCGCGCATGTCGTATGCATTAGTATCTGGAGAGGGGGTGTGTCTGTGTATTTATGTACGAGTGAATGGGTATATTTTAAACCCATGATCATAAGAATATTTAGTTAGAAGATCTAATGTAAGGCAATTTACATTGGTTTTTAAAAAATGATACCGTTGAATAGTAATGATACTCTGTGATTGAGTAACCGGTGTGTGTATTTGTCATTTTGGTATGAGCGAACGTGAGCACTTTTCGCCCCTACAAGCTACACAGAGAACAATAATGCTTGCCCAATCGTTGTGATGATATTTTGCTTTAATTATTCAATAGGTCACTTTCAGAATTATTTAACCTTAGGACACACTGTGGGAGGCAAATGATGCAACACATCAGATATTATATCATTCCAGGGTCTATGATTATATAATGTAAGATTTGTTAAAGTTTAGGCCAGTGTACATGTTTTGTCAATAGACTCCTTATTGATACCAGAACTATAGAAGCACACATAAATTTATTGTCAATAACCCATTAGGAATATCTTTCTACCTTTGTTAAATCGACTCGCATACAAAAACAGACGTCCAACTTATTGTCCAAAGATTGGAAATGATACGGTACAGAGCTGCTCGGATTGTCACCAAGAACTATAGCAGAGCCAGGGGTTCCATCCACGACATAAATTCTCCAACAATTACAATGGCCAACACTGGAACAACGTAGAAAGCGATACCTATCTCAATTAGATATTGATGTAGATTGGAACAAAATTACTCAGTCTTCGAAATCTGTGGAATGTGATCTATGTAATACTGATTAATATAGCCTAGATTATGAAGTGTTTTAATGCTCCTTCTTAGTCAGTGTGGCAGTGGGTATGGTTTAGCTTGTAAGAACTAAATTTCCATTGGTTCCTGGTTGTCTTCTAGGGACGATAGAGGCCGCGTCGTCGCGGAACACGCGCGCGAATACTGTAAGTGGTAGAGAGTAATACGATTTGGGGTGCAATTTTTCCTGCTTTTGCAAAAATTCCTGCTTTCCTTAAGGGATCTAAAATGAGCGTTTATTGCGTTTCGACAGTATTTTTTGTAGGACATGAGAGCACCTCAGACCTATCGAATTGCATTCTGAATACGAAGCATGTCTTTCTGATATCAAATAATTTTCATTTTTGAAAATCACAATATAATACAAATTTTATGACAAATTATAAAAATTTGATATTTTCAAATTTTTGATATATAACAGTCCTCGAAGTAAATTATATAAATCTAATGATATATTCTTAAAGTGTATGTAGCAGGGAGGAAAAGCCGACGGTCAATTGAAAATTTTGACCTTTCATATTGAAGATATGGATTTTTTCCCAAAAGACCTATTTTTTTGGTGTTTTGGGAAAAAAATCCATATCTTCAATACGAAAGGTCAAAATTTTCAATTGATCGTCGGCTTTTCATCCCACCTACATACACTTTAAGTATAAATCATCAGATTTATAAAGTTTACTTCAAGTACTGTTAAATATCAAAAATATCAATTTTTAATGATTTGCCATAAAATGTGTATTAAATTGCGAATTTCAAAAATCAAAATTATTTGATATCAGAATGACATTCTTCGTATTCAGAATGCAATTCGATATGTCTGATGTGCTCTGATGTCCCAAAATAAATACTGTCCAAACGTTCATACCCCAGCCCTTAAGGCGATTTAATACCCCCATTTTCATCAGTACCCATCTTCTTTTTTTTGTTGCAAATTTATAAAGTATATAAATATGTTCATCATCTCATGTCCTGAACTTATAAAATATCTCTACATAAAAAGTGGTTTTAAACCATTTTAGAAAATCATTTTAGCCCTATATATTTTTTTTGTTTACTGTATCCTGGTAACTGAGATGTGTGTTTCATAACAAACCATAATTTATTCTATTGAACATGTCCAAGTAGAATACATGAATAGAATACATTAAATCCTTTGTTATACTATCTATAGAAATATACTCACTGATTATAACACTGAATAAATTAAATAGGCCTAAATAATCTCTTCCACATAGATAATTTAATACTACACCATGTATGTATCTTCTATAATATGTAGTTAGGAAAAGAGATTAAAAAAGGCTATAAGGTCATCAAAGGTCAGGTTATAGGTCAATTGGTTCAGGTCAAATTCAGGCATCAATTTGGAATACATGTGATAGTCTGTGATATCATACATGTCATAATGAGGCATCAATTTTGATATTTTGTCTGTTACTGGATATATAATGGAAATGTGTGAGGTGGATATACTAAAATACCTTGGGATGTAAATGGTGAGTACAATTTAGATTGCCTATAGTTGAGTTGGATTGGGCAAATAAATATAAAATAGTTACCAAAATCACAAAAATGAAGCTTACGGAAAACTACCTAATATGGTGGTATAGGTGACAAAAAATACAATCTTTTTCAACATTGCTGTAGTGTGGTTGTGGTAACCTGTTACCTATGGCTTAATTAAGTTTCAGTGACATAGTGTTGCAAGTTCAAAATACAAAATATAGCTCGACATTGAAAATAGAAGCATTTTAACCGGTTCGTTTTTTGATAGTTGTGGAGCACCAAGTTCATGAAGTCATAAAAGAAATCAGGGACCACTTATTCCCATTTTACATATCAACATTATTTCCCTAATGTGTTAGCAACACATATCCAAAATTTTAACGAAATCCGTTGATAGTAAGCTTTCCAAAATGAAGTGAATTTAAATCATCAGTGATGTACCTCCTTTTGGCTTCTATCTTCAAAAGGATGTAAGCTACATTGATACCGATGCCACCAATAAAACGAGAAGATTTGCCCCTTCATTTTGCATACCACTTTGTCCAATTTTTTTTTTTGTAATTTCTTCACAAAATGCAAAAAATGCAAAAAAAATCAATGGGTGTAGTACCCCCTTAAGGCCTAATTCCTGCACTTTTCTTTATTTTCAGCCCGTTTTGGAGGCTTTTGGCCCAGGTTCACGACCTTTTCAGGCTTTTTCCTTCAGGTCAGCTTGTATCCCTGTACAATAACGCTATCGTAGTACACACAACTAAAATGTAAACAAGTTTCGTTCATTCTAAAAAATTTAAAATAAGGGAGTTTTCATGACGGTAACTTCATTTTTACTAAATAAAATGGAGCTGACTTATTGAAATAACGTTTAACGGATTAGGCCATTTTATATCGACTTTCGAAAAGTTTTTTGATACATTCATTGATTTCTCAAAAAGTAAAAATCGCAGTTTAACAAATAACGGTTCAAGTGAAAGCCATTATTGGGGGCTAATTGTTATATCACTATGATAGGCCTGACACCAATATAAACACTTGTTTCGGTGACCCAAGTTCATGGTCATTTCTGCTCACGCACTTTTTTACAGATGGCCTGGAATTTCATATTTCGGTTTCAGCGATTGCCCGAAAAAGGTGGTATGTTTTTGAAAAGCGTTTCCGCTTGGAATGTAGATAGTTATTGTTGCTATTACTCTTCGCGATTTTAATTTATGCCCTCTTTAGCCGACAATTTTCAATGCATTTTACACAATAGATACGTCGCTTGCATAAGTACCGCTATTTTTAACAGTATCGTTTTGTTAACCAACATACCATCAAAAGAGTTCTCAAGACTTTGATGAAACCATAGATACCAAATCGGACTGCGTGTGATGAACAGATTTTACACTAGAATCAAAAGAACCAGCGTAGGCCCTCTCAAAATGTACTTTTTTTAAATATCGCGTTGTGATAAAAATGACTGCCTTTTCCTTGATTTTTATAACAAGGAAAAGCTTTACTTACCTCAAACTTCAAACGTATAGTGCTGTCTCAGTGTCCGTTACTGGTTGGTATTATTCAGATTAAGCGATTTTCATGATTTAGGCCTACTTAGCCTACATTTGACCAACTATTTAACCACACCGTGTACGAATATATTCCAAATAGGGTGCTGCATTCAGTATCACACTAACGACAAGGTTATACTAAGATGTGTAAGACTTTCTGACACTATATTCACGGTTGTTCTAATGGCTATTCAAACTTATGACAAATTTGGCTGGTTTGCGTTGTTCAATACCATTTCACCTAGGCTTGATCCAACAGTCCTTCAACTGCTACGCACGGTCATCGGGTTGTGTATGCCCGAATCATCGAGAAACGGCCATTTTATTCCGCCATGTTTATTGTTTCGAGTCGGGGCCGAGGGACTCAGGCTACATTTCACCCTGATGTGACAGTGACGTCACATCCGGGGTCACGCCAGTATAAAGCTGGTTTCATACTACCTTACTACCCTGCCGGTTGCAATGAGCGGCGTGGCGCACGCACATTTGCAGACAAACGGACACAATCAAGGCTTGTCATTGGTTGAAACGCTCTGCCGCTTGCCGGGTGTTCGTGATCGCGCGCCATTATCGTGATGATCGGGGATTCCTTTTTGTGATGAAGGCACCAGCCGAAATGTCCGTTTTCCAGAATGCAATGAACATAACTCTGTACTCCCCGGGGAGATGATGTATTTTGCGACACTCATACCCCCTGGAATAGTGCATGGTGGGAAAGAGGGAAAAAGGTCTCAGTACGAATTTTATTAGGCGCAGCATCACTCGCTGGAGTTCGATGGCGCTGGTGTACATACGCACGCGCTTAAAGACACCGCATAGATGCGCGAGCGAAACAGCTGTTCACAACGCGTTGACATCACTGCCACATCGGGGTGAAAAATGGTATAGGTAATAGATGACTATGAAACCTCAAACTCGCCCCTCGATAAAGGTTGGCAATTGAAGCAGGCCTCAGTTTAGCGAACTTTGTCTAGTTTAATGCGATGCGAGTGTAAGCGCCGCTCGGACTGTGAAGGTTTCTGGATACCGAATATGGGTTTAGATTAGGCCTATATCATGTCCTCTAGGCCATATAATTTATTTTTGGAAAGGAAAGTCTAATCTCGGAGCCTATTCAATTGAGAAGGGACTGGATTTTGTCCTAATAATATAAAAATTGATACTTGTCGTCCATAACAAAAAATAATACCTCGCGATTTTTTTGATATCCAGCCATAGTATTTTAATTTATTAAACTGAACATGAAGCTATATCTTTACTAGCATGCACTAATTTGCAGACCCGCCCGGACTTCTACATGTAGTGAGTACCACATTAGATTGTGTTTACAAGAAATAATACGCGCTGCCTCCTCGAAATTTCTTATGCCATCAGCTTTGATGATTAAATATTATATACAACTCCACACCTGTGTTCAAGGCCTTTCTTTTATCTATTGACCTCAAAAGAAAGGATTAGAATGATCAGAATGCCGTCCCTGACCCCTTTCCACACATTAATAATGAGTCGGTAAGGAACGTGCTACCGTTATACTTCAGTGAGTACGTATGGCTACTACGCAGTTCAATGGCCTTATTGTGATCTGGCGGGCGTTTTAAAAGCACGGTCCCTGACTGCGTGGGCATATTTCCGGACAAGGAACAATAGAGACCAATTGCCTGGCAATGACGTCACATGTAATCCCAGTCTATAGTGTGATTAGAACATTATAGGCTGGTGGTCACTATAGTACGATCAGTACGAAAAGTCCAATGCGATTATTAATGTATTTTCTAAAATTAAAAGAACCACTTTTTAGCGGGAATTTTTGTAAGTTACACAGCTGAAGTTGTGAAAGGGTTGAAAGACTACAATATTACGGCATAAACAAGAATTTCTTTGTTTGGTCGTTATTCCTATAGGCTCATCCCTTAACTGATTAAGAATGAGATAGAAATTTAATTTTTAGTGATATTGAGAGGCAGGTACAATATACTTCTCAGAATATTGACATGCCCGCACCCCCCCCCAAAAAAAAAAAATCCTGGCTACGTAATATAACGACCTTCAATTTCTTATTATCATGTAGAAGCAAATGAACTCAAACGCTACCTCAATTTGTCTAAATAAAAGCCAGCAACAAACACTTCTCATAACCAAATATGTACATATCTATGCACCATTTACTACTTAGGGCGAAAGAAACGCAAACTTCTTAAGCTGAGCTAATTAAATCACGCCAAAATGCATATACCTCATTTCAAGCGTTCTCCGCAACTAACTGAGAGCAATGCCAAGAAACGCCCTTTTCGTTGCGACTAATGCCTTTGAAATTACGCTAATCACGATGCTGAAATGCATGCAGAAATTTAGAATGAACTGCGCTCATTTTTCAACACCTTCTAAAATATGGTCTTATTTTATAAAACCATCTTAATGCATCAAGCACCGGACAACACATTATCAGTCATTCAAAACTGAAAAAGCATTAGATATCTAGTTATATATCTGGCTATATCAACTTAATTAGGGTATTTATCTTGGACACGCGTTGGATAGATTACGGCTTAAAGGAGCAAACTTTATCTTTGCTAAGGGTGGAGGATGGACCATAACACAATTACAGATTTCTTTTCTGTATCGTATTACAAACTGTTCTTTTTCCCTGATCTATTTCAAGCCATTAAATACCCAGAAATATGTTCTACGCGCTTGAGAGAGTTCTAGAAGTGTGTAACCCATTTAAGGTTATTAATTATTTTAAACTGTTGTGATTTGGTAGTTCACAGCATCTTACGAATGGTAGTGAGCTTTGGCAAAAACTGCATTGCTCAATTCATAGCGAGCGTGTAGAAGAATTCAAATATCACAGATATATACTTTTATAGGTGCTGTGGTTCTTGAGTTACGTTGTAAAGAGAACTGAAACAACAACACTTTTGTAAAACGTACATAACTCATTAACAACAATAAATTAAGCAAGTTGGCAAAGTATACGATTTGTAGAATGAACTTTTGCAAAACATCAAGGTGTTAATTTTCAATAATATATAGATCTAGATAATGGGGAATCGATTTTTAGGTTGCTTCGACCAACAATACCTCGTCTACCCTTAAATTATTAATAGCACTCTCCATCATGTCCATACAAAAATGCAACACAAGACTCGACATTGTTGATATTAAATATTATTCAAATGGCCATCCAGCTTTTTAATTTTTGTTTTTTCCATTCTGCACCAGATTTTATAATATAATAAAATGTGTCCAGTTTACTTCCAATTTCGATATTTTTTTTACAAAGAAGCCTATAGAAGTATATCTCTAAGAGAGTGAGAAACTCATTCCCAAAAAGAGTGATTCACTTATAAAACCACTCAAAAAAGAGTGAAATGTGTTTTTAATTTTAAAAGCACTCTAAAAGAGTGAAGAGTGAATTGAACTCGTTCAAGGAGTTAAATAGTCATTTAATTCATTGAAAGAGTTAAAATTTACTCTTTTAGAGTGGTTTTCACTCTTTCTGAGTGGTTTTAAAGTTGAAAAACACATTGCACTCTTTTTTGAGTGGTCCTATAAGTGAATCACTCTTTTGTGGAGTGAGTTTTTCACTCTTTTACATGATACCTTAAACATCTTCTTTTCTCATACCATCTCTTATTATCTAGTAACTAGTAGAGAATAGTGTCAGCCCAGCAAACACAAAAACGTTTTAAAAACGTTTTTAATAAGTTATATTTTGGCTTTTGGTTTACATAAAAACGTTTTAATAACATTAAAATGTCGGGTTATATAAAGGTCATGAAAACGTTTTAAAACGTTTTGTATGAAAACACACTACAACAATATTTTTAAAATGTTTTCAAAAATGTTATTGTAAACTATTTTTGCAAAATTTTTGCCAAATATTTTGTCAACACTTAAATAACATTATGTTAAAATATTTGCACTCAGCAAGCACAGAAATGTTCTTAAAATGTTTTTTTCAAAACGTTTTAATAACATTTAAATGTCGGGTTATATAAAGGTCATAAAAACGTTTTTAAAACGTTATTGCAAATATTTTGGGTAAACATTTTTCGCAAAATATTTTTCAACCCCAAAATAACATTCTGTTTAGAATGTTTTGTATCAAGTTTTCAAAAATGTTTTTGGAATGTTATTAAAACGTTTTATACCCTTTATATAACCCGACATTTAAACGTTTTCTCTAAAACATTATTTGTTTGCTGAGCAGTAGATTATCAAAAATGATTTTAATGTTATTAAAACGTTTTATACCCTTAATATACCCTTTATATAACCCGACATTTAAACGTTTTCTGACAACCTTTTATAACCTTTTGCGAATGATGTCGAAAACGTTTTGTGTTTGCTGGGAGTGCATTGATTGGTTACCCCAGGTTTAAAAAATAATGATAAATACAAAAAAAACCTAATATATCTCATACAGAGCCACTGAAAGCTGAAACGGACAGCACGGATATCGGTAATTTCGGTAAAAATGCGCGCAATGCCCAAAAAATATATTTTACACCCAAGTACAAGGTCCTCCAAAAGGCAACTCTAATAATGAACTATCCTCTATGCAGTCTAAGTCCTGGAGGCGTTCCACCGTTTCAATGTTGTCGGCGCCCGGCGGGCGTGCTTAACCATAAATTTTGAATCAAATGTTGGAAACAAATTTTGTAATTCACTTTGCCGAACCGCGCCCATATATCTATGCTTCACATGTGATTTGTTAAAGACAGCTTGAAAATACAATAAGCGCATCTCGTTCAGTTTTTGCAAAGATGTAAAGATAAGACCGATTTGCTACATATTCAGCAACGTTTATACGCTTTCATGCAGTCACTAAGATTATTTGCTCAAGCTAAATGAAATGGGGAGGAGGAAAATGCATGTCATCCTCCCTCTCCCATCACCCCTACTAACCTCTCCCTCCACCCCTACATTGGTTATTGAAAACACAAGCTATGATGACCCACAAAATGATCCAAAAACGAAAACATTTCTATAGCAGTAATAAGGTATGTCTATTTGAACAGTTAACGTAGTCCCAATCAGCAAGTCAACTGTCTCTCAATGGATAAAGTGGCTCAAGCACGTTTTAACAGATCGCCTTATTGTCATCACAAAGTTTTGCTAAAGAATTTATGGCAAATTAAGTCCTCCCAAAGGCTACAAAAATTGTTTAAAATATTCTCAATGAAATAAAATTATTGTTATCCTTTTGTTTCACTTAAACGCTCTTTTGCTCGAAAACGTTTCTTCGGAGAGTTAGTATTTTGAATTACGCACTTAAAATAATGTGATTTAAATATGTTAGAAAAGTGTAATATATTCTTACCTTTTTTCCACGGTAGTATTTCCCAGTGTGTTACCCATTATGTTACAAGAACTACAAATCCAGTCACAAAATGTCAACAGAATTTGCTCCTAACTCGCACTCTCGCTGTTCTTCCACGCAAAATGAATATCTAAGCACCGGTTCCAACTAACTCTCATATGATAATAGTACTAAGTAGGAAACGCACGAAAAAAATGTTGGTGGGCAACAAAACTTAACCCCGCCCGCTGGAATTTTTCAATATCGCTCAAGGTTCTTCTTCGGGCCCTACAATAATTACCTGGTTCCTGATGCCATACAGGAGTAACACACATATACATAAATTTAATCTTCCTTGATATGTATTTCTATTTGCAACGTCAAGTGTCTTATCTTTAACCAAGAGCGTTGACATCGCCCAAGGATATTCAATACATAACCGTATGGCATAACCCGCTTAACACTTATGTCGTCTGCAAACAAAGATATTCGTGCTTTTTGTAAGAAAATGTCTTTAGGTTTCACAAATCCAAACAAATCAACAAAATTGAGATATTATGGTTAATATTATCAAATATATAGAAATATGTGTGAATTGATAAATTTACTCAAGGTCATTGGTAACTTTCAAGACATTTTAATTCCTATTGATTTTGCATCAGCACTTTTTAGTTTTATGTCGTCTGCGCGAACAAAAGCGGGAAACTGAACATTTGGAAGAACAAAATGCTAGAATTTATCTTTCGTTAACATCATTTTGAAATGAAGTACAAATATGCCTGCAGATATTCAACTGAAATTTTCCAAAGAATGCCATAAATCACAGAGTATCATACCAGTTCGAACACCATTAATAGTGCTTAAACGGAATTTGATTACATAAAATAAGACCAGTTTCGTTATTGATATGGGATATGGCATTAATGGTCTGTGAAGTACGATATGGTCTTAAGTGATTTATTTGAAGGCCAATGATCAATTTAATAGGACTATACGAGAATATTGTACTTTGTGCTTAACAAAATGTTAAATTGGAGTCTGTTTAGTGGAAGAAGTGCCCAAGTTTTTGGAAATGGTTCTATGAATGAAATGGCACAATCGTTTCAATGTGTATACTGTTCGTTTCCAATTTAGTGGGCATATAAGTACTAACGATGAGCTTGGAGTAACGCATACACGGTTAACTATTTTTTCAAATGTGTAAAAGAACAAGTGACAAAAAAGAAAAGATATCCACATTATAAATTATAAGTGTCAACAGAAAAAGACAAAAAGCAAACAGAGCATTATTCACAAGGAGGAGTATTCAACCCCACTTGAGTTGACTATTCCTTAAAATATCAATCCAAATTCTATCTCTAATCAGGCGGCGGAATTTGGATTGGGAGCATTTAATAACAGTAAGGCTGTTTTTGCGATTAGAAAGGTGTGTAACTAGCAACAGGCTTATCAGCGTGCTTGACATGGTGTTTGCCTGTGAGCTCTCATTTTCTCACGCGCATCATTAATTCCCAGTCTCACCTTCATACTTGTAACGACTCGAGTAAGTTCATGGTAAAGTTGAGTCATTTCTAGTAATTTTTCGAGTCGAGTCGAGTCAAAACCTGAGTCGAGTCAAAAGACTCTTGTCATTGTAGAATCTCTTTGGGAGAAATTGTGCAAAAACCTGAGTCGAGTCATTTCATTTTTGAAAAGTCGAGACTCAAGTGACTCGTTACAATTCTTCTCACAATCATGTTGAATGCCATGGTAAGCTGATTCATTTAATTGAAAATAATTTAAGTGAAGGTTTTCTGATCCACAGCTTTATAAAAAGCGCAGTGGGATTTATAATAGTGCCTTACGCTCAGGCATAAACCCACAAGTCTCAGCACACTTTAAATGAATTTACTGAACACTGTGGCCCAAAACACACAAATATAGCTCGCATCGTAACACACAAATGCACAGGAGTCTAACACATTAAAAGTATAAAATTAATATTTTGGTTCTCGTCCAGAGGATTTTCATGAATTGATGAGGGAGGGAGGTTTTTTTTTTTTTTTTTTTTTTTTTTTTCAGTGTAAAATCAGCATTGTCTGTAGTTTTCGGTCTTTTCCATCAGTGCACAAGGAAACGATGAGGCACTCTTTTTTTTTTTTTCAAATGTGAGATTCTGAGGTATAAACCCCTAGAGTACCACAAAAAGACTTGGAAGTGGTCCTTGTTCTCTAATAAACTTATTTATATGTATGAAAAATTCATAAATCATTCCAAAGTCTAAAATAATTGAAAAATCTAAAAAAAAAAAAAATCGGACAAATCCCAGAAATTGAGGAGGGAGGGGACGAGAACCAAAACATTAATTTTATACGGCCTTACATTGAACTATCTTGACGTGACTGCTTTTTAAAAATATGGTCTATATTTTCATTGAACTTAATTTATGCACTAAAGCACTTCTTGCACTGAAGTCTTCAATTGCAATGCCAAATACCGTGACTAGTCCTTTTAAGATGTCCCGGAACCCCAATGCCCTGCAACTATTGCTGAATTATTTATGATTTGTGTCTATAAGTAAGAGACAATGAGTTTATTGATTTAATTAGACATGTTCCTATAGTAATTAGACGATCACGAACTCCCATGTCATTATTTGGCAATGAGTGTAGTAAGAATGATGCACAGGATATTGCAACATGCTCAAGAGAGAATTACCCCAAGTGGAATTCCCGATAATTCCAAAAAAGCAAGTTTTTATCGATTTCCAAAACCTTGAATATGCCAGAAGTCGATCAACAACGGTTATTTTGTTACTTCATCAACGTAACCTTCATTTTACTATATGGGACGTTCGATATACGGGCTGTATCAAATTATTACCCAAAAGTTTTCTGAGATTGTGGACGAGGCTGTTACCAAAATGCAACGTAAGTTTCACCTATTTTGTTGATTAAGTGTGGTCTTAACCCTGGAATTATGGAAATTTTTGAGCCTCATAACTGCTAAATTGTTGGTCTAAAGTATATAAATAAATACAATTAGAATGGCAAAGACTAGACAAATCCATCTCTGAGGTCAAATTTTGGCAAAAATGCACAGTTTTGGATAAAATTATCGCAAAAAACGGGTTTTGTTGGTTTATTATAGTTTTTTTTATCGTGCCTGCATATCCTTGGTATATACCTATTGAGAATGTGCCTTTTGGTCTGTTAAGTGCACCGTTGATTTTCTCCCGTAATTAAAGGAAAGTAAGAGATAGCGAGCAATGGTGACACGGTGATATCTCTGATAATGTGGCAAGTGATAATTTGGTACATGTATTTTTTTCAGCGACCTCAAAGGTAAAGGAAAATTAGGGTAAACCCGGTAAAGGAGAAGGTAGCAATTTTTTTTTACTACTATTACATCACACATGAGTGAACTTTAAAATAAAATATCCCTTGAAAGGGAATGGCTCCCACCATGTATAAGTTGTTCCATCATAAAACTGGTTCCATAATATTATAGACTTTTGACCGTTTGATATAATTTTATCAAGCCCAGTCAAGTTCAAATATAGTAAGTGTTGACTGATCTACCAAAATGCTATACTTTGGTATCCTATATTGAGATGTGACCACAGTCCCTCACATGTGTATAGTATTGTAAACTTCATTGGAACAGTGACAACATCTCGGTAAAACTACTAAATATCGTTCACCAGCATTTTACCATCATTGCTCAAATTTGACCTCAAGTTTTTGAATATGAGTTTTTGAACCAAAAACATTCAAAGGTCATTCAATTATTACAGACATATTGGGCATATTGCTCAAATTTGACCTCAAGTTTTTGAATATGAGTTTTTGAACCAAAAACATTCAAAGGTCATTCAATTATTACAGACATATTGGGCTAAAGAACTGGTACGATGGGGGAATGATGTAAAGTATGAGGCTTTTGTTAGTGACGTCACCATGGTTTATCAGAATTTTCATCACTGATGGAATACATGGAATACAAAAGCTCTAAAATCAAACAGAAACAAACCCAGACTACATAACGAAAAACACATTGTCAATGTCCCTTCTCTTCTATAGTTGACAAACATCTTTAAAGTGTTGGGGTGGGTTTTTTTTCAGGTACACCCTGTACAGTGTATACGCCTTAACTTCTTAACGTTTCCCTATCAACATCACTTACTGCGTTACGATAATGTTGAAAATAATATCACAGAGTTGCAATGATTTTTAGTTTCTATGTTTAGCTGACATCATTTGTTACGCGACACTTAATGTTAAATTACCGACAAAGAATGTGTCATATCCATATAGATCATCGATAAACACATGTGATCTGTAAATGGTGACGCACTAATACATATGATATGCATGTAATTGCTCAATTTTGAAATAAAATAGTAATAAAAAATAATGAATATAATCATATTATAATTCTATTTCCAAGAATAGAGTTCTCATGTACCATTCATCTTATAGAAGAAAGTATAATATAATAATATAAATAGCCCTAGACCAAGATACATATAGACCTTCGAAGTTAAAATCTTTCTTATTATTGGGACAAATGTTTTAGAAAAAGTCACGCACGCAACATGCGGCTTTTTAAAGTATTAGAGTAAAATTATACCTCATGACCCCAAAATAATTGCAACAGAAGGTTTTTTAGTATTTTCTTGCAGTATAAGGTCTAATAAATAACAATTGTGACGTAATCAAAATGGCCGCCAAAAGATAGACAAATACACATTAATCTACTGATTTTATCCATTTTTCACTCGTTATTTAGGGTTCGACTGGTGACAACCTTAATCAGAAGTACATTCTGGATGTAGTAATGAATCTTTATTGTGGTATTCAGATGGATCGATTTCACAGCCATAATGAATTTCAAAATGGCCGCCATTTTGGTATTTTGGAATATAAAATCAAATCATGTACTTAATTGTAAGGCGAAACCTAAAGCGTTGGATCTTCTATAATGGCCAATATCCTTTGCACCCATATTCCCAATAAAATGTATATAGAGGCAGGCATACGAACCAAATTTGCAGCAAGAGTGAATTTCAAAATGGCCGTTATTTGAAACTTAAAGCGACAGAAATTCTAAAATAACCAACATCCTTTGCTCCCATAGCACCATTAATATTATACTTTTAAGTAGGCATATGTACCAATTTGGTAGCTATATTTACATTTCAAAATGGCTGTCAGCTATCACCATTATAAAAATTAAAATGTTGTGTACGTGTGTAGTATATTCTTGAAGTAAAACTAAATTCATCTTGCTATATACCACGATGCGATGCCTTTGTTTGCATTAATATAGCCTAAACATCGACCTTTTGGTTCTGAATGGAGATAAACAGGGGATAAACATGATAAAGCATATAAGTTTGTCTGTATAGGGAACATCATTGTTCCCCCAGAATTTGGAGATGGTGGGTCTTTGGGATCTGACAGCGTACTGGTAAAAGAGAGTCTCTCGGAGCTGTAAATGGCCCAAACAAAGGTCTTTCTTTGTGCTGTGGTTAAAATTTGCCTGGAAAAATTCCAGAAATGTAAGGAATGAGCGATTTGGGGTTTTTAGAGCTGAAATTATCAAAATCAGAGGTCTTTCAGCGCTCTGTTTTGGTAAATTTCAGGAGTCTTTCGGAGCTGCGTGGTCCAAAATCTGGGGTCTTTCCGGGGAAGCATATCCATAATAGTCATTTGTGTTAAGTTCCCCCGGGTTCGACCCCTCCCCGATTCGATAACAGATTATTCATTTCAGCCATTCGGCTCTCGTGGAAGTCATGCGGGGGGTCCCTCCCTGGTTAAAGGTATACGGAGATGTGCCACGGTTTTGGGGTACCTTTTCAGCAATTTTGGTATATCAATGGGTGGGTTTTCATTGAAGACCAGTGCGCTCAATTGGGCGCATTTTGGCAAAAGTGCCCTTAAAAGCGCCCAATTAGGGCAATAGCTGACTTACCTGCAAAGCACGTCCATTACAAATCTTTGAAGCAAAGCACACGATAAAATCACAACACATTATGACGACGCCGCCGTCACTCTCGTTTACCATAACAAACTGACATCAAACGGCACTTGCTTTAATCATCCAAAAAGGGTTTTGTATAATGGAACTGAAAAGTCTCAAATTTATCGGAATGCCGAAAGAAAATACCATCAGGGCTGCTCCTAGTCATTCCATTCAAAGAGTAGTACACCATTTGATTACATTCACTTTGCTAAGATTAGAGACTGTGATGGGAGTTTAATTACTGGGGTTAACCCCACTACCTCCTATTTCTATACTAAACGTGAAGATCATTTACATCAACCCTACCATATACGATGGACATACTACATGCACCTTAATCCACTTCCAAATTGACATTTTTAAGTTTAGTACTTAAAATCGTGACCCGAGAGCAACTGTCTTCTTCGTATGATCATTGAAGGATATTAGAGTTTATGAACTGTGACGTTGAGAGGAGACTAGGATTCAGGCTTGTCATCTCATACCAGCAGTCTAATCCACGTAACTTCATCATGGCATTTGCAAATAATCTTTTGGTAATTGAAAGAGAGGCCGTTTTAAGCCTAATAATTATTGCGATACCTACTCTCGTGTTTAATTCAATGTTCATCATATGGCCGTATTAAAGTATCTTAATAGAAACTCTGTGGAATTAGGAGACCTTTTTTAATGGACAATAATCTGGTTATTTCTTTTGGGATGCTTCCATATCTTGAATAATTATCATTCAAAACATCATCATTATCAGGACTAATTGTAACAATTTTGTTTTGAAATTTCTGATAAAATTCCATGTCCAGAGCTCCCAAAGGTCAAGTGGTGTATTTCTTCCAGTTGATAAGGTTAATGGGTAGCATATGTCGTTTCTTTCTTGTGAACTCGTTCGTACAGGATCGTATCCAGGATTTTTGTGGGGGCAAAGGGGTGCGAAATTTCCAAAATGTGGACCTTTTTGATAAGAAGTTTGCTTACATGAAAAACAGGGAAATGTCACTACTAAAATAGGACATTTTTAGGACTATTTTGAACATTTTATAACATGAAAAAGTAGTGGGTGTTATTTATTTTCTTTCCAATTTGGACTTTCCTGTGTACATTGTTTTTAAACATGTTATTCTGAAAAGTGGACTTTTTGTACGGTCGTATTAAGACCAATGTAGCTGGAGGAAACTTGTAGTCGCCTGCTCCGCAGCCGAAGGATGATGAAAATGATGATGATGATGAAGGGCGTATTGGCTACGGTTCTTCTTTTCTTTCTTTCTTTCTTTCTTTCTTTTTTCTTTCTTTCTTTCTTTCTTTCTTTCTTTCTTTCTTTCTTTCTTTCTGTCTGTCTGTCTGTCTGTCTGTCTGTCTTTCTTTCTTTCTTTCTTTCTTTCTTTCATTCTTTCATTCTTTCATACTTTCTTTCTTTCTTTCTTTCTTTCTTTCTTTTTTCTTTCTTTCTTTCTTTCTTTCTTTCTTTCTTTCTTTTTCTTTCTTTCTTTCTTTCTTTCTGATAAACGTGTTGATGAAGTAGCAATCTGCTGCTATGCTGATAACTACAGGGTGAGTCAAAAAAAGTGCAATAGAGCAAAGAATCGATATTTATGCAAGAACCAAGTCAAACTTTCCCATTATTGAAAAAGTCTATAAATACCGCACTCAATAGTCACCTTCTGTGAAAATATGAAGTGAATTGCGACTACCGTTTAATTTTTACGAGTCCTTTTGTTGCGATACCCAATTTTGTTATTTGTCCACGAGGTACCATGTATTTTGAATGAGAGCACACAATGCACGGTAACAGCTCTGAAACTGACTTTAACTTAAATAAGGTTGATTTTGGCGTTATTTTGATATCTTTTTTTCTGTTCAAACAAATTTTCTAACATTACTTTAAGTCTTTCATACCTCACTTGACTTCAACTCCAGTTTTTTAATGCCAATATGTCCAACTTACTGGAAATTTTGTAATTCACTCCATTTCAATTTGCGCGCATTTCATTTTGACATCTGAAAAACCCGCCTATAAATTTGTATGTTTTTGATAGAGAATAAACATCTTTAAAGTAAAGGTAAAATGAAAATAACAACAAATAATGTTTATTCTCCTTAAAAAAGAATAAAACTTTGGGTGCTCCATTTTATTTCAATGCCAATGAGGTTAAGAAAATGGCAGTTGTTCCAAATCTATCTTACACAGAGTGGGCTGACATTCAAATTTTAGATGTCTAGTCTCTTGGACAAACATTAAAATTGGGTATCGCTATAAAATGTATCATAAAAACAAAACGGTAAATGCTAATTCCTTGACTTTTTCACACAAGGTCACTGATGGATATATCATATATAAAATGTTTTAAAACCAAAAAGGTTCAACTCGGTTCTTAAATAAAAATGGATTCTTTTCTCTATTGCACTTTTTTGACTCACCCTGTATGTTGATTAAGGATACAAGAACACCACACAGAAGTTTCTTGATAAGGCCTGGATTGTAACACAAGCTGCGCATAATAATCCACCTGGATTGACATAGTAGTTCAAATGGAATTAAGAGCGTGTATCATCTTCCTGAGGGTGTGTGTTTCAAAGGGAATAGCCTATTGTTAATGACGCTTTATGGCAAGCCAAATGTGCAGTTAATCAAAAAACAAGACTTGCGATTTATCGACAAAAACCGGGGGAGGTGGGTCCAATGTGGTTTCTCAATTGAGACCAATAAACATATATATATAGTTTTCAATAAAAAAAACTGGGTTTCTCGATTAAGAGCACATTATCACCCGTTATAGGTACTTCAATAAGACGGTTATCACCCATATAAAGCTACTTCATCAACACGGTTATCAACAGTAGATAGCTACTTTATCAACACAGTTATTAGCAGGAGATACCCAGCAAACACAAAACGTTTTCGACATCATTCGCAAAAGGTTATAAAAGGTTGTCAGAAAACGTTTAAATGTCGGGTTATAAAAAGGGTATATTAAGAGTATAAAACGTTTTCATAACCTTAAAAAACATTTTTTGATAATCTACTGCTCAGCAAACAAAAATGTTATACAGAAAACGTTTAAATGTCGGGTTATATAAAGGGTATAAAAACGTTTTAATAACATTCCAAAAACATTCTTGAAAACTTGATACAAAACATTCTAAACAGAATGTTATTTTAGGGTTGAAAAAATATTTTGCGAAAAACGTTTGCCCAAAATATTTTCAATAACGTTTTAAAAACAATTTCATGACCTTTATATAACCCGACATTTAAATGTTATTAAAAGGTTTTGAAAAAAACATTTTAAGAACATTTCTGTGTTTACTGGGTTCAAATATTTTAACATAATGTTATTTAAGTATTGACACAATATTTGGCAAAAATGTTTGCAAAAATAGTTTACAATAACATTTTTTGAAAACATTTAAAAATATTGTTGTGGTGTGTTTTCATACAAAACGTTTTAAAACGTTATCATGACCTTTATATAACCCGACATTTGAATGTTATTAAAACGTTTTTACCTAAACCAAAAGCCAAAATATAACTTATCTAAAACGTTTTTAAAACGTTTTTGTGTTTGCTGGGTAGCTACTTCATCAACACGGTTATCAGCAGTAGATAGCTACTTCATCAACACGGTTATCAGCAGTAGATAGCTACTTCATCAACACGATTATTAACAGTAGATGGTTACTTCATCAACACGGTTATCAGCAGTAGATAGCTACTTCATCAACACGGTTATCAGCAGTAGATAGCTACTTCATCAACACGGTTATCAACAGTAGATAGATACTTCATCAACACGGTTATCAGCAGTAGATAGCTACTTCATCAACACGGTTATCAACAGTAGATAGCTACTTCATCAACACGGTTATCAGAAGTAGATAGCTACTTCATCAACACGGTTATCAGCAGTAGATATCTACTTCAACAACACGGTTGTCAGCAGTAGATAGCTACTTCATCAACACGGTTATCAGCAGTAGATAGCTACTTCATCAATAAAAAAACTGGGTTTCTCGATTAATAGCACATTATCACCCGTTATAGGTACTTCAATAAGACGGTTATCACCCATATAAAGCTACTTCATCAACACGGTTATCAACAGTAGATAGCTACTTTATCAACACAGTTATTAGCAGGAGATACCCAGCAAACACAAAACGTTTTCGACATCATTCGCAAAAGGTTATAAAAGGTTGTCAGAAAACGTTTAAATGTCGGGTTATAAAAGGGTATATTAAGAGTATAAAACGTTTTCATAACCTTAAAAAACATTTTTGATAATCTACTGCTCAGCAAACAAAAATGTTATACAGAAAACGTTTAAATGTCGGGTTATATAAAGGGTATAAAAACGTTTTAATAACATTCCAAAAACATTCTTGAAAACTTGATACAAAACATTCTAAACAGAATGTTATTTTAGGGTTGAAAAAATATTTTGCGAAAAACGTTTGCCCAAAATATTTTCAATAACGTTTTAAAAACAATTTCATGACCTTTATATAACCCGACATTTAAATGTTATTAAAAGGTATAGAAAAAAAACATTTTAAGAACATTTCTGTGTTTACTGGGTTCAAATATTTTAACATAATGTTATTTAAGTATTGACACAATATTTGGCAAAAATGTTTGCAAAATTAGTTTACAATAACATTTTTTGAAAACATTTAAAAATATTGTTGTGGTGTGTTTTCATACAAAACGTTTTAAAACGTTATCATGACCTTTATATAACCCGACATTTGAATGTTATTAAAACGTTTTTACCTAAACCAAAAGCCAAAATATAACTTATTTAAAACGTTTTCGACATCGACATCATTCGCAAAAAGTTATAAAAGGTTGTCAGAAAACGTTTAAATGTCGGGTTATATAAAGGGTATATTAAGAGTATAAAACGTTTTCATAACCTTAAAACACATTTTTGATAATCTACTGCTGAACAAACAAAAATGTTTTACAGAAAACGTTTAAATGTCGGGCTATATAAAGGATATAAAACGTTTAATAAAATTTTAAAAACATTCTTGAAAACTTGATACAAAATATAATAAACAGAATGTTATTTTGGGGTTGAAAAAATATTTTGCGAAAAATGTTTGCCCAAAATATTTTCAATAACGTTTTAAAAACGTTTTTATGACCTTTATAGAACCCGACATTTAAATGTTATTAAAAGGTTTTGAAAAAAAATCATTTTAAGAACATTTCTGTGTTTGCTGGGTTCAAATATTTTAACATAATGTCATTTAAGTATTGACACAATATTTGGCAAAAATATTTGCAAAAATATTTTTACAATAACATTTTTTGAAAACATTTAAAAATATTGTTGTAGTGTGTTTTTATACAAAACGTTTTAAAACGTTATCATGACCTTTATATAACCCGACATTTTAATGTTATTAAAACATTTTTACCTAAACCAAAAGCCAAAATATAACTTATTTAAAATGTTTTTAAAACGTTTTTGTGTTTGCTGGGACAGTAAATAGCTACTTCATCAACACGGTTATCAACAGTAGATAGCTACTTCATCAACACGGTTATCAGCAGTAGATAGCTACTTCATCAACACGGTTATCAGCAGTAGATATCTACTTCAACAACATGGTTGTCAGCAGTAGATAGCTACTTCATCAACACGGTTATCAGCAGTAGATAGCTACTTCATCAAAACGGTTATCAGCAGTAGATAGCTACTTCATCAAAACGGTTATCAACAGTAGATAGCTACTTCATCAACACGGTTATCAGCAGTAGATAGCTACTTCATCAACACGGTTATCAACAGTAGATAGCTACTTCATCAACACGGTTATCAGCAGTAGATAGCTACTTCATCAACACGGTTATCAGCAGTAGATAGCTACTTCATCAACACGGTTATCAACAGTAGATAGCTACTTCATCAACACGGTTATCAGCAGTAGATAGCTACTTCATCAACACGGTTATCAACAGTAGATAGCTACTTCAATAACACGGTTATCAGCAGTAGATAGCTACTTCAACAACACGGTTATCAGCAGTAGATGGCTACTTCATCGACACAGTTAACAGTAGATAGCTACTTCAAAAATATGGTTATCCACAGTAGATGACTACTTCGTCAAAACGGTTATCAGCTGTAGATAGCTATTTCTTCGTCATCATGGTTATCAGCAGTAGATAGCTACTTAATCAACACGGCTATCAGCAGTAAATAGTGACTTCGTCAACGTGGTTATCAGTCATTCAACAACAAGGTTATCCACAGTAAGTAGCTACTTTATCAACACAGTTATCTTTTTTTCATTATTTTTTAGCCTAATAATTTATCAACACTGACGTTATTAGTTTGTTGTTGTAATTAGGTTATATACGTATGTAATTTCAACGCATACAGCATTAAAATACTATACTGCAGTACATGAAGACATATAGACTTGACAAGGTACTGTTAATATCGGTGTTAATGAAATGTCTACTGCTGATATTGCTATGGATGAAATAGCTATCAACTTCTGATAGCCGTGTTGATGAAGTATATCTATGTATAACTAAGGACATAGAGGATTGAAACAATATTAAGCAAAGTCATTAATTTTCTGGTTCAACTTGATTACTGAACCCAGTATATAAATTCGACAAGTAACACTATTCGGACTCAAGTTTGAGCAAACAAGGAGAATCAAACCTTTTCCACATTTGAGAGATTATTTGGAGTTACTAAGGACGTCTCTCCTCATAGTACTGGTATTAACTTTTTATTTCTCTTTCTTAAATTTTATATTCATAGACGCAAATTTCAACAGGTGGCTCCTTCTCTTCAGAATTTCCGCAATTTTGTTAAGCTTAAATTCAACATTGAGTACAAAATTGCTGAGAAAATGGCAATCTTGGCAAGCACTTTAAAAAGTTTTCTTTCGACATCGATAAAATTTGATTGTGGTTTTTTTTCAAGTAACTTTTATATTATGTATATTATGTATATATCATGGCTAGATTTTTTTTAAGTGTGTGAGTAGAATATGAATCCTTTTTTTTTTTCTTGTTTGTCTTCTGTCCTTTTGTATGTTTTGTATGAGTGTGAGTGTTCGTTGTCTTCGTCCATAGTCTTTGCCTCGTCTGTCTCTCTTTGTACCTGTTGCTCAAAAAGAATATTTTGATTATGTAATTATTGTTCATG
Source organism: Amphiura filiformis (assembly GCF_039555335.1). Lineage (NCBI taxonomy): Eukaryota > Metazoa > Echinodermata > Ophiuroidea > Amphilepidida > Amphiuridae > Amphiura > Amphiura filiformis. The sequence goes on from NC_092647.1 coordinate 21,359,667, forward strand.
ATCGTTGGGAACTGATGGCTCATTATGTATGTCTTTTCTCCCTCCACCAGTTCCAAGCACAGGGAATAAAAGAAAGAAAAAAAAAAGTTTGAGCAATCAAATTTGAAGCATTGTCACAGGATAGCGTCCTCACGTGACAATGTTTCATTCATAGTTTGAAGGTGGCGCTGCACTTGCGACAGGTATGACTGCTGCCGATGAAATCCACACATTCAGCTAACGTTTAAAAACAGAGCAATTTATTACGAGATGGATATTAAAAGATATGATTTTGTTAAATTCCTAATTTGTTTAAAAAATGAAAACAGAAGAAACGGAGAAGGGCAGAATGGTACACGTCAATGTTTAAACTCGCAAGGTAATTATTAAAGGTTTACGAAAAAATGACAAACACGTGTAAAGGCCAGGTTATCATAGTCCGAAATCCTTTCAGTGCAAAAAATTGCTTTAGATAGGCCTCCCTGCATGGCAATGTCGAGGAGATCAAAATCCTGAGCAAACCCTAACTAATAACTTGAGCGGAAAATTGAGGCCGAACCGAAAGTCGCAAGGAAAAATCGCAGAGCTTACTATTATTCACCAGTTAGGTTATGAATCCAATCATCAAGATGCTTACTGCATTCAATTTCAATAAATGTACGATTCAAAAAAACTTTAGAAAATAACTTTTAAGTTACTTTCTAAAGTTTTTAGAGTTTTTAGATTTTTTTAAAAGCTTTTTAAAGTTTTCTAAAGTTTTTATTAAAATAATCCTAAACTATTGTCCCACCCTTCATTGATCGATAAGCCCTAAAATTGTTGTCTTACGTAATCGGATATTAACATTTGCACGGAATTTATTGTGGAAACTGAGAGTACACCAGACGTATCGAATTACATTATGAATACGAGAATGTGTTTCTGATATCAAATAATTTAGATTGTTAGGAAATTCGCGATATAATACATATTTGATGATGACAAATTATTGAAATTTGATATTTTTAAATTTTGGTTATTTAACAGTCCTCGAAATCCTTTTAACCTTTCACATGAAGATATATATTTTCCCCAAAAGACCTAAATTTCTTTGTGGTGTTTTTTGTGGAAAAATCCATATCTTCAATACGAAAGGTCAATTGATCGCCGGCTTTTTATCCTACCTACATACACTTTAAGTACATATCATTAGATTTATAAAGTTTATTTTTAATCATTTGCCATAAAATGTGTATTTTAAAAGGACATTCTCTGTATTCAGAATGCAATTCGATATGTGCTCTAATGTCCCACAAAAAATACTGTCCAAACGTTGCTATACCAGAGCCCTAAGCGACGGGAAAAACCTGTTCTACGGGACCGACTTATGCAGATTTTGCTTTTTTATGATTTCTTTTATGAAATATGTCGATTTTGACTGTGGGTTTGTTCGTTTTTATATATATCAGAAAATGTTTCAATTTCAAGAACCATGAATTTATTATGTATTTTTCTCCAAACAATGTGTCAACAGCTCCGCAGTCTGCAAGACAGACCTACATAATTCTGTATACGTAGACCTATATGACAAAATGTTCGATTTTTTTCTCATGGTTACAGAACTAATGTCTGGCTATTTTAAGAGGTTTATTGTCATACTTTTTTGGGCATCATTAAATCAGTCCCAAAAACATTTAGATTTCGCATTTCTAAAAATATGTACCACGTGGGAAATCAAGACATTGCACATTTTAACCAAAGGAATGATTTTTAAACCCCACCTGATTTTCTTGAATTTAAACTCGGTCGGTGGAGGCAAGACAGTAATTATTTCAGACCCTATTACGATTCTTATATAATCATGACAAGAGTAAAATTGGTTTAGGCCTATGTAGAGTAAACTCGATTTATGTAGCAAGCAATTAAAATCTTACTGTTGTTTAACATTTACTTATTTTCGTGATTTTGGTTCTTGTCAAACTCATTGAAGTATATATACTTGAGAACAAAAGAAGAACGGTTTACATTCAAAATTTAGAATAGTTTCTTTTGTTGGCTATAAAAGCCGCATTGTTTGAACACACAACGAGTCATTATTTAATGCATAATTCTCTTTTGTTTAATATCAATGGTGCTGTGTATGTATTTTGTTTGGGGTTTTGTTAATGAATGTACTGAATGTCTAAGGCGAAATTTACACAAGTTTTTATACCATTACTTTATGTAGAAGCTTAAGTAAGATATATAAGCACGATAACATAATTGAAAGTGGTTGTACTTAACATTGCTTAAGGAGCCAGAAGGGCAACACTAAAAGCTTTTTTTTTAAGAAGTAAGCCTGTTTGGGTGGGGTTGTATTTAACGCATACATTTCCAAGGACACTATGAAAAGTACATTAAATATGAGGCAATATCAAAATAATATTATATATTTAAATTTTACTCTCTATTATTGAAAAAATGGTAGAAAGTGAAAATACTCCTTCGTGGGGTACTTGATTAAATTTGTGCACGAATGTGACAATTCACTCTTTTGAGACTGAATTTTATTCCATTTTCCATAGGCGTAGATCCGGGGATGGAGTAAATCCCCGCCCCAATATTTTGCGAGGGGGATGGTTCATACAATCACCCCCCCCCCCCCATGTTGACGCCTGCATGTAAGTTTTTGACCAAATTAACCTCATACTTGGCCATTTTAGCCCCAAAAGTACAAATTTTTCCGCCCTTCGCGCGAAATTATTCCACTTTCGCTCCATATTTGTCCAGTTTAGCTTCAATATGGTAGAATGGGGGGTACTCAGTACAAATGACCACACGGGGACGTGCCGCAAACATTTTCTGCCTTCTGGTATATCAATGACCCCTTTTTCAAAGCCTATTTTGGTATATGAATGGGTCCTTTTTTCAAAATTTTCTCATTTTTTTTCGAAAAACAGCCCATTTTTTCCTTAACCTAGCCAAAATTTTCAAAATTTGTAAAAACTAAGAAAATTTTGGTTAAATTCGGCCGAAAATTTTAACTTTTGGTATATCAATGGGTCCAAATTTCTTGACAAATTGGTATATTTATGGGTCCACTTCTAAAATCTCAGCGGCACGTCCCTACCAAAACCAAACTTGAGTACCCCCCCCCCTCGGGAATTTTTCGCTGCATATGACTTATTTGATTTTAACTAATGAACCAGTATGACTTGAACCAACAAGTGCTCACCCGATCGAGTCAACAACCTATGGAAAAGGGTCAATACGGTGGATTCGTTTGTTGTTGTTCTGACTGGAGGGAAATTGGAGAAAGCCAAAGTGGAGGATGCTACTCCAAGTGGAGTCCCATGTCCCTGCTCTTATAGATACTATGAACAATTCAGTTAAAATGATGAGGGTGAAAATGGCAGTGGCGTAGATTTCTTTTTGACAGGGGGGGGGGGGGGGAGGTTGGAAAAAATGTCTTAAAGTATAGTGAATTCAGCACCTTTTGGCAACCGAATAATGTTATGGTACAAATGCGCGCGGAGCTAGAATCGTATGATGTTTACTAAAACTTTTGGCTTCAGTTTTTAACAGTTTCCGATGTACCAAATCTGTATACGCTTTATCCAACATATCTTAACAACCAAAAATCACATTTTCATCAAATAACTTTTATATTGTAGCCTAGATTAAAGAGTATAATCACGGCATACGTAAGATGAAAAAGATGTGATGATAGAGGTAGAACTTTTTGAATGATCCTCGTTTTTATCCTGAGTAAACAGTTGGACAACCGCATCTTAAAAACATTTTTATGCAGCTTATCAAAAGCTACAGTATGACGCTTACTAAATTGCTGGCTTCAGTTTTCACAATTTCCGCGGTACCAAATCCGTATATGAGATTAAACAACATATCAAAACATCACAAAATCATATTTTCATCAAATAACTTTTATTTTGTAACCTAGATTTAAGTATAAGCGTGGACAATTTCAATATCCTGGCACGTAAGATTACAGAGATGTGATGATGGAGGTAGAACTTTTTGAATGACCCTCAAAATGATCTTGATTAATTTGGTAGTGTGAATGGTAGCCCAACTTATTTTGTGTTTTGATTGATTCAATTCGGTTAACTAAGTAGATTATTACATGTGTCCTAGAACTGGTTATAATTCCCAGATTATGTTACCCAAGAATGTTACTTTTCTTATTATAAACATGAAGATGACAAACAGATCAACGCTTTTATCTGTTAGTCGGCTTTAAGTGAAACAGTTTTACCAGTTTTAATCATTTGTCTCCGCCTTTGTCTATACATTGTAAATAATATTGGCCTCCAGACAGACTAGGCTCTGGTAGCAACGTTTGCACAGTATTTTCTGTGGGACATGAGAACACATCACTGACATCAGACATATCAAATTGCATTCTGAATACATAGAATGTCCTTCTGATATCAAATAATTTTGATTTTTTTTTTGAATTCGCGATATTATACACATTTTATGGCAAATGATTAAAAATTGATATTTTCATATTTAACAAGTATTTCGAAGTATACTTTATAAATCTAATGATATGTACTTAAAGTGTATATCTGAATGAAAAGCCGACAATCAATGGAAAATTTTAAACTTTGGTATTGAAAATAATGGGGTTTTTTTCTCCAAAAACACCAAAAAATGTAGGTCTTTATAAGAGAAAAAAGTATGTCTTCAATATGAAAGGTCAAAATTTTCAATTGATTGTCGGCTTTTCATCCCAGTTACATAAACTTTAAGTACATATCATTTATAGTTTTATATAAAGTTTACTTCGAGGACTGTTAAATATCAAAAATTAAAAAAATATAAAATTTTAATAATTTGTCATAAAATTTGTATTGTATCGCCATTCCTCGTATGCAATTCGAATGATCCCATGCAGACGTTAATATCCGATTTCATATAAGTTGGAAGGTGGTAGGCCCCCTATAGGGATGGATGGATGTTTTTTTTTTTTTGTTGTTTTTTTGTAGGTTTTCAAAAAGTGGAGACAATTGCCCGCAAAACCTATATCCAAGACCTTTGCCTCAAAATCGAGAATTCTTGACAGATATGCATAATACGCTTTCTTTGGTATGATTCTTTTCAATATTCATTTATACCGCTTGCTAAGACATTTTACTCTAACTGCGTGGATGTTATTTGGATTTCAGGATTTAAATTTTGTGAAATATTCTACAAAATGGGATATTTGGGGGAAACAATAAGAAAGACTGGAGAAGAAGATCAAGCATGGTTTGGTGGGTTTTTTTTCAACAGTAAGTGGATAATAATGTACATCATGCTCGAACACCAGTTTTGAGGCACATGCATGCAAGCGGGCCCATATCTTACTCGAACCCCAGTTTGGGCAATGCAGTGTGGATAATTTCCCTCAAAGCCCAGTTTGGTTCACATCGTGTCTTTTCCGAACCCCCGTTTGCGAGCAAGCAGCAACCCCAGTTTGGAGGAAAATTACACAAAGACAATATGTGGTATACACTTTAGAGAGGAAGCATACACGTGGCTTAAACTTTTATAACCATTTTACATCATCATGATCATGCACGCAAACATACGCAAGTCCTTTCCTTCAAGTAGCATAAAGACAAACATAACAAGGCAATGTTACTAACCTCCCTATTTACTTATGGTGAAATGTAACTTCTCTTTCTTAATCTAACATTTATTTAACATATTGTTAAGGCCACTGGCAAGTTTTTGGCTCTATTGGCATGCCTGGCCGCCTGAGGTCCTATTAAAAGGAACGCCCTGTATTCATGGTATTGTTGCAAGAGAAAAGTTGCTATTATTAAATCAACATAGCTTTTAATTTTAACTTTACATGTTTACTGCCGATCAATTAGAGATGAAACATTTTTATGGTGTCTTTGATGTTCAAAAATAACGTCAAAGGTAAATATCCTTGGTAAAAAATATGAACTATTTTATAAAACTGTGGATCACATTCACTTGAATTTTGAATGTTGTTTCGTCATCATGTCTCTTTTTAAATATTTATCATGTTTATTGACTTTAACTTGAGGTTAGCAACTATTTTAAACTGTTGCGATTTGGTAGTACGCAGCATCTTGTGAATGGTAAGTGAGCTTTGGCAAAAATTGCATTGATCATTTCATAGCGAGTGTGTCGAAGAATTCAAATATCACAGATATACTTTGTAGGTCCTGTGGTTCTTGAGTTATGTTGTAAAAAGGGCTGAAACAACAGTTTTGTAAAACGCACACAACTCATTAACATCAATAAATCAAGCAAGTTTTCGAAGTAAATGATACTAGAATGAACTTTTGCAAAACATCAAAGTGCGATTTTTCAATAATAATATTTATTAAGACAATGAAAATCGATTTTAATCCTTGGCTAAAACACAATGCTCAAGCACGAATTATATGATTGCGTACGTAAGTTATGAAACAGACCAAAATAAAAGTTCGATTAATTCCGATTACGATTGAAAAAACTATAAATATCGGTCAAAGTGGTTTAAGGTTGACGTTTTTAATATTTTGCACAAATACGTTTCAGGACGTCATAAAACTTTCAGGTTGTTTTCTTGTTTACCAAATCTCGTCGATCGGTTGCCCTTCATCATGCACCAATGAACAGAGAACACCCGGGGAGAACACTGAAAGCATTGCTTGTTCAGAACTTAACCGTTATATACCATGTATTTGAAGTTATATCCTCTTGATCGCATTAACATCATCTGCATTAACATATAACTGTACAATTCCCGTATTTACACAATCTCATGTAACGGTGTTTGACTATAACGGTCAATAACACCAGGGACCGTGTACCTGCATGATAACATCGTCAGGACTAAATACAAGATGAGGCCTATCCATCATGGCCATGAAGTTACAGGGCTTCAGTTTTGTTGAAGCCATTTGTTTCAAAATGATATACAGCGTCAGTGGTGCATGCCACAGCCTTTTCAAAGACAACCCGGCATCAGGACAACATACACTGAAGATCAATGTCTGTGATGTGTCTTTTGTATGCATATGTTTATATCAAAGCGTATTTAACATTTACACAAGACCCATCTCCGAAGGACGGGGCATTTTTCATGGTTCTAAACGTACCTTGGAGAGAGCAGAAGTTCTCCGGAGATCGATGCTACCAACTAAGTTCTAACTCTCGAGGCCAAACCCCAAGAAAGTCGCTACCGTCAGAAATTAAACCCGGGACCTCATGTATCAGAGGCGAGACCCCTGCGCCGCGCTCGTACCATAAAGCTTACAATTTTCAATATTTCTCCACCACTACCCCCCCCCCTTCTCATTATTCAAAACCGTGTAAGGCCATTTTGCTACCATATGTCACGTAATAAGATAAATGTAACTAGCTTATATAGTCATCTAACATCAACACTCGACCCGTTGTTAAAACATGGTGCTGGAAAGTGCTCATGGTTTGAGTGTTTGTAGTACCTACGAGACGGATTGCCAGGCAAATATAGAACTAGTTCTCAGAATTCAAGGTATGTGAGGATGGCAGGTCCTCGGGGGGAAGAGTACTCTTTGAAAATGGGTGACAGGGATGTCCTGTCACATTGACCCCATGTTTCATTTCCCTCTCACCCAATAACCCGTTATTTTCCTCTGTCACCCAATGACCCATTTTTAAATTCTGAACAGATTTGAGATATTAGAGCTCTCTCAGAATGACCCTTTTCTCTCAAGTTACCAGAATTTTGTTATTTTTTGCTTTTTTAATTATAATTTCAAAATATTGCCGCATTTTTGTATTATTACACTGTTATGGGTCCAAAATTGTCCAGGTCTTACCATATGGTCTCACTAAGTGACCATCATTTTCAATGGCTTCTCACCAAATGACCCCTCTTTCGCGTCAAATCTCTCACCGAAAGACCCCAAACCAGTTTAAACCGCTGTACATCCCCGACATTTCAACAGTCGAGTGCCGCAGGTAGGTCTATAGTCAAGGTAGACAGTCGGATATGCTCAAGTGTTATCGTTAAGACAAACCCTGCAAGGTATATAGAAATCAAGATAATTGAACGTATTTCTAACTGTCGATTTAACATGTTTAAAAACGTCCATGATCCGATAAGGAGGGTAATGCATACAGCTCTAAAGATAACGCCCGCGAACATCTCGTTTTAAACAATATATAGCAGATAAACATAAAATATTTGATGTTCTATTTATTTACTTTTTACTCTTTACTTTTAAAGAAATACTTGTGAAATATTTTAAGCTTTTTAGCGGAGATGCTAATCCTCGGGCACGAAACCGGGAAGAAGTAGGCATTAGCAGAATTTGACAACCGTTTGGAATTAAGCTCATTTTGCCATGTTTGCGTTGGGACACTTTCAATCATTGTCAATTGCACAATGAAAATATGAATAATCGTGTATTTATGCTAAAGATATTGTACGTCATTAATAATAAATAATTAGTACAGATTTTAAATTGCAACGATTTTAATGTCACAACTTTATGATACTCATTTCAGTCTGGCATTTGTAATTGTTGCATGCAATGGTGATTCCTTATTTTCGTAACGTTTCAGGTGCTGGTGGAATCAACACCGGAATGAAGTCCAGCCACCCAACTATACCAAATTTGAACAAAACTCCGAACTTACTTAGGCCAAATAAAAAAATAAACATGTTTCACGTCCCCTCCCGCTTCCTTTTTTGAGGTTTCTTCAATTTTATTTTTATTTTTTGAAATTCAGTTGTAACTTTTCAAAAATACGCCTCTAGGAAGTAGCGATGCTCTCTATAGCCTTGCTAATATACAAGAAACACTTTTATAAGGTTTTGTGATAGTTAGAGGGGGCCTATCTCTCAGAACAACAAATAAAAAGAGGCCTCCTCCTTTTCCAGGCATTATTGTATACGCTAAAACAGCTCTAATTATGGGTATTTACACCGATTTTGTGATAAAAAATAAAAAATAAAAAGTCCCCTCTTCCTCCTTTTTTTCAAAAACCCGGACGTGAAACATGTTTTTTATTTTACTTGGCCTTATACCAAAGTCATGCTCACATTCTGTCTAAAATATTACATCACATTTGCTCTTAGTTTTGTAATCATGACACTACAATATCAGTTGAAAACTAATTACAAAGCAATTACCAATTACATAATAAAAGGTATAACAATGGGTTTATACCATTTCGTCATAAGAAACCAACAAACCACGAGTATCCTAACGTGCTAGTAATAGTATAGAGATTATTTCATTTTATATCTGCGGCTTTTTAACTTAGGAAGTTTCATTTAAAGCCGGCCCATAATGCTTTGCGATTATTATTTTTTTCAAATGTTAAATAGTAACTTGGTTCTGCTACATGTGTAAAACATTAACCGGACTGCTATTCCATTTATGAACCACACTACCCATGTGGAACATTTTGGAAATATCTTCCAAAGATGGAGTATGAAGTTCAAATGGAATTAACACATTTGAATTATCTCACTCTCCCTCGTGGGAAGATTCAGGTTGAATCTTTCTCAGAGGGTGTATGCAAATCTAATGGAGCTGCCTAATGTGCTAATTCCATCTGAAATTCATACCGGGATTCATACTTCCCCTGCGGCAGATATTTCCAATAAAAGGGGTAGTATGGAATTTAAATGGAATAGCTTAATACGCAATACTCTCCACGCGGGTGTCGACTGCAGACGATGTCTACAATCATGGACAAAAGTAGTTGGAACACGATAATTAAAGACCGAATTAAAAATACTATTATGTCTGATGTAGGGCAAAGGCGCGGCGTGATTGGTTCCTGACCTGCGCAATACGGCATTTTTGGTCTGGCTGACATGACGTCATGTGCAAACTTGTCTTCTTAATTCGGTGTTCAATTATAGGGCCTAATTGTTTTACTATTTTAAAACACAAAACATAAACATGACCAACTCAACAAGTTGCACAATTGAACTGGAGGAAAAGTACCAATGTCAAAGTGTTCCTGTACTCCGGGAATAATACTGTAGCTTTACTGTTGACCTGCATTCCTGCGTTCATATAGAATGCAGTGCATTGTGGTTAGGTTTTTATAGCCTTTTCATGGCCTATATTATTAGCATAAGAAGATGAAAGTGCACACTAGCCAAAAAGAGCCAGTACCAGAAAGCATAAGTATATAAGCTGACCAGTTACAGTTTGTTTACTGAGGGAGGTACCCACTTTTGATACGATTGCACGGACCAATCAATGTATCACAAACTTTTCGATCATGCCATCGACCAGTTTGTTTCCTGTTCGGAGGAACTTAACCACGAAGGAACACGAGAAAGTGCTGATATAAGCATCTTACCTAACGAAGTCAAATTATTTGACAACTGTGGATGTTATTTTATTAAGGCGTTTTTTAATTGTTTGATCAGTATGTTATTCGTTAAATTTGCTCGATCATCACTTCATTGGGAAATATCATCTCGGATTTTACATAAGGATATATTCGTTGGATCTTAATGCGTGGTAGTGCGCGACTTTAGCGTTTACCTCAAATTTAGCCTGCTTCGTAAAAGCAGGTTAATTCTATAACGGGAAACCTAATTGGGAACTATATCTTGGAATTAACATACTAGGAGATATTTGTTGGATTTTATACTTTGTGGTGTGCGGCTTTAGCAGTTTCCCCTGCTTCATATATAGCAGGTTAACTCTAAAACAGAAGAGGAAAACAGTTTATGAGATGAAGAAACAGAGCTGGAGATTGACAGCGATCTTTCACTTGTTCATCATGCTTTTACTTGCCAATTCAGGTAAGATTTCATTTTGATATTGAAGATAAGTCTAAACTTAACTCTATACACGCGGGTGTTGATTGCATCGACAAGGTGTTTTTTTTTCAAGATTCAAAAATTTCAGAACTGCACATATTCATGACCATATTTGGAATCAGGATGAAAAATGCATTAAAATGATTTTTGGCATTAGGCATGTTTATAGGCGAGGACAACTTAAATGCACATAATATGTTGGGTGAGACACGGACTGTTTGGGTCTAAATCAGGGAGCTTTGGGTGAGAAATTATATGACTTTTTTTTTTAACGTATAGTCTTTGGGTTCTAAATGGCTTCATATGGCATTAATAGATCTATAAGAGATAACAAAATCAGTGTATAGGCTATAGGCATAGACGATCTTTGCTGTTCAAATGGAAGGGTCTTTGGATGACCGATCGAAAGAAAAAATAAGTGGGTCTTTGGGTGATAGAGCATGTGCTCGAAAATAAATGGGTTTTTTTGGGTGATAGTGATGCTGAAAAGGGGGGCTTTAATACACATCGCCTCCAAAGGAGGAGTGCCGCCCTGGGCGTTGCACTGCTGATGTCCCGGGTTCGAGCACCGTTCCCGAAGTTTATGTTCATTTGGTTTCCAGTGTATATTCGCTGACACAGGTTTTCTCAGGGTCCTCCGGGTTCCTTCTGCTTCTAAAACTGATGGTAATAATGGTCAGTGTGGATAGAAGACTGGTACTAAAGCCACATTTACATAACTGCAAAACATTTTGAGTAAAAAGGTCACAACTCAACAGTTGAGTAAAAAATTGGAGTAAAACATTACTCAACATTGAGCTCATATAGGTCACAACTCAACAAATGAGTAAAAAATTACTCAACATTACTTTTTGCAGTGTACGATTTCCGTCGAATTGTTTTATTTTTACCATGTTTACTAAAATGCTGAAATAATCATAGTAATATTATAAGGAAGGTTTTCTGTTCATTTCAAGTCGAAATATCGAAATAATGGGGGTAAAATGAAAGAAAACCCAGTGATTATATACCGTTAAGGAATCTGGAATGAGCGTTTTGAGAGTTTCGACAGTATTTTTTGTGGGACTCGGACATGAGAGCACATCAGACATATCGAATTGCATTCTGAATATGAAGAATGTCTTTCTGATTTCAAATAATTTTCATTTTTTGAAATTCACGATATAATGCAAATTTTAGGACATTCCTCGACGTAAATTCTATAAATCTAATGACATATTCTTAAAGTATGTAGCTGGGAGGAAAAGCCGACGATCAATTGAAAATTTTGACATTTTATATTGAAGATATTAATTTTTCCCCAAAAGACCTTTTTTTTTTTGGTGTTTTGGGAAAAAATTCCATATCTTCAATACGAGAGATCAAAATTGTCATCGGATCGTCGGCTTTTCATCCCACCTATACACTTTAAGTATAAATCATCAGATTTATAAAGTTTACTTCGAGTACTGTTAAATATCAACAATATCAATTTTGAATAATTTACCATAAAATGTGTATTACATTACGAATTTAAAAATATCTAAATTATTTGATACCAGAAGGACATTCTTCGTATTCAGAATGCATATGTCTGATGTGCTCTAATGTCCCACAATAAATACTGTCCAAACGTTCATACCCCATCTCTTAAACGTGGAGCTCTGTGGGGATTCGTTATTTGAATTCAGATCAGGTGTCAGACAAGGACAACGAAACCATATACTCTAAGAAATAGAGGTTCTAGATAGAACCTTTTTTGTCCTCTCAGGAGAACCCTGGTTCTTTAATTTCGGAGAACCCTTAAAGGTTCTCTAAAGAACCTAAAACGGTTCTGTATCACATTTTGGGGCCATTTTCGATTGTTTTGGAATCATTTTGGTTCTTTAGAGAAACTCTAAGGGTTCTCCTGAGAAGACAACATTAGAACATTTTTAGAACCTTTATTTCTATCCACGAAAACATGACAAATAATACCAAATTTGACGAACTAGGGACCCAAACAAATACCAATTTTCAATTATTTCTGTTCAAAATTAAGGTAAATCTGCCGGGAAATCTGAACGATTCTTTTTGGACAATTTTCGCAAATTTTCCTAAAATTTGCAGCATGTGATCCCTGCCGCACCCTCTCTCTCTCTAAACCATTTTTGCTTCAAATATTACAAGCCACAGTTAGGCGAAGGCTGGAAATTAACCTCGAATCCCCTGTAAGGAGTTTTTGAAAAATCTCTAAACCAGTTTTCTTTAAAGTGCAACACAAGGTATATCATAAAAATGTACCCAGCTTTCTGCTATTCACCAAAAAACGGTCTATTCCAGAAAAATGATGTACAGTAGGCCTACACCCTATAGGGGAGTTCGGAAATCTGGACTTTTTGTCCAATCGTGATTGTTGGAAATCAAGACTTTTAAAGTGTTCAAAGGCGAAACAATCCACCAGAAAATTAGCTCAAAATCGGAAATCATTTTGAGAGCTCATTTTGGACATTTCCGTGATTTTTCATTCATTTAATTAATTACATTCCAAGCATTTTCCAGTAAAATTAGCAACTGGAATTCCAGTCAAAACTACAAAAAACAAACAAACAAACAAACAAACAAACAAAAAAACGTGGAAATTCAGACATTTCTATTATTGAAAAGTTACTCCTCTATACCGTATTATAGGGTGTGCACTAATTTTCTGGAATATAAATGTAAGCAACATGAGCAAGGTGCGTTCGTAACAGGTGGTACGTGCGCTAAACGTAATACAAACTCTACATTACCCATTCCTTTAGCATTATCACGATTTATACCAGTTGATCATTTTGCATAGACAACAATTTTGTCCTTCATCAATTCTTTTTTCTTTGAAATAAATTAGATTACAGTATATATATCCACTGATCCTACATTGTGTTATAAGAAGCTTTGTATTGTACTCGACACTTACATGTTATCATGGTTATATTGAATTGAAATATTAATAACTTTTTCTTTCGCTGTGTACGTTTGGTGAGATCTTAATGAAAAGTTTTATGAGGCAATCGTGATGTCTCTATTTTTACATTCCTTTTTTTTTTTTTATACCACTGAAACTTGTATCATTCATAATCTTCTCACTTTGCATAATTGAACACCAATTGTGTTATTTCGCCTTTTATTTTAGGGCTGGAGTAGTAACGTTGGGACAGTATTTTTGTGGGACATGAGAGCACATCAGACATATCGAATTGGAGTCTGAATGCGAAGAATGTCCTTCTGGTTGTATTGTATTTTAAAACCTCAATTTTGGAGGTTGTTGTACATATTTGACAGTTTTTAACATGATATCAAATAATTTTGATTTTTTGAAATTGGTGATATAATACACATTTTATGGCAAATGATAAAAATTGATATTTTTGAGATTTAACAGTCCTCGAAGTAAACTTTATAATGATATCTAAACAAATACTCAATAAAATCGCATATACTTAAAGTGTATGTAGCTGGGATGAAAAGCCGACTATCAAATGAAAATTTTGACCCTTCGCGGCTTCGCGCCCAATTTTCAAAGCAAAGCAATTTTGGGAGCAGTTCAGCAGGACGGCTTGGAAATTTTGGAGAACACTCTTTTTAAAACGTGTAGGTGACGTGATATTGCGTTACATGATCTAATCCAATCAGACTAATTCGGCTGTAATGAAATTGAGCTATACAGGCAAAAATAACGAGCAAAAATATACAATAAAAACACAAGAACATAGTTTATAAAGCATGCCAGGGATGTGAGGATTTCAGCATTATTTATAGGGCTATTCAAGAAAATAAGTGCACACCCCCTATAGAGGAGTAAATTTTCAATCAAAGAAATGTCCGGATTTCCAAGTCTGCTTTCTGAAAACGACTGGAATTCCGGTTGCAAAAGCTTGGAAATCCAATTAAATGAATGAAAAATCACGGAAATGTCCAAAATGAGCTCTCAAATTGAGGATTTTTGACTTTGAACTATTTTCCTGCCGGATTTTTATACCTTTGGACACTTTAAAAAGTCTGGATTTCCAACAGTCACAACTGGACAAAAAGTCCGGACATCCGAACTCCTCTATAGGGGGTGTGCATCTATTTTCTGGAATAGCCCATAGTGTAGGTACTGAACTAGTTAGTGATGGTGTTTTAGGTCTTTTGGGCAAAAATTTTGTACGTAATGTGAACCTTTTTAAATGATGGTCGGCTTTCCTGCTGGCTATACACTTCAAGTACATACCAGATTGATTAAGTTTACTTCGAGGACTGTTAAATGTCACAAATATCAACTTTTACTTACTAATTTGCCATAAAATTTGTATTGTATACATCCACATACAAAAATTGTTGAAGACCCCTCCCGGCATTCAAAGCATGCATAATGTTCGATTTCAGTCAAATTGTAATTTTCTTATCCTTTACCCAAAATGACGAAATAATATGGTATTAGTAATACCTGCTGTTCATTTTAAGCTGAAATATAAGAAAGAATCATCACTGGCTCTTTAGGCCGTTTGTGATGGCGTTATATGGCGGATTTAAAGCCATAATTATGCATTTGTGTCCAAATAGCTCTGTTGACCTACAAACACAACAGATCTGGCTAAGGTGTAAGTTGGGACATGTGTAAACATTACAAAAATTCCAAAAAATTTCATATTATAAGATCGTACATTATGGCGAATAAAGTTGCCTGATCGCTTTTGGTTTTTCTATCACTAAGTTGTTTGCTGTTTCTGCATGATATCATTTCACATACCGATTCATTTCGTCATGAAGAGCATTTTGCTAAAAGCAAATATCGCTCTATCTCAAAGATCGAAGTCATCCATCGATGGCTACCAGCAAACACAAAACGTTTTCGACATCATTCGCAAAAGGTTATAAAAGGTTGTCAGAAAACGTTTAAATGTCGGGTTATATAAAGGGTATATTAAGAGTATAAAACGTTTTCATAACCTTAAAAACATTTTTTGATAATCTACTGCTCAGCAAACAAAAATGTGTTACATAAAACGTTTAAATGTCGGGTTATATAAATGGTATAAAAACGTTTTAATAACATTCCTAAAACATTCTTGAAAACTTGATACAAAACATTCTAAACAAAATGTTATTTTGGGGTTAAAAATATTTTGCGAAAATGTTTGCACAAAATATTTTAAATAACGTTTTAAAAACGTTTTCATGACTTTTATATAACCCGACATTTAAATGTTATTAAAAGGTTTTGAACAAAACATTTTAAGAACATTTCTGTGTTTGCTGGGTTCAAATATTTTAACATAATGTTATTTAAGCATTGACACAATATTTGGCAAAAATGTTTGCAAAAATAGTTTACAATAACATTTTTTGAAAACATTTAAAAATATTGTTGTAGTGTGTTTTCATACAAAACGTTTTAAAACGTTATCATGACCTTTATATAACCCGACATTTTAATGTTATTAAAACGTTTTACCTAAACCAAAAGCCAAAATATAACTTATATATAAAGGTCAATTGGTCATTGAGAGTAACAAGTGGCGAAACATTATCGACTAATATAGTAAATCAATAATAATGACATGATCTATCTAAATCTAAACAAATACTCAATAAAATCGCAAAAGTGACATCTAATTGAGATTTAAGTGTACATAATGACTTGCTAATTGAACATCTAACATGACGGAAGTTTACATGTTTCAAGCAATTGAACATTCCGTTTTCTTACGCAGTCTGCACCGGGCGCAATCACTTTCATTTTTTGTCATCTTCAGTAGACAGCGAAGAAATATCTTTTGGCGCATTGATGTTTCAACAGCAATATAATTTAGTGTGTTTTCAAAGGCCGCTTTTGTTTTAATTTTTTGAGGACCCGAGGCCCATGGCCAGGGGGTAACGTAACCCTTACGCTCCCTTATTTCACGTTTTACAATCAGATTTGTTCGGCACGTTATACGAAAATATTAAGAAATATTATTCTATTCATTTATATAATCAATTTACATGTTTCCGTGGTACATATCATATTGACTCTTGTTACGAAGTCGTGAGAACTTGTTTCGCCAGGATTGCTACTTTATATCTCAGTAAATAATAGCAATATTAAGTAAATAAGTTCATATACTATTTTCATAATTGTCACCTGTAACCATATGCACATACGCTCCTTCGTGATCAATGTATGTTTGTGCGTGTTTGTACAGGAGGTGTGGTGGTCAACCAAATGGTACTTTGGTTATTAAACAAATCGATAATCGATAGGAAGTGATAGGTAAAGCAGAGGGTATGGTCATAGCAGATCGTGATACCAAAGTTGTATACTATCGATTTCAAATTAAAATAATTTACTTAACATGAATACTATATTTATATAACTCGTAACATATTAAACAATTAACAAAACAAATGATCATTTTGTGTAATTTGTATTTGCGAATTGCATAACATAATGAGACCGATTGTGCGAAAATAAATTTTAAAAGTTTCAATCGGCTTTTTTGCTTCGCATGTTGTCCCTTAATACCCTTTTCCGTCTTCCTTGGATGCAATTTGATTTTTTTAGTTGTCTTCGTCATTTTCTCTGTTTTTTTCATAGGGTAGGCGCGTCGCAAGCGGGGCGCTCCACTTTTTTTGCACTTTGTGCAGTTTTTTGCACTGTTTTGAACTTTTTTGCAGCTTCGCGTTAACTTTGGGCGGCCCACTTTTTGTCACCTTGCTCATAGACATGCATTGCTACGCGGTCTTTTTGTTCCGATGATTATTTAAGGTTGGTCTTAACCCTGGAATTACTGAAACTTTTGGAAGACCTGATGAATTTATCGCTGAGATTAAATTTGGGGAAATACGCCAAGAAAACGGGGTTTTACCCATTTTTTTGAGAAACGTAACAAAAAAACTCTTGACTCAAAAAATTATTAATTAAAAAAAAATTAGATTTAATAATATCTAGGACTCTTTTTTTAAAATTTTGACCAACATATTATGGAAATTTTCACAAATAATGTTTTAAAAATGCTCAATTTTGCAACAACAAAAAAAAAATTGTAAAAAATATAGTTCCCCCCCTAATTTTTTAAAAAGAACTAATACGAAACAAGTTGACTATCACTTACTCTTTGAATATAATTACTGTAATTTCAAACTTCAATTTTCTAAGTTTCGTTATCAACCTTATATTCATATTATAATCACGTTGGCTATATGATACACTAAAGCAGATTTATTCATCAAAAGACCAACTATGATTAAACATATCAAAAATCACATTTATTGTATATTTATAATGGTTTTCATGACTTATAGGGATACGCCTCTACTTATTGGCAACATCTCAAAGCGAACAGGTGGGAAAGATCCTTATTTTTAATTTTATAAGAGAATTGAGAATATAATTGATGGATAACAGGTCGGGATAACAGGCTGACAAGCATGACAAGTGAATAGGATAACAATACTAAGACGAAACGTACACAATATCACAATTTTAATTTTGATTGGTATATACGGAATACGGGTAGGGGTGGTCTACCAATTACAAAATCATGCCAAGTATGAGTTGAGGTGATGCCCACAATTATTAATTAATATTCAGGCGTATGGAACCGTGGAACTGATGACCATGACTAAAATATTGAACCAGCTGATATTGGTAACGAGCACCAAAGTATCCGTAATTATTTAATTGATTGACTGTTTGATTGATTCATTGATTAAATAATTGATTAATTGATATATTGATTAATCGATTGATCGATCGATTTGTTTGTTGATTGATTATTTGATTGATTGATTGCGTGATTAAGATTGATTGATTGATTGGTTGATTAATTGATATATTGATTGATTGATTGATTGTTGGCAAATAACATCAAGCATTATTGTTGAGTTCCGGTTTTGAAGTGTTCGTTAAAAAGTTTCTTGCTGTTTCACTTTTGGCGTGCATTGATTTTTTTAAGCTCATACTATGTGCATTTTAGCGCTTAAGGATGTACGACACCCTGATAAATGTTGTGACCAATTTTGCATTTAAAAAAAATAACTACACAGTGGTTACAAAAGTTATGTTTATTTAGGGACAAGGAATCAAATTACTTCACTGAAATTTCAGTGATTGAATACAAGTGGCTCATACCGTAAAACCCCGTCTACAAGGATATACCTAAGAAACGCCCTCAATAAAATTGGTTGCTTGTTGTATTTGGAGTTTGAGCAAATATATACTGGCACTGGGTGGCTATGCATTCCATCTAAGTATGTTGTAACACCAATCAATTGTATTGACATAATAACGACTGTTTCGTATATCAGGATCGTATAGCTCAATTGATAGAGCGTCAGACTTTGGAACTGAAGACATGCTGAAGAGAGCATGGTCCGGGCACCGGTTCCGTTTTTTCATTCTCGTTTAATTTTAACTTTTGACATGTTCTTTTTATCTTTCTTCAAATCTACCTTTCTACTTTAGGTGCGGTTTTTTTTTTTTTTTTTAGTTTTTTTATAGTTTTTTTAGTAATTTTGTGGTTTTATAGAAACTAGTAAAAGCATTTATTCTAAATAATAGCGAAACCCACGGTTAGACAGATGTGTTGTAACTACTTGTCTGTCCTCGTCTTTGCAATAAAACCTATGTTGCACCTTTGTGCCATCCCAATTCTTGAGGTAGGGTGCGTTTTTGGCTTAAGCACGATTTTGTTTCTACTTGAAATGAAATCAAAATAAATATTGTTCTGTTGCCACAATTGCAGTTTTTTCAATAAAAAAATAGATGAGGAATAATAATTATTCCATATTTGAATCTATTGTCCCATCAAGAATAGAGTGTCTTCAAAAACTTCAATCAATTCATCTGACAAAGGAAACTATTCTGGTCATTCAATTTTGTTTCGCTTGCACCTGTTATATCACAGGCGTTGGTAGAGAAGGCACACTTCTCTTGTCTTCACCGAAGTAGTGATGTAAACACTAACATGATTAATTACCATAGCTAGCAATGGACATACTCTATTTTTTGTTCCACTTGAACCCATACTATAGGCTATTCGCTGTCGATGTGACGTAATTAATCGGATTAACTACCATAGCAATTGATGAATACAATTTCGAATATATAGCCCTGCACTTCATCGTTCACGTGGCACCTATGCATTAAACCATAGTTGTCAAAGAAATGCTAATCACTCGCCATGTAAGATTAGTATTTATGAAAAGAGTGGTATTCAATCTATGTTTGGTGACATACGCGGGTGATTAGTGCAATCTGCTTGATGGTAGTTATTGCGATTATTACGTCACTTCGACAGCGAATTGTAGTATAGACGAATCCAACAAGCCAAGTGATGGTCAGAATTTATTCGGCCATTATACGCTGGTGAAGTTGCGTAATTAATCGGATTAATTACCATAGCAATAGGTGAAAACAATTTTGAACATATCGCGCTGCGCTACAAGCAGGTTATACTCATCACCTGTACTGTGTATGTCTGCAATCATAGATTGAATACAATACTGGTCTTTTCAAAGATCTTACAGGTGCAGCATGATATGGTTCAATGAAGAGGTACCGCCTGAACGTATCAGTGTATAACGCGGTATATTCAAAATAGTTTTCACCTATTGCTATGGTAGTTAATCCGATTATTACGTAACTTCGCCAGCGTATTGGAATAAAACAGGAGGATGTGAGTTCATAAGGGCAATGTCGGGGATAGGTCACAATCGATGTGGAGAGATGAGAGGTCCGACCAACAGCCATAGCGATTCAACTAATTCCAGCGGACGGTCTGTGGCTAGTAAGGAATCGTCTTTGACCACATGCGCAGATCTGTCTCGTCAGGAAGATATTTAATATCCCGAATTTATAATAGGCCTATGCCTACCAGTTCCATCGTATAACCGATCTGCTAGAGAATATTTGTTACCATGTTTAATAAATTCGTATTTATCGTATAATAAAATGTAGCCAAATGTATATTATGTGTCACACGGTTTTCTGCTGAACCACTAGCAGGCTATGTTACCACATCTATGACAATGACAAAGGTGAATTTTGATGATTTTTACGATCGTCCGGATGAGCAAATCACTGAATGGGTCTTTAGTTCCTCCTCTCCCTTATCCTGCCAATATTATATGAATCAAAGAAAAATAAAGAAAAAATAAAATTAAACAAGAAAAAAAGACAAAGAAAAGAAACAATAAAAGAAAAACAATAGAATAAATTAAACTAAATGTGAAAAAAAATGATCACGAAAGGAGTCTTTAGAAAATGCAAGAAAATATAAATGAAAAGTTTGAACAATATTTTGTTTATAAAAGTTTGTGTGACCGTGATGAGGCTCGAACTCACCATCTTCCGATCTAAAGAACCAAAGTCTTATGCCTTGCCAAGTGAGCTATGCTCGTGAGATGCGAAATAAAGATAAAATAATACATTGTATACCTGCTTGTGTCGGTAAATGATTTGCTCAAATTCCATAATGATATAATATTGTGGAGGGCGCTAGCGTGAAATATGCTATCATCACAGTCGCTTCTATTCCTTATAGACGGGTTTCTACGGTATATGTTAAGAAATGAGGTACCTCTTTTCTTATCATAAATAAAGTACCGCTTGTCTTGAGTCACTGAAATTCCAGTATAGTAACTGGATTCCGTGCCCCTATAATATACATAACTTTTTTTTACCAGGGTGTTATTATTTTTTGAGGAAAACGCAAAAATAGTCACAATTTATCAAAGGGTGTAGTACCACCTTAATCACTTTTATAGTTTATAAAACTAAAATTATCATGATTATGTCATATGTATGATAAAAGTAATAAAATAATTGACATGAAGAACGTGTAATTAATTGAAATGTCCTTGACAAATGAAATAGCTAAACGGTAAAGCAGCTTATGGGAGGTGCCCGTTCTTCTTTCTATTTGGACATTTAAGTGATTCCTTTTCATAATACAATACCCCTTTATTCCACACACGTCTCTAACTATTACCTTACATATTTTTAAGGATTTACTCAATAGAGAAGCCCTTGAGAAAACAAAATGGTACAATGTATTAAGTCATTGTAAGTGTTTAAAATCCTCTAAAAACGTGTTTCTATTTTGATGATAGAATAGGCCGTTACTGGTAAAAAAACATGTGGATGGACAATAAGCATGATAAGTTAACAAAGTGGTGGGCTTGTGATGAAGGTTTTGCTGGTGGGTCCATCTCGATGTATTGTATCTAATTTTAGTAAAACAGCCCGGTAAGGGACCGTTGACAAACACTTGTAAGGGGGGGGGGGCTGATGCAAAAAATTCATCGCGAAAAATTTTCGGGCCCTTAGGAGGGTCAAAATATTTCAGGCCCCCCTTTTTGCATCAGCCCCCCCCAACAAGTATTTGTGAACGGTCCCTAAATCAGGCGCGGGCACGAGAATGCATGGAAAGGCAAAGAAAGGGAGCAAAGAGAAGATAAAATGGAAAAGGAGAGAAAAGAGAAGAGAAATAATTTGGAGGGTTTATAAGTTGAGTAGACCCGTGCGCATGATGTGGGGTGTCTAAAGATCTAAAAAACATAACTAATTTTGCATGCTTTGTACGGGGTTGTGCCACGCAGACTTTCGAATGCTGACTTTCTCTATTTGTTGCTGTTTTTGCAACCCCCCAGCAAACACAAAAACGTTTTAAAAACGTTTTAAATAAGTTATATTTTGGCTTTTGGTTTAGGTAAAAACGTTTTAATAACATTAAAATGTCGGGTTATATAAAGGTCATGGTAACGTTTTAAAACGTTTTGTATGAAAACACACTACAACAATATTTTTAAATGTTTTCAAAAAATGTTATTGTAAACTATTTTTGCAAACATTTTTGCCAAATATTGTGTCATTACTTAAATAACATCATGTTAAAATATTTGAACCCAGCAAACACAGAAATGTTCTTAAAATGTTTTTTTCAAAACCTTTTAATAACATTTAAATGTCGGGTTATATAAATGTCATGAAAACGTTTTTAAAACGTTATTGAAAATATTTTGGGCAACTATTTTTCGCAAAATATTTTTTCAACTCCCAAAATAACATTCTGTTTAGAATGTTTTGTATCAAGTTTTCAAGAATGTTTTTGGAATGTTATTAAAACGTTTTTATACCCTTTATATAACCCGATATTTAAACGTTTTCTGTAAAACATTTTTGTTTGCTGAGCAGTAGATTATCAAAAAATGTTTTTTAAGGTCATGAAAACGTTTTATGCTCTTAATATACCCTTTATATAACCCGACATTTAAACGTTTTCTGACAACCTTTTATAACCTTTTGCGAATGATGTCGAAAACGTTTTGTGTTTGCTGGGCCATCAGTAGGCACACCAGTTTTTTTATAGTTTTTTTTATAAAAGCACACCGTAATAGCACCCATCCAAGCCTTACCCAAACTGATGGGTGATTTGGAGTGAGTGCATTTTTGCCCTGCCCAATTGGCGCATTGCTAGCTCTTCACCAAAAAATCCGTCCATAGGTCTGTACCAAAATCGTGAAAATTGACTTTTTTACATAGACACGATAGAGGGGTCCTAGAAGCTATAGACGTCTATGGAAAAGGCATGGACGAGCCTGTAATCACGCTCGTTAGTCTTATTAACGAGATGAAAGTACATAATTATTTAGTTGTCACAATTACTGCCATCAAATTGGTACACAATAATCATGGATTTTAGTTTTTAATTCAACATAAAAGGGAAAAAAAGTATGTCATCAAGTTATGAACTTTTTCCATAGACTTTCTATGGTACCCTGTCGGTCCGCCAATCCTTGTCCACCAATCCACCAGCCTGTATATCGTTGGCTTATTGATCATAAAATTAATTATCATAAATGGAAAATCCTGGTTTTGGTGCCAAATTAAAAAAAAGAACTAAGCTTGATTACAAGATTAATAATCATCTTCATTTTGAAAATATCATTATCATTTAATTTTTTATCAAGAAAACTGTCATGCGACCAGTCAGTTGGGGGTACCAACTTTTGACGCATGGCCCTATCCCCTATAGCGCATAGCGCATAGCGTATTACCTGTATCATAGAGGGCGATAGAACTTTACTTTTTAGCCTATGTCGGAGGTAGTACACGGCACTGTGTCTTCTGGGGTATTATAAATGCTACATTATGGGAACCAATGTTTTTGACATCCTTACACTTCAAATAATAAAACAAGATTTGGTTCCATTTTTCTATATGCTCCTTATGCTTCCCAGGAGGGGTCGAGGGTCATAATGGGACCAAAACTCAAAAATGGTCGATCATGTTGACAGTAAATTGTATCTCAAATTGTTCCTTTTATCGCTGGAAATAATAAAGTCAATCATTGTTCTGCGGTGGTTAGTTCAGAGGTTATAAACGTCAAATAGGTTACATGTCACAAATTTCATACATACACAGAGGTCAAATTTTAAAAATGGTGCGATTTCAACGAAACTGGTCTCAATTACTCCCTTAAGGGGTACTACACCCTAGCCAATTTTGTGCCTGTTTTTGCATTTTTCTCAAAAATTATAGCGCATTGGTGACAAATAAGATATGTATATTATAGGGGCAAGGACTACAACTGGTTAGTTCAGAGGTTATAAACGTCAAATAGGTTACATGTCACAAATTTCATACATACACAGAGGTCAAATTTTAAAAATGGTGCGATTTCAACGAAACTGGTCTCAATTACTCCCTTAAGGGGTACTACACCCCTAGCCAATTTTGTGCCTATTTTTGCGTTTTTCTCAAAAATTATAGCACATTGGTGACAAATAAGATATGTATATTATAGGGCAAGGACTACAACTACTGCACAGGAAATTTTATTTCAGCACAGACAACAGTTGTGGAGTTACAGTCAAAAATGAGGGAAACCAATATTTAATCAATAAATCAATAACTACTTGCCTTGAGTTGCTGAATTTTCAGTGCAGTAGTTGTAGTCTTTGCCCCTATAATAAACATATCTTACCTGTCACCAATGCGCTATACTTTTTTGAGAAAAATGCAAAAATAGGCACAAAATTGGCAAGGGGTGTAGTACCCCCTTAATGGTGGTCTTAACCCTGGAATTATGGAAACTTTTGGGCCTCATAAGTTCTAAATTGTTGGTCTTTAAAGTATATAAAAGTATACATTTTTAGAATGGCAAAGACTTGTTGAATTCAGCTGTGAAGTCAAATTTGGGCTAAAGTGCTCATTTTTGGGGAAAATCCAAAAAAACGTTTATTTTTGGCTCCAATATTTCGGCCAACGTAACAAAAAAAAATTCTTGAGCCATTTAAAAAAAAAATCAATTTTAACCGTTTTATATAGTTATTATTTTTTTTTTACATTTTGACCAACTTTAATAAATTTGCACCAAAAATGTTAAAAAAATGCTCAATTTAAAAAAAAAAAATTCAAAATTTTTAATATTTTGGGTGAAGTTAGTCAAATTTCAAAAGAAATAAAAAAAAATCGTTCCTAGATATAATTATCTAGTTTTTAAAAATAAATAAAACATTTTATTTGGCCAAAGAATTTTTTGTTACGTTGAACGAAAAAATTTGTTGAAAAAAACAGTTTTTGGGATTTTCTCCAAAAATGAGCATTTTGGCCCAAATTTGACCTCACAGATGAATTTATCAAGTCTTTACCATTCGAAATATGTATACTTCATACGTTAGACCAGCAATTTAGCAGTTATGAGGCCCGAAAGTTTTATCATTAATGTATTTAAGAATGCCAAAAACATTGGTTCCACTAATATAGCACCAGGGTGTAGCAAGACAAAATACTAACTCAAGTATCGCTACACAGCGTACGTGGGAAGCAGTATCATGGTGCTGAAATTGCTGACATGATGGGATTCATGAGCTAAAATTATTTTATAATTTCTGGACTACGCATTTTCCACGGCTGTAATTCATTGCATAGGTATTGTACGTTGTAGTGGTAGAAGGACTTGGATGATGTTGACGGAGTGATGACACTGGCTGGGTAGACTCCAATCCCATGCCTGATGGGACAGAAGTAGTCCGAATAATCAGACCCAGAACAAAATATTAATTTCTGACATGACAGAAGCCGTTCTTGTACATGATACATCTCTGTTCTAGCTGATAGTTGATGGTTAGGTTTATGGCTGCTAGTGACTGGTCTGTCTGTGTTCACTGGTTGGAACTTCCCTGGAACTTGTTAACCATGATGAACAGTATGGCCCGGCAGTAGGGGGCCTATGTGTGTGTTCATCATCATCATCATCATCATCATCATCATCATCATCGTCATCATCGTCATCATCGTCATCGTCATCGTCATCGTCATCGTCATCATCATCATCATCATCATCATCATCATCATCATCATCATCATCATCATCATCATCATCATCATCATCATCAAGCTTCCACGCTTTAGTAGGCCTACCATCAATTGGTAAAATGACGAGTGTTCTAAAAATCTGTTTCAATCTTTCAAACATGCTAACTAACGGGTCCAGCATACGTTCAAGGTCGTAAGTTTGTCCATACAAATTATGATTGCATGGTGCTACAATGTATTTTAGTAGTAGTCGGTGAGATAAACCACTCTGTTGGTGGCACTCAGGTACCTTTGATATAAGCTACTGGGCTATTTCAGTTTAAATCCATACAGCTATCTTCCACACAGGGAATTTCAAATGGGTTAACTTCAATGTGTGACCCGGGTGAGTGATTATTCCATTTGAAATCTACACCCCTTGTATGGAAGATTTAGGTCATGCCTTCCATAGGGGACTGTGTGTATTTAAACTGGAATAGCCCATGCGGGCTTCACTAATCTACACAAGATGATGGCGACGACCGTTTCTAGTTGTTTAAGTCAAGGTAGGCCTAAATACCTCATCAAATTGATGAGTTCTCTGTTGGACATATTTACAGAAGTTGCGATTTCCAAACGTACGTATCATACGCCCGTACGTATATCAATTTAAAATCATTCTCTTGTGACGGGATTTTGAATAGATCTACGTGCGTACGATACGTACGTTTGGCAATCGCAACGTCTCTATTCGCTGTCGTAGTTCACGTTAGAATATGACCTTTGCTAGGCCAACTGGCTCACGCTTTCTTTGTTACGAACCCCTGATCGAAATGATCAAGTTGCTACATAAAGCCTATGGCATATCAAATTTCGGAACAGGTGTGATGACTATGAGCCCAGGCTTGAACAAGTAGGGGAGAGCGGGGAGAGTTCGCCCTATTTTTTTCTGACCAGCCTAGCGATGTCAATTTTAAGGTTAGGGATGACCTGATTAGCCCATGTGAAAGCCCTATGTCTTAGCTATATACGGCCACAATCCCAGACCTATAGGCCTTACAATAGCAACAGGGTAGAGCAAACAAAAAAAAAAATTTGCAAAGGGCGAACTTGCCCCATATTGGGGCAGGTTCGCCCATATGGTGGGGTACGTTCACCCTAATCACAAAAAGGTTTAAACATTGCATAACAATAACTATGTATTCAATGCAAACATTTAGCAAGAGTATACAGGGCATTCATTCTCTTCTGGGGAGTCACTAAATTTGTTGCAGGGGTCGGGTCAGGGTACAATGTAGGGGTCCAAAGTGAGCTTAAACGTAGCATGTTTACAACTTCAGGGAGCAATGGATTAGGACATAAACTGTGGTATGAGTAATACCGATATCACATAACTTTAAAAAAACATGTTTTTCAGTAGTTTTACCTTGTTTAATGGTTTAATTATCAATATTTTGCATAATACGCTGATGGGGCATGTTCGCCCTCCAGTTTGGGGTAAGTCCGCCCGGGGAAGATATAGGGCGAACTTGCCCCATCCTCAAAAGGGCGAACGAGCCCCTTGTGCACATTTTTGTATTTTCTTCAGGGTATGCAAAACACAAATCGAATAAGGAGATTATAACTGCATTAAATCTTTGACAAATCCCATATGTTCCCAATACAGATTTCCATTAAAACCATCTGTATTTATGTATCAATGATAATACAACATTATGAATACAAGAAAAAATTACGTTTTGGTGTAATTTTTTTGTTTTGGCTGCAGTTCGATGAACACGTCCGTATATGTCGCGTAGCTAATATGAGAAGTTTATAATGACCTATGTCACCTAATTTTGCCATCACCAAATTCCCTGATAGCCGTAATGCTGAGAAACAAGGGGTGGGCGAACCTGCCCCTAGGGCGAACACTCCCCGCTCTCCCCTAGGCCTAACCAATGGTTACTAACGTGCACTACGATAGCGAATAGTCTAAAGCAGTATGCAGACTCCGAGTATTATACGTACAATATTGTATGTAACATATCTACCTTACTTAATCTATTGCAATCGATAATATGTTACGTATAATATCTGGTAGAAATATGTTATCGATTTTACGTCATCCAACATTCGTTAGAACTTAAACATTACTGGAAATAGAATGGCAATATAGATTAAATAACGTAGATATGTTACGTACAATATTGTACGTCTAATAAAAAGTCTGCGTTAAATTTTCTGCCGGGATTTTCTGAATAGGCTTTATGGTAAAAAACGATTTAATCACTCTTTATTTTATTTTACAGTTCATTTGACTCAGGAAGAAATGGAAGGAACTTCCAGTCCAACGGAGGAGAACACATCTTCTCTGACAACAGTGCTAGTGTCGACATTAGAGGAAACCACGGATTATACTACAGAACTTTTGTCGACAGTAAGAACTACTGAAATGAAATCAGAATCTATTACAGATTCTTCTTCTACAGTAGAACAATCGACTATGGAAATCTCGACAAATGATGTATCAACAATAAATATGTCGACAATGAAAATGTCGACAGTTGACTCATCGACAATAGATATGTCAACAGATGAGTCGTCGACAATGCAAATGTCGACAGATACGTTGACAGATAGAACTAGTGAAATGTCTAGCACAACTAGTGATCTTACTACAGAAGAGACCACTGACTTATCAAGTGTTTCTCAATCGCCAACCAATTTTACAACTGAAGTGCAATCTACACCTGATATTACAACAAATAGTACTACTAAAGAAAACGTAACCACTGAAGCAAGCTCAACGGAAGAGGTAAGTTACATGGTGAAACTGCGTTAATTGATTATTAACCATCAGTTATCAGTTATTCTTCTTTCCCCTGTAGATCAGTTATCATTATTGTACCACATTGGTTCCTTCGACCATGGCCGTTCCAATGTAAAAGTACAAGAGCGCAATTGCGACAGTGTGTAAGAGACTGATATCAGTCTCGTACACTAGCCCTAAACCCTAACTTTAAACCCAAACCCAAACCCAAACCTAAGCATTACCCTAACCCTACTGATACTAAACCCTAACCCGAATTATGAACCCTAATTTTAACCCTAAGCCCTAACCCTAAACAGATATGACCATGGCTGTGGGAACCAATTTCATGTACTAGTATGATATATTATACACCTCCAATAATTAAACATGTTAAAAAATACCATCTGAATGAGGAAAACTGCATGAATACTCTATAATGATTTCTCAGAGTTTTGAATATAGTCACTCCCAATCCATGAGTCATTTTGCGTCCACATGGAGCGCTAGAAGAGAGATATTTATGTTGTACTGCGATTGATAGATATATCCCTGTAAAGTGTGCTGAGGCTCGTGTAACGCACGATAATAAATCACTGCGATTTGTACTTTTTTGACCTCTCTGTTCTGATACAAGGTGTCCCAAAAATGTTACATGTAAAAAATGACCGCATTTTAATACGATACAAAAACGATGTATTTTTTGTCAAATATCAAATATTATTTATTCATCCGTCGTTTAAAGTCATTATATTGGTTAAGGGCTTGAATAGTGATGTTTTCACGTATTTTTTGTGGTACCTAAAAGCACACCAGACACAGCAAATTGCATTTTGAATACGAGGAATGTTTCTTCTGATATCAAATAATTTTGCGGTATAATATAAATTTTATGGCAAATCATGTCCCACAAAAATGTTGTGCAAAGGTGGGAGACCGACCCCTTAACATTGACTTAGATTTGTTTTCAAAAATCTAAATATAACTCTTTTTGGGGGGGGACACCCTGTATCTGCGTGCGTTCAAATTCAAGTACTATTAGGTCTGCTTGTTTTCTGTAGACAAGGGGTAGTCTTCAGTCAACGGCTCTTTTCAGAGCCACCAAACCTTTAAAATCAGCAGAGAGGCGAGGTTTGCTTGTTTCTGTAGACAAGGGGCAGTCATCAGTGAACGGCTCTTTTCAGAGCCACCAAAACCTCTAAAATTAGCAATTTTTGCCTTTATCTCAATTTCAAATTTGCCGCCTTTGGCCCATATGGACCAGATCATGTCACTGTAAATAATGTGTTTTTTGTTTTGATACTTTTGTAATCAAAATGATTTGTCACATAATGACCTATGAAGTTGTACAGATTGTGTTTGCAGTCTTTTAATTAATTTGCAACAATGTGTTAGTATATCCACATTTTTTTATAGTTTTTTTTTCAAATCTGTCTCAAAGAAGTCCAAATCAGGTTTCAAATATATTTGAAGTTCTATATTAAAATATATCGTTCTGTTTTAGTAATGTTGTGTAATTTATCTTTTCTTCAATAAAATGTAACAAGGTAGGCCTATGTTGAGGAAACGTCTAGAAAAGGTAAACTTTTTATATCAATATTAATCATGTTAATGTATGGTTCACAGACTATAATATTTTAAATTATCAGCCTTTACTTCGTAATTTATCCGCGAAAAATAGGTCACACGAGAATCAACAACTCCAAAACATGTTAGCATTACACACAACACGATACCAGAAAAACCATCTACAACGGTTCGTCAGCCTCAGGATACTTCAGGTTCGGGTACTCCAACGACGCTTGAAACAACTGGCACGACAACAACGGAACAGCCTTTGTCAATCCATACTTCAAAAGATACAACAACGGCAGGAAGCACTACACTTGAACCATCAACCGTTGATCTTATTACCACGTCTGCTACTACCACAACTGAATCAAGTACCGTGGTGCCTACCACATTTCGGTCTTCAACGGCTGAAAGAATCACCACGGCAGGACCAACGTCAGTCGCAAGAGATACAACAGTACATCAAACAACACTTCTGACAACACACTCCACAACTATGAAAGCTACAATGGAAAGATCTGTTGTAACTTCGGCTGAAATTACAAATGAGAGAAGTACAACAACAATAAACCCTACAAGTGAAGGATCTACAACACCATTTCGCTCAAATACCAATGGTTCGACACTTGGTCAAACTACTGATGTCACTACTGCTAAATCAACATCTAATACTCCAACAACACTTCAAACAACCCAATCCACAACTTTGAATCCTACAACTGAAGGATCTACAACAAGATTGGGTTCAACTCCAGTTGGTTCGACACTTGATCAGACTACTGATGGTACTACTGCTAAATCTACGACTGATACTACAACAACACTTCAAACAACCCTATCCACAACTTTGAATCCTACAACTAAAGGATCTACAACAAGATTTGTTTCAACTGCCGTTGGTTCGACACTTGATCAAACTACTGATGTTACTACTGCTAAATTAACGACTGAAAATCCAACAACACTTCAAACAACCCAATCCACAACTATAAATCCTACAACTGAAGGATCTACAACAAGATTGGGTTCAACTCCCGTTGGTTCGACACTTGATCAGACTACAGTTGTTACTACTACTAAATCAACATCTGATACTTCAACAACACTTCAAACAACCCAATCAACAACTTTGAATCCTACAACTGAAGGATCTACAACAAAATTGGGTTCAACTCTCGTTGGTTCGACACTTGATCAGACTACTGATGTTACTACTGCTAAATCAACGACTGATAATCCGACAACAATTCAAACAACCCACTCCACAACTTTGAATCCTACAACTGAAGGATCTACAACAAGATTGGGTTCAACTCCCGTTGGTTCGACACTTGATCAGACTACTGATGTGAGTACTGCTAAATCAACGTCTGATACTTCAACAACACATCAGACAACCCACTCCACAACTTTGAATCCTACAACTAAAGGATCTACAACAAGATTGGGTTCAACTCCCGTTGGTTCAACACTTGGTCAGACTACTGATGCAACAACAGCAAAATCAACATCTGATACTCCAACAAGAATTCAGACAACCCAATCCACAACAATTAACCCGACAACTGAAAGATCTACTACAAGGTTGGGTTCAACTCCCGTTGGTTCGACACTTGATCACACTACAGATGTTACTACTCCTAAATCTACGACTGATACTCCAGCAATACTTCAAACAACCCACTCTACAACTTTGACCCCTATAACTGAAGGATCTACAATGAGATTTGGTTCAAGTCCAGTTGGTTCGACACTTGATCGGACTACTGATGTTACTACTATTAAATCAACGACTGATACTCCAACAACACTTCAGACAACCCACTCCACAACTTTGAATCCTACCACTGAAGGATCTACAATAAGATTGGGTTCAACTCCCGTTGGTTCGACACTTGTTCAGACTACTGATGTTACTACTGCTAAATCAACGACTGATAATCCAACAACCCTTCAGACAACCCAATCCACAACTATAGATCCTACAACTGAAGGATCAACAACAAGATTGGGTTCAACTCTCGTTGGTTCGACACTTGATCAGACTACTAATGTGAGTACTGCTAAATCAACGACTGATACTTCAACAACACTTCAGACAACCCAATCCACAACTTTGAATCCTACAACTAAAGGATCTACAACAAGATTGGGTTCAACTCCTGTTGGTTCGACACTTGATCAGACTACAGTTGTTACTACTACTAAATCAACATCTGATACTCCAACAACACTTCAAACAACCCAATCCACAACTTTGAATCCTACAACTGAAGGATCTACACCAAGATTGGGTTCAACTCCCGTTGGTTCGACACTTGATCAGACTACTGATGTTACTACTACTAAATCAACGACTGATAATCCAACAACACTTCAAACAACCCACTCCACAACTTTGAATCCTACAACTGAAGGATCTACAACAATATTGGGTTCAACTCCCGTTGGTTCGACACTTGATCAGACTACTGATGTGAGTACTGCCAAATCAACGACTGATAATCCAACAACACTTCAGACAACCCAATCCACAACTATAGATCCTACAACTAAAGGATCCCCAACCAGATTGGGTTCAACTCCCGTTGGTTCGACATTTGATCACACTACTGATGTGAGTACTGCTAAATCAACGACTGATAATCCAACAACACTTCAGACAACCCAATCCACAACTTTGAATCCTAGAACTGAAGGATCTACAACAAGATTGGGTTCAACTCCCGTTGGTTTGACATTTGATCAGACTACTGATGTGAGTACTGCTAAATCAACGACTGATAATTCAACAACACATCAGACTACCCACTCCACAACTATAAATCCTACAACTGAAGGATCTACAACAAGATTGGGTTCAACTCCCGTTAGTTCGACACTTGATCAGACTACTGATGTTACTTCTGTTAAATCAACGACTGATACTCCAACAACCCTTCAGACAACCCAATCCACAACTATAAATCCTACATCTGAAGGATCTACAACAAGATTGGGTTCAACTCCCGCTGGTTCGACACTTGATCAGACTACAGATGTCATTACTGTTAAATCAACGACTGATACTCCAACAACACTTCAGACAACCCAATCCACAACTATAAATCGTACAACTGAAGGATCTACAACAAGATTGGGTTCAACTCCTGTTGGTTCGACACTTGATCTAACTACTGATTTTACTACTGCTAAATCAACGACTGATAATCCAACAACACTTCAAACAACCCACTCCACAACTTTGAATCCTACAACTGAAGGATCTACAACAGGATTGGGTTCAACTCCCGTTGGTTCGACATTTGATCACTCTACTGATGTGAGTACTGCTAAATCAACGACTGATAATCCAACAACACTTCAGACAACCAAATCCACTACTATAGATCCTACAACTGAAGGATCTTCAACAAGATTGGGTTCAACTCCCGTTGGTTCGACACTTGATCAGACTACTGATGTGAGTACTGCTAAATCAACGACTGATACTCCAACAACACTTCAGACAACCCAATCCACAACTTTGAATCCTACAACTGAAGGATCTACAACAAGATTAGGTTCAACTCCCGTTGGTTCGACATTTGATCAGACTACTGATGTGAGTACTGCTAAATCAACGTCTGATACTTCAACAACACTTCAGACAACCCACTCCACAACTTTGAATCCTACAACTGAAGGATCTACAACAAGATTGGGTTCAGCTCTCGTTGGTTCGACACTTGATCACACTACTGATGTGAGTACTGCTAAATCAACGACTGATAATCCAACAACACTTCAGACAACCCAATCCACAACTTTGAATCCTAGAACTGAAGGATCTACAACAAGATTGGGTTCAACTCCCGTTGGTTTGACATTTGATCAGACTACTGATGTGAGTACTGCTAAATCAACGACTGATATTTCAACAACACATCAGACAACCCACTCCACAACTATAAATCCTACAACTGAAGGATCTACAACAAGATTGGGTTCAACTCCCGTTAGTTCGACACTTGATCAGACTACTGATGTTACTTCTGTTAAATCAACGACTGATACTCCAACAACACTTCAGACAACCCAATCCACAACTATAAATCCTACAACTGAAGGATCTACAACAAGATTGGGTTCAACTCCCGCTGGTTCGACACTTGATCAGACTACAGATGTCATTACTGTTAAATCAACGACTGATACTCCAACAACACTTCAGACAACCCAATCCACAACTATAAATCGTACAACTGAAGGATCTACAACAAGATTGGGTTCAACTCCTGTTGGTTCGACACTTGATCTAACTACTGATTTTACTACTGCTAAATCAACGACTGATAATCCAACAACACTTCAAACAACCCACTCGACAACTTTGAATCCTACAACTGAAGGATCTACAACAGGATTAGGTTCAACTCCCGTTGGTTCGACATTTGATCACACTACTGATGTGAGTACTGCTAAATCAACGACTGATAATCCAACAACACTTCAGACAACCCAATCCACTACTATAGATCCTACAACTGAAGGATCTTCAACAAGATTGGGTTCAACTCCCGTTGGTTCGACATTTGATCAGACTACTGATGTGAGTACTGCTAAATCAACGTCTGATACTTCAACAACACATCAGACAACTCACTCCACAACTTTGAATCCTACAACTGAAGGATCTACAATAAGATTGGGTTCAACTCCCGTTGGTTCCACACTTGATCAGACTACTGATGTGAGTACTGCTAAATCAACGACTGATACTTCAACAACACTTCAGACAACCCACTCCACAACTTTGAATCCTACAACTGAACGATCTACAACAAGATTGGGTTCAACTCTCGTTGGTTCGACACTTGATCAGACTACTGATGTGAGTACTGCTAAATCAACTTTGAATCCTACAACTGAAGGATCTACAACAAGATTGGGTGCAATTGCCGTTGGTTCGACAGTTGAGCAGACTACTGATGTTACTACTACTAAATCAACGACTGATAATCCAACAACGCTTCAAACAACCCACTCCACAACTTTGAATCCTACAACTGAACGATCTACAACAAGATTGGGTTCAACTCTCGTTGGTTCGACACTTGATCAGACTACTGATGTTACTACTGCTAAATCAACGACTGATAATCCGACAACACTTCAAACAACCCACTCCACAACTTTGAATCCTGCAACTGAAGGATCTACAACAAGATTGGGTTCAACTCTCGTTGGTTCGACACTTGATCAGACTACTGATGTGAGTACTGCTAAATCAACTTTGAATCCTGCAACTGAAGGATCTACAACAAGATTGGGTTCAATTGCCGTTGGTTCGACACTTGATCAGACTACTGATGTTACTACTACTAAATCAACGACTGATAATCCAACAACGCTTCAAACAACCCACTCCACAACTTTGAATCCTACAACTGAAGGATCTACAACAATAT
This sequence comes from Amphiura filiformis, assembly GCF_039555335.1. Classification (NCBI taxonomy): domain Eukaryota; kingdom Metazoa; phylum Echinodermata; class Ophiuroidea; order Amphilepidida; family Amphiuridae; genus Amphiura; species Amphiura filiformis. The sequence continues at coordinate 21,395,492 of NC_092647.1, forward strand.
TGGGTTCAACTCCCGTTGGTTCGACACTTGATCAGACTACTGATGTGAGTACTGCCAAATCAACGACTGATAATCCAACAACACTTCAGACAACCCAATCCACAACTATAGATCCTACAACTAAAGGATCCACAACAAGATTGGGTTCAACTCCCGTTGGTTCGACATTTGATCATACTACTGATGTTACTTCTGTTAAATCAACCACTGATACTCCAACAACACTTCAGACAACCCACTCCACAACTTTGAATCCTACAACTGAAGGATCTACAACAGGATTGGGTTCAACTCCCGTTGGTTTGACATTTGATCAGACTACTGATGTGAGTACTGCTAAATCAACGACTGATAATCCAACAACACTTCAGACAACCCAATCCACTACTATAGATCCTACAACTGAAGGATCTTCAACAAGATTAGGGTCAACTCCCGTTGGTTCGACACTTGATCAGACTACTGATGTGAGTACTGCTAAATCAACGTCTGATACTTCAACAACACATCAGACAAGCCACTCCACAACTTTGAATCCTACAACTGAAGGATCTACAACAAGATTGGGTTCAACTCCCGTTGGTTCGACACTTGATCAGACTACTGATGTGAGTACTGCTAAATCAACGATTGATACTTCAACAACACTGCAGACAACCCACTCCACAACTTTGAATCCTACAACTGAAGGATCTACAACAAGATTGGGTTCAACTCTCGTTGGTTCGACACTTGATCAGACTACTGATGTTACTACTGCTAAATCAACGACTGATAATCCGACAACACTTCAAACAACCCACTCCACAACTTTGAATCCTGCAACTGAAGGATCTACAACAAGATTGGGTTCAACTCCTGTTGGTTCGACACTTGATCAGACTACTGATGTTACTACTGCTAAATCAACGACTGATAATCCAACAACACTTCAGACAACCCAATCCACTACTATAGATCCTACAACTGAAGGATCTACAACACGATTTGGTTCAACTCTCGTTGGTTCGACACTTGATCAGACTACTGATGTTACTACTGCTAAATCAACGACTGATACTCCAACAACACTTCAGACAACCCAATCCACAACTTTGAATCCTACAACTGAAGGATCTACAACAAGATTGGGTTCAACTCCCGTTGGTTCGACACTTGATCAGACTACTGATGTTACTACTGCTAAATCAACGACTGATACTTCAACAACACTGCAGACAACCCACTCCACAACTTTTTCTCCTACAACTGAAGGATCTACAACAAGATTGGGTTCAACTCTCGTTGGTTCGACACTTGATCAGACTACTGATGTGAGTACTGCTAAATCAACGATTGATACTTCAACAACACATCAGACAACCCAATCCACAACTATAAATCCTACAACTGAAGGATCTACAACAAGATTGGGTTCAACTCCTGTTGGTTCGACATTTGATCAGACTACTGATATGAGTACTGCTAAATCAACGACTGATAATCCAACAACACTTCCAACAACCCAATCCACTACTATAGATCCTACAACTGAAGGATCTTCAACAAGATTAGGTTCAACTCCCGTTGGTTCGACACTTGATCAGACTACTCATGTGAGTACTGCTAAATCAACGTCTGATACTTCAACAACACATCAGACAACCCACTCCACAACTTTGAATCCTACAACTGAAGGATCTACAACAAGATTGGGTTCAACTCCCGTTGGTTCGACACTTGATCAGACTACTGATGTGAGTACTGCTAAATCAACGACTGATAATCCAACAACACTTCAGACAACCCACTCCACAACTTTGAATCCTACAACTGAAGGATTGGGTTCAACTCCCGTTGGTTCGACAAGATTGGGTTCAACTCCCGTTGGTTCGACACTTGATCAGACTACTGATGTGAGTACTGCTAAATCAACGACTGATACTTCAACAACACTTCAGACAACCCACTCCACAACTTTGAATCCTACAACTGAAGGATCTACAACAAGATTGGGTTCAACTCTCGTTGGTTCGACACTTGATCAGACTACCGATGTTACTACTGCTAAATCAACGACTGATAATCCAACAACACTTCAAACAACCCAATCCACAACTTTGAATCCTACAACTGAAGGATCTACAACAATATTGGGCTCAACTCTCGTTGGTTCGACACTTGATCAGACTACTGATGTTACTACTGTTAAATCAACGACTGATAATCCAACAACACTTCAGAAAACCCAATCCACAACTTTGAATCCTACAACTGAAGGATCTACAACAAGATTGGGTTCAACTCTCGTTGGTTCGACACTTGATCAGACTACTGATGTGAGTACTGCTAAATCAACGACTGATACTTCAACAACACTTCAGACAACCCACTCCACAACTTTGAATCCTACAACTGAAGGATCTACAACAAGATTGGGTTCAACTCCCGTTGGTTCGACACTTGATCAGACTACTGATGTTACTTCTGCTAAATCAACGACTGATACTCCAACAAGACTTCAAACAACCCAATCCACAACTATAAATCCTACATCTGAAGGATCTACAGCAAGATTGGGTTCAACTCCTGTTGGTTCGACACTTGATCAGACTACTGATGTTACTTCTTCTAAATCAACGACTGATACTCCAACAACACTTCAAACAACCCAATCCACAACTATAAATCCTACAACTGAAGGATCTACAACAAGATTGGGTTCAACGCCCGTTGGTTCGACACTTGATCAGACAACTGATGTTACTTCTGCTAAATCAACGACTGATACTCCAAAAACACTTCAAACAACCCAATCCACGACTATAAATCCTACAACTGAAGGATCTACAACAAGATTGGGTTCAACTCCCGTTGGTTCGACACTTGATCAGACTACTGATGTTACTACTGCTAAATCAACGACTGATAATCCAACAACACTTCAGACAACCCACTCCACAACTTTGAATCCTACAACTGAAGGATCTACAACAAGATTGGGTTCAACTCTCGTTGGTTCGACATTTGATCAGACTACTGATGTTACTACTGCTAAATCAACGACTGATACTCCAACAACACTTCAGACAACCCAATCCACAACTTTGAATCCTACAACTGAAGGATCTACAACAAGATTGGGTTCAACTCCCGTTGGTTCGACACTTGATCAGACTACTGATGTTACTACTGCTAAATCAACGACTGATACTTCAACAACACTTCAGACAACCCACTCCACAACTTTGAATCCTACAACTGAAGGATCTACAACAAGATTGGCTTCAACTCTCGTTGGTTCGACACTTGATCAGACTACTGATGTTACTACTGCTAAATCAGCGACTGATAATCCAACAACACTTCAGACAACCCAATCCAACACTTTGAATCCTACAACTGAAGGATCTACAACAAGATTGGGCTCAACTCTCGTTGGTTCGACACTTGATCAGACTACTGATGTGATTACTGCTAAATCAACGACTGATACTTCAACAACACTTCAGACAACCCACTCCACAATTTTGAATCCTACAACTGAAGGATCTACAACAAGATTGGGTTCAACTCTCGTTGGTTCGACACTTGATTACACTACTGATGTTACTACTGCTAAATCAACGACTGATAATCCAACAACACTTCAGACAACCCACTCCACAACTTTGAATCCTACAACTGAAGGATCTACAACAAGATTGGGTTCAACTCTCGTTGGTTCGACACTTGATCAGACTACTGATGTGAGTACTGCTAAATCAACGTCTGATACTTCAACAACACATCAGACAACCCACTCCACAACTTTGAATCCTACAACTGAAGGATCTACAACAAGATTGGGTTCAACTCCCGTTGGTTCGACACTTGATCAGACTACTGATGTGAGTACTGCTAAATCAACGACTGATAATCCAACAACACTTCAGACAACCCACTCCACAACTTTGAATCCTACAACTGAAGGATTGGGTTCAACTCCCGTTGGTTCGACAAGATTGGGTTCAACTCCCGTTGGTTCGACACTTGATCAGACTACTGATGTGAGTACTGCTAAATCAACGACTGATACTTCAACAACACTTCAGACAACCCACTCCACAACTTTGAATCCTACAACTGAAGGATCTACAACAAGATTGGGTTCAACTCTCGTTGGTTCGACACTTGATCAGACTACCGATGTTACTACTGCTAAATCAACGACTGATAATCCAACAACACTTCAAACAACCCAATCCACAACTTTGAATCCTACAACTGAAGGATCTACAACAAGATTGGGTTCAACTCCCGTTGGTTCGACACTTGATCAGACTACTGATGTGAGTACTGCTAAATCAACGACTGATACTTCAACAACACTTCAGACAACCCACTCCACAACTTTGAATCTTACAACTGAAGGATCTACAACAAGATTGGGTTCAACTCTCGTTGGTTCGACACTTGATCAGACTACTGATGTTACTACTGCTAAATCAACGACTGATAATCCAACAACACTTCAGACAACCCAATCCACAACTTTGAATCCTACAACTGAAGGATCTACAACAAGATTGGGCTCAACTCTCGTTGGTTCGACACTTGATCAGACTACTGATGTTACTACTGTTAAATCAACGACTGATAATCCAACAACACTTCAGAAAACCCAATCCACAACTTTGAATCCTACAACTGAAAGATCTACAACAAGATTGGGTTCAACTCCCGTTGGTTCGACACTTGATCAGACTACTGATGTGAGTACTGCTAAATCAACGACTGATACTTCAACAACACTTCAGACAACCCACTCCACAATTTTGAATCCTACAACTGAAGGATCTACAACAAGATTGGGTTCAACTCTCGTTGGTTCGACACTTGATTACACTACTGATGTTACTACTGCTAAATCAACGACTGATAATCCAACAACACTTCAGACAACCCACTCCACAACTTTGAATCCTACAACTGAAGGATCTACAACAAGATTGGGTTCAACTCTCGTTGGTTCGACACTTGATCAGACTACTGATGTTACTACTGCTAAATCAACGACTGATAATCCAACAACACTTCAGACAACCCAATCCACAACTTTGAATCCTACAACTGAAGGATCTACAACAAGATTGGGTTCAACTCCCGTTGGTTCAACTCCCGTTGGTTCGACACTTGATCAGACTACTGAGGCTACTACTGCTAAATCAACGACTGATACTTCAACAACACTTCAGACAACCCACTCCACAACTTTGAATCCTACAACTGAAGGATCTACAACAAGATTGGGTTCAACGCCCGTTGGTTCGACACTTGATCAGACTACTGATGTTACTTCTGCTAAATCAACGACTGATACTCCAACAAGACTTCAAACAACCCAATCTACAACTATAAATCCTACATCAGAAGGATCTACAACACGATTGGGTTCAACTCCTGTTGGTTCGACACTTGATCAGACTACTGATGTTACTTCTTCTAAATCAACGACTGATACTCCAACAACACTTCAAACAACCCACTCCACAACTATAAATCCTACAACTGAAGGATCTACAACAAGATTGGGTTCAACTCCCGTTGGTTCGACACTTGATCAGACAACTGATGTTACTTCTGCTAAATCAACGACTGATACTCCAAAAACACTTCAAACAACCCAATCCACAACTATAAATCTTACAACTGAAGGATCTACAACAAGATTGGGTTCAACTCCCGTTGGTTCGACACTTGATCAGACTACTGATGTTACTTCTGCTAAATCAACGACTGATACTCCAACAACACTTCAAACAACCCACTCCACAACTTTGACCCCTATAACTAAATGGTCTACAACAAGATTGGGTTCAACTCCCGTTGGTTCGACACTTGATCAGACTACTGATGTTACTTCTGCTAAATCAACATCTGGTACTCCAACAACACTTCAAACAACCCACTCCACAATTTTGACCCATACAACTGAAGGATCTACAACAAGATTGGGTTCAACTCCCGTTGCTTCGACACCTGATCAGACTACTGATGTTACTACTGCTAAATCTACAACTGATACTGCAACAACATTTCAGACAACCCAATCCACAACTATAAGTCCTACAACTGAAGGATCTACAGCAAGATTGGGTTTAACTCCCGTTGGTTCGACACTTGATCAGACTACTGATGCTACTTCTGCTAAATTAACGACTGATAATCCAACAATCCTTCAGACAATACAATCCACCACTATAAATCCTACAACTGAAGGATCTACAACAAGATTGGGTTCAACTCCCGTTGGTTCGACACTTGATCAGACTACTGATGTTACTTCTGCTAAATCAACATCTGATACTCCAACTACACTTCAAACAACCCACACCACAGCTTTGACCCCTACAACTGAAGGATCTACAACAAGATTGGGTTCAAGTCCTGTTCGTTCGACACTTGATCAGACTACAGATGCTACTACTGCTAAATTAACGACTGATAATCCAACAACACATCAAACAACCCACTCCACAACTTTGAATCCGACAACTGAAGGATCTACAACAAGATTGGGTTCAACTCCCGTTGGTTCTACACTTGATCAGACTACTGATGTTACTTCTGCTAAATCAACGACTGATACTCCAACAACACTTCAAACAACCCACTCCACAACTTTGACCCCTATAACTAAATGGTCTACAACAAGATTGGGTTCAACTCCCGTTGGTTCGACACTTGATCAGCCTACTGATGTTACTTCTGCTAAATCAACATCTGGTACTCCAACAACACTTCAAACAACCCACTCCACAATTTTGACCCATACAACTGAAGGATCTACAACAAGATTGGGTTCAACTCCCGTTGCTTCGACACCTGATCAGACTACTGATGTTACTACTGCTAAATCTACAACTGATACTGCAACAACATTTCAGACAACCCAATCCACAACTATAAGTCCTACAACTGAAGGATCTACAGCAAGATTGGGTTCAACTCCCGTTGGTTCGACACTTGATCAGACTACTGATGCTACTTCTGCTAAATTAACGACTGATAATCCAACAATCCTTCAGACAATACAATCCACCACTATAAATCCTACAACTGAAGGATCTACAACAAGATTGGGTTCAACTCCCGTTGGTTCGACACTTGATCAGACTACTGATGTTACTTCTGCTAAATCAACATCTGATACTCCAACTACACTTCAAACAACCCACACCACAGCTTTGACCCCTACAACTGAAGGATCTACAACAAGATTGGGTTCAAGTCCTGTTCGTTCGACACTTGATCAGACTACAGATGCTACTACTGCTAAATTAACGACTGATAATCCAACAACACATCAAACAACCCACTCCACAACTTTGAATCCGACAACTGAAGGATCTACAACAAGATTGGGTTCAACTCCCGTTGGTTCTACACTTGATCAGACTACTGATGTTACTTCTGCTAAATCAACGACTGATACTCCAACAACACTTCAGACAACCCACTCCACAACTATAAATCCTACAACTGAAGGATCTACAACAAGATTGGGTTCAACTCCCGTTGGTTCGACACTTGATCAGACTACTGATGTTACTTCTGCTAAATCAACATCTGATACTCCAACAACACTTCAAACAACCCACTCCACAACTTTGACCCCTACAACTGAAGGATCTACAACAAGATTGGGTTCAACTCCCGTTGGTTCGACACCTGATCAGACTACTGATGTTACTTCTGCTAAATCAACATCTGATACTCCAACAACACTTCAGACAACCCAATCCACAACTATAAATCCTACAACTGAAGGATCTACAACACGATTGGGTTCAACTCCCGTTGGTTCGACACTTGATCAGACTACAGATGTTACTACTGCTAAATCTACAACTGATACTGCAACAACATTTCAGACAACCCAATCCACAACTATAAATCCTACAACTGAAGGATCTACAGCAAGATTGGGTTCAACTCCCGTTGGTTCGACACTTGATCAGACTACTGATGCTACTTCTGCTAAATCCACAACTGATACTCCAACAACACTTCAAACAACCCACCCCACAACTATAAATCCTACAACTGAAGGATCTACAACAAGAATGGGTACAAATCCCGTTGGTTCGACACTTGATCAGATTACTGATGTTACTACTGCTAAATCTACAACTGATACTCCAACAACACTTCAGACAACCCACTCCACAACTATAAATCCTACAACTGAAGGATCTACAACAAGATTGGGTTCAACTCCTGTTGGTTCGACACTTGATCAGACTACAGATGTTACTACTGTTAAATCTACAACTGATACTGCAACAACATTTCAGACAACCCAATCCACAACTATAAATCCTACAACTGAAGGATCTACAGCAAGATTGGGTTCAACTCCCGTTGGTTCGACACTTGATCAGACTACATATGTTACTACTGCTAAATCTACAACTGATACTCCAACAACACTTCAGACAACCCAACCCACAACTATAAATCCTACAACTGAAGGATCTACAACAAGATTGGGTTCAACTCCCGTTGGTTCGACACTTGATCAGACTACAGATGTTAGTACTGCTAAATCTACAACTGATTCTCCAACAACATTTCAGACAACCCAATCCACAACTATAAGTCCTACAACTGAAGGATCTACAGCAAGATTGGGTTCAACTCCCGTTGGTTCGACACTTGATCAGACTACTGATGCTACTTCTGCTAAATTAACGACTGATAATCCAACAACCCTTCAGACAATACAATCCACCACTATAAATCCTACAACTGAAGGATCTACAACAAGATTGGGTTCAACTCCCGTTGGTTCGACACTTGATCAGACTACTGATGTTACTTCTGCTAAATCAACATCTGATACTCCAACAACACTTCAAACAACCCACACCACAGCTTTGACCCCTACAACTGAAGGATCTACAACAAGATTGGGTTCAAGTCCTGTTGGTTCGACACTTGATCAGACTACAGATGCTACTACTGCTAAATTAACGACTGATAATCCAACAACACATCAAACAACCCACTCCACAACTTTGAATCCGACAACTGAAGGATCTACAACAAGATTGGGTTCAACTCCCGTTGGTTCGACACTTGATCAGACTACTGATGTTACTTCTGCTAAATCAACATCTGATACTCCAACAACACTTCAAACAACCCAATCCACAACTTTGACCCCTACAACTGAAGAGTCTACAACAAGATTGGGTTCAACTCCCGTTGGTTCTACATTTGATCAGACTACTGATGTTACTTCTGCTAAATCAACGACTGATACTCCAACAACACTTCAGACAACCCACTCCACAACTATAAATCCTACAACTGAAGGATCTACAACAAGATTGGGTTCAACTCCCGTTGGTTCGACACTTGATCAGACTACTGATGTTACTTCTGCTAAATCAACATCTGATACTCCAACAACACTTCAAACAACCCACTCCACAACTTTGACCCCTACAACTGAAGGATCTACAATAAGATTGGGTTCAACTCCCGTTGGTTCGACACCTGATCAGACTACTGATGTTACTTCTGCTAAATCAACATCTGATACTCCAACAACACTTCAGACAACCCAATCCACAACTATAAATCCTACAACTGAAGGATCTACAACAAGATTGGGTTCAACTCCCGTTGGTTCGACACTTGATCAGACTACAGATGTTACTACTGCTAAATCTACAACTGATACTGCAACATCATTTCAGACAACCCAATCCACAACTATAAATCCTACAACTGAAGGATCTACAGCAAGATTGGCTTCAACTCCCGTTGGTTCGACACTTGATCAGACTACTGATGCTACTTCTGCTAAATCCACAACTGATACTCCAACAACACTTCAAACAACCCACTCCACAACTATAAATCCTACAACTGAAGGATCTACAACAAGAATGGGTTCAAATCCCGTTGGTTCGACACTTGATCAGATTACTGATGTTACTACTGCTAAATCTACAACTGATACTCCAACAACACTTCAGACAACCCACTCCACAACTATAAATCCTACAACTGAAGGATCTACAACAAGATTGGGTTCAACTCCCGTTGGTTCGACACTTGATCAGACTACAGATGTTACTACTGCTAAATCTACAACTGATACTGCAACAACATTTCAGACAACCCAATCCACAACTATAAATCCTACAACTGAAGGATCTACAGCAAGATTGGGTTCAACTCCCGTTGGTTCGACACTTGATCAGACTACAGATGTTAGTACTGCTAAATCTACAACTGATTCTCCAACAACACTTCAGACAACCCACTCCACAACTATAAATCATACAACTGAAGGATCCACAGGTTCGACTGAAGCTACTTCCTTTGACCCCACAAGTATTAACACGTCCGCTGAAATTACGACAATAACGAGCACAAGTAACCCAACGACAGCTATGACATCCGAACCCACGACTTTAATTGCTACGCCTGAAAGATCAATAACGGTAGATGGTTCAAGTGTTGATGTTTCAACTGTTGCTGAGACCAAGTCAGTTCCAATTACATCTTTGGGAGTTTCAACTGAGCAGACATCATTGGTAATTACAGCACCCAGATGTTGATGGTAGAACTAACCTCGAAAATTAACGCGCACATTTCAATCAATACACTTTATTAGAGCAATATTTTCCAGCTATTCGAAACACTAGGAAAATGCAAGCTTTGTCTTAAATAAAAAAAATAATACTAATATTAATAAATTTGCACATTTAATTACTAATTGTATATGGTTCAAGATTCAGGGCTTAGCTTATAGTGAAGAGCCCAAAGTGGCACTTCTTCCCACAAGTTTAAAGATGTTTTCATATTTTTTGGCCGTGGAAAATTATCGCGTTTAATCAAGCACTTTTGTGGTTCATTTTTGGATCAATTTCTTTGACATCAAGGGATTGATTTTCACTAACTTTGAGCAAGATAGACTTGGGAGTTTACCACTCACAAAAAGGCCAATGTATAATGCACAACCATACAATGCACAGCATGCATTAGAAACTAACAGCACCCGTGTCGCACTATGCATGTCCACAAGCATGACGAGTAAAGTATAAATTGATCAGTTATTCGAAATATGAAAAATAAAGCTGAAGAAATGAGAAGAGACCCAGCAAACACCAAAAGTTTTACAGAAAACTTTCAGATGTTGGGTTATATAAAGGGTATAAAACGTTTTAATAATATTCAGAAAACATGTTGGAAAACTTGATACAAAACATTCTAACATGATTTTTTTAGTTTTGAAAAAGTATTTTGCAAAAACGTTTGCCAAAAGCTATTTTGCAATAACATTTTGACAACAGTTTTAAAATGTTTTTTTTTAATAAAAAAAAAGTTTTATGTTATCATAAACTTTATGTAACCCGACATTTAAGTGTTATTAAAACGATTTAACCAAAAAAAAACGCGCTAATAACACGTTCATATCATTTTAAAAACACTTTTGTGTTTGCTGGGGAGAGAGAGGGACACACACCACCCACGCCTCCCTACACACATATGGAAAGTGGGAGAAGAGCGAAAAAAAATTAAAAAAATCATTGTCTTTGTTGTACATTACCAGAATTTTCCGTTCACGAATTTATTTGGTTGGTTGAAGATGCATAATTATTTTACTACACTGAGTACAATAAACAGGATAGCAGTCCTTATAGCCAAAGTGGGGGTCGATTTTGAATATGAAGGGGACTATATTGTTCGCAAGAATGTTTTTTCTAAACTTTGAGATATCCGTTGCGGCAACGTTGCGGCAAATGATCCAAACATAAGTACATTATGAAACTAAATTGACCCACACTCAATAGTCTAGTAGCTAAATCTCATACAGGCTTAAAATTAAGTTCAACACCCAGGTCTACCAATATTTGTTAGCATGAGCTGTTAGGATAGACCCTCTAGATCAATGCTAGGGGTAGTGGACTCATATTGTAGTGTACGTTTTTGCTAGAGGTCACGAAAGGCCACACAGGGGTAAAAAATCGATAATGCTTGGATCTGGTTGAGAGATATATCAAATTACTCGTCTGATGACAAGGATTAAGAAATGTATAGTTTGTGCTATCGACTACCTATCGTTATTAAGTTATCTGACCAAAAACCTTATTTTTAGGCAAAATGACATGTTTTTGGTTGAATGGGAGTCAAAATGTCAACTTACCCTGATTTGGGCAAAAATGGTGGCAAATTGCCCATCTTGATATGAGAATCAAGAAACGGTATAGAACTTACCTTCTAAACTGTTTACTTTGTTATGTGCAATGGAAGTCAGAAATCAACAGTGGCCTTTGCCCTTGTTTGCACTCTATCTCAGTAAGTGAACACAGTAGATAGACAAAACTAATTTTTCTGGTTCTATTCAGCTACACAAACAATTTGCTACCATTTTTGCCCAAATCAGAATAAGTTGAAATTTTGATCCATGCACAACCAAAAACGTGTCATTTAGCCTAACAATTAGATTTGAATGATTATTGTAATGAGAAATCCACTTTTGTCAAGTTCGAAAAGAAATAATATGTCAATTATCAACGACTCAAAATGCCTGGCCATTCCTTCTGATAATCTTAAAGGATATTTTTAGCACGTGTAGCTATAGGGTAGAGTAAAATTATGAGTAATACTGACAATATATGCACTCTACCTCACCATGTAGTAATGAATAACGTAGTAGTCACTTCATTCCTTATGGAACAGGAACAATTGTTCCTGTTCCATTAGGATTCATTAATGAATTAATGCTTAGCCTTTGAGCACATAAATTATGTTGCAGTAAAAAATACACAGATAGTCACGACATAGCGTAGTGTTTTACCATTTAGCTCACAATGTATGCATGTTGGCGATTAATAAGGTAACATTTGGTTACGACAATTAATAAAAAGAACTTATGTGATATTTACATTGCTCCACCTGCACTATTCTAATAGCTCCGCTGTGAGGTTCTTGAATGGGGATGTGCGGCCCAGATTCTGAAACATGACCAGATTAAACTAAGTTTTCTAAAAACATACCAAAAATTAAACAAAACGTCAAACAATTTTTGTTCAAAATGAAGTCAGTTTGCCAGAATTCTGGAAAACATTTGCAAATATTGCTACAACAAAAATCACGCTTCTCCAAAAAGATTTATGTTAAATGTGTAACCCTTGGCTAACAACAGGAACCTGAGAATGCTACTCGATTCTGTCGCACTTACCCGTACCCTTTTTACAAATAACATAATAGAATTCGTCGGTCGCAACACATAGTGGCGTACGTGAAGGACAAAATATGTCTCTGAGCAAAACGTTTTTGAAGGATATGCTACTGGTAACGGGGTCGATACTCGTCCAATGTTATCTCTCAGTGGCCCGATTCTATTTAAAATTGAAGTTTAAGGTTCAAACTATTAAGCTGTATCTTTGGTAGTTTTAACTACAAGGAATAACTATTATAGGATAATAGCTAGCTCTAAACCTATTATGCCACTATGTGAAACTGGAAGTTTGAAAAATCACTCTACGCCGCTATGTATTGCGACCGACGAATTGGTCTATCAGTTTCAAACTTAAAATGATTTTATTGACAGAGAATTACCATTTCATAATGGTGACAGTTTTTTTCCAGCATGTCTGATATCGCTCAACGACTAGCTCAATGACATGCATTTTTATCTTCCTTTACACATGTTGTTCTGTTTCTTTACCTTTTACAGCCGATTTCTCAGGAAATAATAACGACGCAAGAATATACATCAAATAGTCCTAGCTATCATCAACCAACAAGTGAAACTATTACAAACACACAAGCATATACAACTCTTACTATATCAGACACCTCTAACGGGATCACAACCGTTGAAACGACAGTGCACTCCACCACCAGAGAATCTACTACACTGGATACTTCAAAAGTGGGCGTAACAACCACACGCCAATACACAACAGCAGAACGTACTACACTTCAGCCATCAACAGTTGGTCTTACAACATCAGCCACTGCAGTGCATACAACCAAGGAGAACGCAACACTGGCTACGTCTCAGGTGATTACTACAGAAAGCAGCACAACACATGAATCGTCAACCGCTCAAGTAACAACTTCTGCTACCTCAGTGCATCAAACCACTGAAGATTCTACAACATTCGGCGCTTCTACTGTTGGCGTTACAACATCAGCTCAAGAAACAAATGTGATAACCACAGCTGAATCAAGTACTGAGGTTCCTACTACCGTGTTGTCTTTAACAGGCGAGGTGACAACAACAGCAGCGCCCACGTCAGTTGCAACTTCTCAGGTGATAAGTACAGAAGGCAGCACAACACTTGAACCGTCAACCGCTCAAGTAACAACTCCTGTTACTTCAGGGCATCCAACCACCGAAGATTCTACAACATTCGGTGCCTCTACTGTTGGTGTTACAACATCAGCTCAGGAAACAACTGTGATAACCACAGCTGAATCAAGTACTGAGGTTCCTACTACCGTGTTGTCTTCAACAGGCGAGATGACAACAACAATAGCTGCAACGTCACTGGCAACTTCTCAGGTGATAAGTACAGAAAGCAGCACAACACTTGAACCGTCAACCGCTCAAGTAACAACTGCTGCAACCTCAGTGCATCCAACCACCGAAGATTCTACAACATTCGGTGCTTCTACTGTTGGTGTTACAACATTAGCTCAAGAAACAACTGTGATAACCACAGCTGAATCAAGTACTGAGGTTCCTACTACGGTGTTGTCTTCAACAGGGGAGGTTACTACAACTGTGGCTTCAACGTCACTGAAAACTTCTCAAGTGATTACTACAGAAAGCAGCACTACACTTGAACCGTCAACCGCTCAAGTAACAACTGCTGCTACCTCAGTGCATCCAACCACCGAAGATTCTACAACATTCGGTGCTTCTACTGTTGGTGTTACAACATTAGCTCAAGAAACAACTGTGATAACCACAGCTGAATCAAGTACTGAGGTTCCTACTACCGTGTTGTCTTCAACAGGAGAGGTAACAACAACAGTGGCTCCTACGTCACTGGCAACTTCTCAGGTGATTACTACAGAAACCAGCACGAAACTTGAACCGACAACCGCTCAAGTAACAACTGCTGCTACCTCAGTGCATCCAACCACCGAAGATTCTACAACATTCGGTGCTTCTACTGTTGGTGTTACAACATTAGCTCAAGAAACAACTGTGATAACCACAGCTGAATCAAGTACTGAGGTTCCTACTACCGTGTTGTCTTCAACAGGAGAGGTAACAACAACAGTGGCTCCTACGTCACTGGCAACTTCTCAGGTGATTACTACAGAAAGCAGCACAACACTTGAACCGTCAACCGTTCATTTAACAACTGCTGCTATCTCAGTGCATCCAACAACCGAAGATTCTACAACATTCGGTGCTTCTACTGTGGGTGTTACAACATCAGCTCAAGAAACAACTGTGATAACCACAGCTGAATCAAGTACTGAGGTTCCTACTACGGTGTTGTCTTCAACAGGGGAGGTGAAAACAACTGTGGCTCCATCGTCACTGGTTGCGTCTCAGGTGATTACTACAGAAAGCAGCACGACACTTGAACCGTCAACCGCTCAAGTAACAACTGCTGCTACCTCAGTGCATCCAACCACCGAAGATTCTACAACATTCGGTGCTTCTACTGTTGGTGTTACAACATTAGCTCAAGAAACAACTGTGATAACCACAGCTGAATCAAGTACTGAGGTTCCTACTGCCGTGTTGTCTTCAACAGGAGAGGTAACAACAACAGTGGCTCCTACGTCACTGGCAACTTCTCAGGTGATTACTACAGAAACCAGCACGACACTTGAACCGACAACCGCTCAAGTAACAACTGCTGCTACCTCAGTGCATCCAACCACCGAAGATTCTACAACATTCGGTGCTTCTACTGTTGGTGTTACAACATTAGCTCAAGAAACAACTGTGATAACCACAGCTGAATCAAGTACTGAGGTTCCTACTACCGTGTTGTCTTCAACAGGAGAGGTAACAACAACAGTGGCTCCTACGTCACTGGCAACTTCTCAGGTGATTACTACCGAAAGCAGCACAACACTTGAACCGTCAACCGTTCATTTAACAACTGCTGCTATCTCAGTGCATCCAACAACCGAAGATTCTACAACATTCGGTGCTTCTACTGTGGGTGTTACAACATCAGCTCAAGAAACAACTGTGATAACCACAGCTGAATCAAGTACTGAGGTTCCTACTACGGTGTTGTCTTCAACAGGGGAGGTGAAAACAACTGTGGCTCCATCGTCACTGGTTGCGTCTCAGGTGATTACTACAGAAAGCAGCACGACACTTGAACCGTCAACCGCTCAAGTATCAACGGCTGCTACCTCAGTGCATCCAACCACAGAAGATTCTACAACATTCGGTGCTTCTACTGTTGGTGTTACAACATCAGCTCAACAAACAACTGTGATAACCACAGCTGAATCAAGTACTGAGGTTCCTACTACCGTGTTGTCTTCAACAGGAGAGGTGACAACAACAGTGGCTCCAACGTCACTGGCAACTTCTCAGGTGATTACTACAGAAAGCAGCACGACACTTGAACCGTCAACCGCTCAAGTAACAACTGCTGCTACCTCAGTGCATCCAACCACCGAAGATTCTACAACATTCGGTGCTTCTACTGTTGGTGTTACAACACCAGCTCAAGAAACAACTGTGATAACCACAGCTGAATCAAGTACAGAAGTTCCTACCACAATTATATCTTCAACAGGCGAGGTGACAACAACAATAGCTGCAACGTCACTGGCAACTTCTCAGGTGATAACTACAGAAAGCAGCACAACACTTGAACCGTCAACCGCTCAAGTAACAACTGCTGTTACCTCAGGGCATCCAACCACCGAAGATTCTACAACATTTGGTGCTTCTACTGTTGCTGTTACAGCATCAGCTCAAGAAACAACTGTAATAACCACAGCTGAATCAAGTACTGAGGTTCCTACTACGGTGTTGTCCTCAACAGGGGAGGTAACAACAACTGTGGCTCCAACGTCACTGGCAACTTCTCGGGTGATTACTACAGAAAGCAGCACAACACGTGAACCGTCAACCGCTCAATTAACAACTGCTGCTACCTCAGTGCATCCAACCACCGAAGATTCTACAACATTCGGTGCTTCTACTGTTGGTGTTACAACACCAGCTCAAGAAACAACTGTGATAACCACAGCTGAATCAAGTACAGAGGTTCCTACTACCGTGTTGTTTTCAACAGGAGAGGTAACAACAACAGTGGTTCCTACGTCACTGGCAACTTCTCAGGTGATTACTACAGAAAGCAGCACAACACTTGAACCGTCAACCGCTCAACTAACAACTACTGCTACCTCGGTGCATCCAACCACCGAAGATTCTACAACATTCGCTGCTTCTACTGTGGGTGTTACAACATCAGCTCAAGAAACAACTGTGATAACCACAGCTGAATCAAGTACTGATGTTCCTACTACCGTGTTGTCTTCAACAGGAGAATTGACAACAACAGTGGCTCCAACGTCACTGGCAACATCTCAGGTGATTACTACAGAAAGCAGGACGACACCTGAACCGTCAACCGCTCAAGTAACAACTGCTGCTACCTCAGTGCATCCAACCACCGAAGATTCTACAACATTCGGTGCTTCTACTGTTGGTGTTACAACATCAGCTCAAGAAACATCTGTGATAACCACAGCTGAATCAAGTACAGAAGTTCCTACCACAATTCTATCTTCAACAGGCGAGGTGACAAAAACAATAGCTGCAACGTCACTGGCAACTTCTCAGGTGATTACTTCAGAAAGCAGCACAACACTTGAACCGTCAACCGCTCAAGTATCAACGGCTGCTATCTCAGTGCATCCAACCACCGAAGATTCTACAACATTCGGTGCTTCTACTGTTGGTGTTACAACACCAGCTCAAGAAACAACTGTGATAACAACTGCTGAATCAAGTACAGAAGTTCCTACCACAATTATATCTTCAACAGGCGAGGTGACAACAACAATAGCTGCAACTTCACTGGCAACTTCTCAGGTAATAACTACAGAAAGCAGCACAACACTTGAACCGTCAACCGCTCAAGTAACAACTGCTGTTACTTCAGGGCATCCAACCACCGAAGATTCTACAACATTTGGTGCTTCTACTGTTGGTGTTACAACATCATCTCAAGAAACAACTGTAATAACCACAGCTGAATCAAGTACTGAGGTTCCTACTACGGTGTTGTCCTCAACCACCGAGGTGACAACAACTGTGGCTCCAACGTCACTGGCAACTTCTCAGATGATTACTACAGAAAGCAGCACAACACTTGAACCGTCAACCGCTCAAGTAACAACGGCTGCTACCTCAGTGCATCCAACCGCCGAAGATTCTACAACATTCGGTGCTTCTACTGTTGGTGTTACAATATTAGCTCAAGAAACAACTGTGATAACCACAGCTGAATCAAGTACTGAGGTTCCTACTACGGTGTTGTCCTCAACAGGGGAGGTGACAACAACTGTGGCTCCAACGTCACTGGCAACTTCTCAGATGATTACTACAGAAAGCAGCACAACACTTGAACCGTCAACCGCTCAAGTAACAACGGCTGCTACCTCAGTGCATCCAACCACCGAAGATTCTACAACATTCGGTGCTTCTACTGTTGGTGTTACAGCATCAGCTCAAGAAACAACTGTGATAACCACAGCTGAATCAAGTACAAAAGTTCCTACCACAATTCTATCTTCAACAGGCGAGGTGACAACAACAATAGCTGCAACGTCACTGGCAACTTCTCAGGTGATTACTTCAGAAAGCAGCACAACACTTGAACTGTCAACCGCTCAAGTAACAACGGCTGCTACCTCAGTGCATCCAACCACCGAAGATTCTACAACATTTGGTGCTTCTACTGTTGGTGTTACAACATCAGCTCAAGAAACAACTGTGATAACCACAGCTGAATCAAGTACTGAGGTTCCTACTACGGTGTTGTCTTCAACAGGGGAGGTGACAACAACTGTGGCTCCAACGTCACTGGCAACTTCTCAGGTGATTACTATAGAAAGCAGCACAACACTTGAAACGTCAACCGCTCAAGTAACAACGGCTGCTACATCAGTGCATCCAACCACCGAGGATTCTACAACATTCGGTGCTTCTACTGTTGGTGTTACAACATTAGCTCAAGAAACAACTGTGATAACCACAGCTGAATCAAGTACTGAGGTTCCTACTACCGTGTTGTCTTCAACAGGAGAGGTAACAACAACAGTGGCTCCTACGTCACTGGCAACTTCTCAGGTGATTACTACAGAAAGCAGCACAACACTTCAACCGTCAACCGTTCAATTAACAACTGCTGCTATCTCAGTGCATCCAACAACCGAAGATTCTACAACATTCGGTGCTTCTACTGTGGGTGTTACAACATCGGCTCAAGAAACAACTGTGATAACCACAGCTGAATCAAGTACTGAGGTTCCTACTACGGTGTTGTCTTCAACAGGGGAGGTGAAAACAACTGTGGCTCCATCGTCACTGGCAACTTCTCAGGTGATTACTACAGAAAGCAGCACGACACCTGAACCGTCAACCGCTCAAGTATCAACGGCTGCTACCTCATTGCATCCAACCACCGAAGATTCTACAACATTCGGTGCTTCTACTGTTGGTGTTACAACATCAGCTCAAGAAACAACTGTGATAACCACAGCTGAATCAAGTACTGAGGTTCCTACTACCGTGTTGTCTTCAACAGGAGAGGTAACAACAACAATGGCTCCTATGTCACTGGCAACTTCTCAGGTGATTACTACAGAAAGCAGCACAACACTTGAACCGTCAACCGCTAAAGTAACAACTGCTGCTACCTCAGTGCATCCAACTACCGAAGATTCTACAACATTCGCTGCTTCTACTGTTGGTGTTACAACATCAGCTCAAGAAACAATTGTGATAACCACAGCTGAATCAAGTACTGAGGTTCCTACTATCATGATGTCTTCAACAGGAGAGGTGACAACAACAGTGGCTCCAACGTCACTGACAACTTCTCAGGTGATTACTACAGAAAGCAGCACGACACTTGAACCGTCAACCGCTCATGTAACAACTGCTGCTACTTCAGTGCATCCAACCACCGAAGATTCTACAACATTCGGTGCTTCTACTGCTGGTGTTACAACACCAGGTCAAGAAACAACTGTAATAACCACAGCTGAATCAAGTACAGAAGTTCCTACCACAATTATATCTTCAACAGGCGAGGTGACAACAACAATAGCTGCAACGTCACTGGCAACTTCTCAGGTGATAACTACAGAAAGCAGCACAACACTTGAACCGTCAACCGCTCAAGTAACAACTGCTGTTACCTCAGGGCATCCAACCACCGAAGATTCTACAACATTAGCTGCTTCTACTGTTGGTGTTACAACATCAGCTCAAGAAACAACTGTAGTAACCACGGCTGAATCAAGTACTGAGGTTCCTACTACGGTGTTGTCCTCAACAGGCGAGGTGACAACAACTGTGGCTCCAACGTCACTGGCAACGTCTCAGGTGATTACTACAGAAAGCAGCACAACACTTGAACCGTCAACCGCTCAACTAACAACTGCTGCTACCTCGGTGCATCCAACCACCGAAGATTCTACAACATTCGCTGCTTCTACTGTGGGTGTTACAACATCAGCTCAAGAAACAACTGTGATAACCACAGCTGAATCAAGTACTGATGTTCCTACTACCGTGTTCTCTTCAACAGGAGAATTGACAACAACAGTGGCTCCAACGTCACTGGCAACTTCTCAGGTGATTACTACAGAAAGCAGCACGACACTTGAACCGTCAACCGCTCAAGTAACAACTGCTGCTACCTCGGTGCATCCAACCACCGAAGATTCTACAACATTTGGTGCTTCTACTGTTAGTGTTACAACATTAGCTCAAGAAACAACTGTGATAACCACAGCTGAATCAAGTACTAAGGTTCCTACTACCGTGTTGTCTTCAACAGGAGAGGTAACAACAACAGTGGCTCCAACGTCACTGGCAACTTCTCAGGTGATTACTACAGAAAGCAGCACAACACTTGAACCGTCAACCGCTCAAGTAACAACTGCTGCTACCTCAGGGCATCCAACCACCGAAGATTCTACAACATTCGGTGCTTCTACTGTTGGTGTTACAACACCAGCTCAAGAAACAACTGTGATAACCATTGCTGAATCAAGTACAGAAGTTCCTACCACAATTATATCTTCAACAGGCGAGGTGACAACAACAATAGCTGCAACGTCACTGGCAACTTCTCAGGTGATAACTACAGAAAGCAGCACAACACTTGAACCGTCAACCGCTCAAGTAACAACTGCTGTTACCTCAGGGCATCCAACCACCGAAGATTCTACAACATTTGGTGCTTCTACTGTTGGTGTTACAACATCATCTCAAGAAACAACTGTAATAACCACAGCTGAATCAAGTACTGAGGTTCCTACTACGGTGTTGTCGTCAACAGAAGAGCTGACAACAACTGTGGCTCCAACGTCACTGGCAACTTCTCAGGTGATTACTACAGAAAGCAGCACAACACTTGAACCGTCAACCGCTCAAGTAACAACGGCTGCTACCTCAGTGCATCCAACCGCCGAAGATTCTACAACATTCGGTGCTTCTACTGTTGGTGTTACAACATTAGCTCAAGAAACAACTGTGGTAACCACAGCTGAATCAAGTACTGAGGTTCCTACGACCGTGTTGTCTTCAACAGGAGAGGTGACAACAACAGTGGCTCCAACGTCACTGGCAACTTCTCAGGTGATTACTACAGAAAGCAGCACAACACTTGAACCGTCAACCACTCATGTAACAACTGCTGCTACCTCAGTGCATCCAACCACCGAAGATTCTACAACATTCGGTGCTTCTACTGTTGGTGTTACAACATTAGCTCAAGAAACAACTCTGATAACCACAGCTGAATCAAGTACTGAGGTTCCTACTACCGTGTTGTCTTCAACAGGAGAGGTGACAACAACAGTGGCTCCAACGTCACTGGCAACTTCTCAGGTGATTACTACAGAAAGCAGCACAACACTTGAACCGTCAACCACTCATGTAACAACTGCTGCTACCTCAGTGCATCCAACCACCGAAGATTCTACAACATTCGGTGCTTCTACTGTTGGTGTTACAACATTAGCTCAAGAAACAACTCTGATAACCACAGCTGAATCAAGTACTGAGGTTCCTACTACGGTGTTGTCTTCAACAGGGGAGGTGACAACAACTGTGGCTCCAACGTCACTGGCAACTTATCAGGTGATTACTACAGAAAGCAGCACGACACTTGAACCGTCAACCGCTCAAGTAACAACTGCTGCTACCTCAGTGCATCCAACCACCGAAGATTCTACAACATTTGGTGCTTCTACTGTTAGTGTTACAACATTAGCTCAAGAAACAACTGTGATAACCACAGCTGAATCAAGTACTAAGGTTCCTACTACCGTGTTGTCTTCAACAGGAGAGGTAACAACAACAGTGGCTCCAACGTCACTGGCAACTTCTCAGGTGATTACTACAGAAAGCAGCACAACACTTGAACCGTCAACCGCTCAAGTAACAACTGCTGCTACCTCAGGGCATCCAACCACCGAAGATTCTACAACATTCGGTGCTTCTACTGTTGGTGTTACAACACCAGCTCAAGAAACAACTGTGATAACCACTGCTGAATCAAGTACAGAAGTTCCTACCACAATTATATCTTCAACAGGCGAGGTGACAACAACAATAGCTGCAACGTCACTGGCAACTTCTCAGGTGATAACTACAGAAAGCAGCACAACACTTGAACCGTCAACCGCTCAAGTAACAACTGCTGTTACCTCAGGGCATCCAACCACCGAAGATTCTACAACATTTGGTGCTTCTACTGTTGGTGTTACAACATCATCTCAAGAAACAACTGTAATAACCACAGCTGAATCAAGTACTGAGGTTCCTACTACGGTGTTGTCCTCGAGAGGGGAGGTGACAACAACAGTGGCTCCAACGTCACTGGCAACTTCTCAGGTGATTACTACAGAAAGCAGCACAACACTTGAACCGTCAACCGCTCAAGTAACAACGGCTGCTACCTCAGTGCATCCAACCGCCGAAGATTCTACAACATTCGGTGCTTCTACTGTTGGTGTTACAACATTAGCTCAAGAAACAACTGTGGTAACCACAGCTGAATCAAGTACTGAGGTTCCTACTACCGTGTTGTCTTCAACAGGAGAGGTGACAACAACAGTGGCTCCAACGTCACTGGCAACTTCTCAGGTGATTACTACAGAAAGCAGCACAACACTTGAACCGTCAACCACTCATGTAACAACTGCTGCTACCTCAGTGCATCCAACCACCGAAGATTCTACAACATTCGGTGCTTCTACTGTTGGTGTTACAACATTAGCTCAAGAAACAACTCTGATAACCACAGCTGAATCAAGTACTGAGGTTCCTACTACCGTGTTGTCTTCAACAGGAGAGGTGACAACAACAGTGGCTCCAACGTCACTGGCAACTTCTCAGGTGATTACTACAGAAAGCAGCACAACACTTGAACTGTCAACCGCTCAAGTAACAACGGCTGCTACCTCAGTGCATCCAACCACCGAAGATTCTACAACATTTGGTGCTTCTACTGTTGGTGTTACAACATCAGCTCAAGAAACAACTGTGATAACCACAGCTGAATCAAGTACTGAGGTTCCTACTACGGTGTTGTCTTCAACAGGGGAGGTGACAACAACTGTGGCTCCAACGTCACTGGCAACTTATCAGGTGATTACTACAGAAAGCAGCACGACACTTGAACCGTCAACCGCTCAAGTAACAACTGCTGCTACCTCAGTGCATCCAACCACCGAAGATTCTACAACATTTGGTGCTTCTACTGTTAGTGTTACAACATTAGCTCAAGAAACAACTGTGATAACCACAGCTGAATCAAGTACTAAGGTTCCTACTACCGTGTTGTCTTCAACAGGAGAGGTAACAACAACAGTGGCTCCAACGTCACTGGCAACTTCTCAGGTGATTACTACAGAAAGCAGCACAACACTTGAACCGTCAACCGCTCAAGTAACAACTGCTGCTACCTCAGGGCATCCAACCACCGAAGATTCTACAACATTCGGTGCTTCTACTGTTGGTGTTACAACACCAGCTCAAGAAACAACTGTGATAACCACTGCTGAATCAAGTACAGAAGTTCCTACCACAATTATATCTTCAACAGGCGAGGTGACAACAACAATAGCTGCAACGTCACTGGCAACTTCTCAGGTGATAACTACAGAAAGCAGCACAACACTTGAACCGTCAACCGCTCAAGTAACAACTGCTGTTACCTCAGGGCATCCAACCACCGAAGATTCTACAACATTTGGTGCTTCTACTGTTGGTGTTACAACATCATCTCAAGAAACAACTGTAATAACCACAGCTGAATCAAGTACTGAGGTTCCTACTACGGTGTTGTCCTCAACAGGGAGGTGACAACAACTGTGGCTCCAACGTCACTGGCAACTTCTCAGGTGATTACTACAGAAAGCAGCACAACACTTGAACCGTCAACCGCTCAAGTAACAACGGCTGCTACCTCAGTGCATCCAACCGCCGAAGATTCTACAACATTCGGTGCTTCTACTGTTGGTGTTACAACATTAGCTCAAGAAACAACTGTGGTAACCACAGCTGAATCAAGTACTGAGGTTCCTACTACCGTGTTGTCTTCAACAGGAGAGGTGACAACAACAGTGGCTCCAACGTCACTGGCAACTTCTCAGGTGATTACTACAGAAAGCAGCACAACACTTGAACCGTCAACCACTCATGTAACAACTGCTGCTACCTCAGTGCATCCAACCACCGAAGATTCTACAACATTCGGTGCTTCTACTGTTGGTGTTACAACATTAGCTCAAGAAACAACTCTGATAACCACAGCTGAATCAAGTACTGAGGTTCCTACTACCGTGTTGTCTTCAACAGGAGAGGTGACAACAACAGTGGCTCCAACGTCACTGGCAACTTCTCAGGTGATTACTACAGAAAGCAGCACAACACTTGAACCGTCAACCACTCATGTAACAACTGCTGCTACCTCAGTGCATCCAACCACCGAAGATTCTACAACATTCGGTGCTTCTACTGTTGGTGTTACAACATTAGCTCAAGAAACAACTCTGATAACCACAGCTGAATCAAGTACTGAGGTTCCTACTACCGTGTTGTCTTCAACAGGAGAGGCTTCAACAGGAGAGGTAACAACAACAGTGGCTCCAACGTCACTGGCAACTTCTCAGGTGATTACTACAGAAAGCAGCACAACACTTGAACCGTCAACCACTCATGTAACAACTGCTGCTACCTCAGTGCATCCAACCACCGAAGATTCTACAACATTCGGTGCTTCTACTGTTGGTGTTACAACATTAGCTCAAGAAACAACTGTGATAACCACAGCTGAATCAAGTACTGAGGTTCCTACTACCGTGTTGTCTTCAACAGGAGAGGTGACAACAACAGTGGCTCCAACGTCACTGGCAACTTCTCAGGTGATTACTACAGAAAGCAGCACAACACTTGAACCGTCAACCACTCATGTAACAACTGCTGCTACCTCAGTGCATCCAACCACCGAAGATTCTACAACATTCGGTGCTTCTACTGTTGGTGTTACAACATTAGCTCAAGAAACAACTCTGATAACCACAGCTGAATCAAGTACTGAGGTTCCTACTACCGTGTTGTCTTCAACAGGAGAGGTAACAACAACAGTGGCTCCTACGTCACTGGCAACTTCTCAGGTGATTACTACAGAAAGCAGCACGACACTTGAACTGTCAACCGCTCAAGTAACAACTGCTGCTACCTCAGTGCATCCAACCACCGAAGATTCTACAACATTCGGTGCTTCTACTGTTGGTGTTACAGCATCAGCTCAAGAAACAACTGTGATAACCACAGCTGAATCAAGTACAGAAGTTCCTACCACAATTCAATCTTCAACAGGCGAGGTGACAACAACAATAGCTGCAACGTCACTGGCAACTTCTCAGGTGATTACTTCAGAAAGCAGCACAACACTTGAACTGTCAACCGCTCAAGTAACAACGGCTGCTACCTCAGTGCATCCAACCACCGAAGATTCTACAACATTTGGTGCTTCTACTGTAGGTGTTACAACATCAGCTCAAGAAACAACTGTGATAACCACAGCTGAATCAAGTACTGAGGTTCCTACTACGGTGTTGTCTTCAACAGGAGGTGACAACAACTGTGGCTCCAACGTCACTGGCAACTTATCAGGTGATTACTACAGAAAGCAGCACGACACTTGAACCGTCAACCGCTCAAGTAACAACTGCTGCTACCTCAGTGCATCCAACCACCGAAGATTCTACAACATTTGGTGCTTCTACTGTTAGTGTTACAACATTAGCTCACGAAACAACTGTGATAACCACAGCTGAATCAAGTACTAAGGTTCCTACTACCGTGTTGTCTTCAACAGGAGATGTAACAACAACAGTGGCTCCAACGTCACTGGCAACTTCTCAGGTGATTACTACAGAAAGCAGCACAACACTTGAACCGTCAACCGCTCAAGTAACAACTGCTGCTACCTCAGGGCATCCAACCACCGAAGATTCTACAACATTCGGTGCTTCTACTGTTGGTGTTACAACACCAGCTCAAGAAACAACTGTGATAACCACTGCTGAATCAAGTACAGAAGTTCCTACCACAATTATATCTTCAACAGGCGAGGTGACAACAACAATAGCTGCAACGTCACTGGCAACTTCTCAGGTGATAACTACAGAAAGCAGCACAACACTTGAACCGTCAACCGCTCAAGTAACAACTGCTGTTACCTCAGGGCATCCAACCACCGAAGATTCTACAACACTCGGTGCTTCTACTGTTGGTGCTACAACATCATCTCAAGAAACAACTGTAATAACCACAGCTGAATCAAGTACTGAGGTTCCTACTACGGTGTTGTCCTCAACAGGGAGGTGACAACAACTGTGGCTCCAACGTCACTGGCAACTTCTCAGGTGATTACTACAGAAAGCAGCACAACACTTGAACCGTCAACCGCTCAAGTAACAACGGCTGCTACCTCAGTGCATCCAACCGCC
This sequence comes from Amphiura filiformis, assembly GCF_039555335.1. Taxonomy (NCBI): domain Eukaryota; kingdom Metazoa; phylum Echinodermata; class Ophiuroidea; order Amphilepidida; family Amphiuridae; genus Amphiura; species Amphiura filiformis. Next base: position 21,422,744 of record NC_092647.1, read on the forward strand.
GAAGATTCTACAACATTCGGTGCTTCTACTGTTGGTGTTACAACATTAGCTCAAGAAACAACTGTGGTAACCACAGCTGAATCAAGTACTGAGGTTCCTACTACCGTGTTGTCTTCAACAGGAGAGGTGACAACAACAGTGGCTCCAACGTCACTGGCAACTTCTCAGGTGATTACTACAGAAAGCAGCACAACACTTGAACCGTCAACCACTCATGTAACAACTGCTGCTACCTCAGTGCATCCAACCACCGAAGATTCTACAACATTCGGTGCTTCTACTGTTGGTGTTACAACATTAGCTCAAGAAACAACTCTGATAACCACAGCTGAATCAAGTACTGAGGTTCCTACTACCGTGTTGTCTTCAACAGGAGAGGTAACAACAACAGTGGCTCCTACGTCACTGGCAACTTCTCAGGTGATTACTACAGAAAGCAGCACGACACTTGAACTGTCAACCGCTCAAGTAACAACTGCTGCTACCTCAGTGCATCCAACCACCGAAGATTCTACAACATTCGGTGCTTCTACTGTTGGTGTTACAGCATCAGCTCAAGAAACAACTGTGATAACCACAGCTGAATCAAGTACAGAAGTTCCTACCACAATTCTATCTTCAACAGGCGAGGTGACAACAACAATAGCTGCAACGTCACTGGCAACTTCTCAGGTGATTACTTCAGAAAGCAGCACAACACTTGAACTGTCAACCGCTCAAGTAACAACGGCTGCTACCTCAGTGCATCCAACCACCGAAGATTCTACAACATTTGGTGCTTCTACTGTAGGTGTTACAACATCAGCTCAAGAAACAACTGTGATAACCACAGCTGAATCAAGTACTGAGGTTCCTACTACGGTGTTGTCTTCAACAGGGAGGTGACAACAACTGTGGCTCCAACGTCACTGGCAACTTATCAGGTGATTACTACAGAAAGCAGCACGACACTTGAACCGTCAACCGCTCAAGTAACAACTGCTGCTACCTCAGTGCATCCAACCACCGAAGATTCTACAACATTTGGTGCTTCTACTGTTAGTGTTACAACATTAGCTCACGAAACAACTGTGATAACCACAGCTGAATCAAGTACTAAGGTTCCTACTACCGTGTTGTCTTCAACAGGAGATGTAACAACAACAGTGGCTCCAACGTCACTGGCAACTTCTCAGGTGATTACTACAGAAAGCAGCACAACACTTGAACCGTCAACCGCTCAAGTAACAACTGCTGCTACCTCAGGGCATCCAACCACCGAAGAGTCTACAACATTCGGTGCTTCTACTGTTGGTGTTACAACACCAGCTCAAGAAACAACTGTGATAACCACTGCTGAATCAAGTACAGAAGTTCCTACCACAATTATATCTTCAACAGGCGAGGTGACAACAACAATAGCTGCAACGTCACTGGCAACTTCTCAGGTGATAACTACAGAAAGCAGCACAACACTTGAACCGTCAACCGCTCAAGTAACAACTGCTGTTACCTCAGGGCATCCAACCACCGAAGATTCTACAACATTTGGTGCTTCTACTGTTGGTGTTACAACATCATCTCAAGAAACAACTGTAATAACCACAGCTGAATCAAGTACTGAGGTTCCTACTACGGTGTTGTCCTCAACAGGGGAGGTGACAACAACTGTGGCTCCAACGTCACTGGCAACTTCTCAGGTGATTACTACAGAAAGCAGCACAACACTTGAACCGTCAACCGCTCAAGTAACAACGGCTGCTACCTCAGTGCATCCAACCGCCGAAGATTCTACAACATTCGGTGCTTCTACTGTTGGTGTTACAACATTAGCTCAAGAAACAACTGTGGTAACCACAGCTGAATCAAGTACTGAGGTTCCTACTACCGTGTTGTCTTCAACAGGAGAGGTGACAACAACAGTGGCTCCAACGTCACTGGCAACTTCTCAGGTGATTACTACAGAAAGCAGCACAACACTTGAACCGTCAACCACTCATGTAACAACTGCTGCTACCTCAGTGCATCCAACCACCGAAGATTCTACAACATTCGGTGCTTCTACTGTTGGTGTTACAACATTAGCTCAAGAAACAACTCTGATAACCACAGCTGAATCAAGTACTGAGGTTCCTACTACCGTGTTGTCTTCAACAGGAGAGGTGACAACAACAGTGGCTCCAACGTCACTGGCAACTTCTCAGGTGATTACTACAGAAAGCAGCACAACACTTGAACTGTCAACCGCTCAAGTAACAACGGCTGCTACCTCAGTGCATCCAACCACCGAAGATTCTACAACATTTGGTGCTTCTACTGTTGGTGTTACAACATCAGCTCAAGAAACAACTGTGATAACCACAGCTGAATCAAGTACTGAGGTTCCTACTACGGTGTTGTCTTCAACAGGGAGGTGACAACAACTGTGGCTCCAACGTCACTGGCAACTTATCAGGTGATTACTACAGAAAGCAGCACGACACTTGAACCGTCAACCGCTCAAGTAACAACTGCTGCTACCTCAGTGCATCCAACCACCGAAGATTCTACAACATTTGGTGCTTCTACTGTTAGTGTTACAACATTAGCTCAAGAAACAACTGTGATAACCACAGCTGAATCAAGTACTAAGGTTCCTACTACCGTGTTGTCTTCAACAGGAGAGGTAACAACAACAGTGGCTCCAACGTCACTGGCAACTTCTCAGGTGATTACTACAGAAAGCAGCACAACACTTGAACCGTCAACCGCTCAAGTAACAACTGCTGCTACCTCAGGGCATCCAACCACCGAAGATTCTACAACATTCGGTGCTTCTACTGTTGGTGTTACAACACCAGCTCAAGAAACAACTGTGATAACCACTGCTGAATCAAGTACAGAAGTTCCTACCACAATTATATCTTCAACAGGCGAGGTGACAACAACAATAGCTGCAACGTCACTGGCAACTTCTCAGGTGATAACTACAGAAAGCAGCACAACACTTGAACCGTCAACCGCTCAAGTAACAACTGCTGTTACCTCAGGGCATCCAACCACCGAAGATTCTACAACATTTGGTGCTTCTACTGTTGGTGTTACAACATCATCTCAAGAAACAACTGTAATAACCACAGCTGAATCAAGTACTGAGGTTCCTACTACGGTTATATCTTCAACAGGCGAAGTGACAACAACTGTGGCTCCAACGTCACTGGCAACTTCTCAGGTGATTACTACAGAAAGCAGCACAACACTTGAACCGTCAACCGCTCAAGTAACAACGGCTGCTACCTCAGTGCATCCAACCGCCGAAGATTCTACAACATTCGGTGTTTCTACTGTTGGTGTTACAACATTAGCTCAAGAAACAACTGTGGTAACCACAGCTGAATCAAGTACTGAGGTTCCTACTACCGTGTTGTCTTCAACAGGAGAGGTGACAACAACAGTGGCTCCAACGTCACTGGCAACTTCTCAGGTGATTACTACAGAAAGCAGCACAACACTTGAACCGTCAACCACTCATGTAACAACTGCTGCTACCTCAGTGCATCCAACCACCGAAGATTCTACAACATTCGGTGCTTCTACTGTTGGTGTTACAACATTAGCTCAAGAAACAACTCTGATAACCACAGCTGAATCAAGTACTGAGGTTCCTACTACCGTGTTGTCTTCAACAGGAGAGGTGACAACAACAGTGGCTCCAACGTCACTGGCAACTTCTCAGGTGATTACTACAGAAAGCAGCACAACACTTGAACTGGCAACCGCTCAAGTAACAACGGCTGCTACCTCAGTGCATCCAACCACCGAAGATTCTACAACATTTGGTGCTTCTACTGTTGGTGTTACAACATCAGCTCAAGAAACAACTGTGATAACCACAGCTGAATCAAGTACTGAGGTTCCTACTACGGTGTTGTCTTCAACAGGAGAGGTGACAACAACTGTGGCTCCAACGTCACTGGCAACTTATCAGGTGATTACTACAGAAAGCAGCACGACACTTGAACCGTCAACCGCTCAAGTAACAACTGCTGCTACCTCAGTGCATCCAACCACCGAAGATTCTACAACATTTGGTGCTTCTACTGTTAGTGTTACAACATTAGCTCAAGAAACAACTGTGATAACCACAGCTGAATCAAGTACTAAGGTTCCTACTACCGTGTTGTCTTCAACAGGAGAGGTAACAACAACAGTGGCTCCAACGTCACTGGCAACTTCTCAGGTGATTACTACAGAAAGCAGCACAACACTTGAACCGTCAACCGCTCAAGTAACAACTGCTGCTACCTCCTCAGGGCATCCAACCACCGAAGATTCTCAAACATTCGGTGCTTCTACTGTTGGTGTTACAACACCAGCTCAAGAAACAACTGTGATAACCACTGCTGAATCAAGTACAGAAGTTCCTACCACAATTATATCTTCAACAGGCGAGGTGACAACAACAATAGCTGCAACGTCACTGGCAACTTCTCAGGTGATAACTACAGAAAGCAGCACAACACTTGAACCGTCAACCGCTCAAGTAACAACTGCTGTTACCTCAGGGCATCCAACCACCGAAGATTCTACAACATTTGGTGCTTCTACTGTTGGTGTTACAACATCATCTCAAGAAACAACTGTAATAACCACAGCTGAATCAAGTACTGAGGTTCCTACTACGGTGTTGTCCTCAACAGGGAGGTGACAACAACTGTGGCTCCAACGTCACTGGCAACTTCTCAGGTGATTACTACAGAAAGCAGCACAACACTTGAACCGTCAACCGCTCAAGTAACAACGGCTGCTACCTCAGTGCATCCAACCGCCGAAGATTCTACAACATTCGGTGCTTCTACTGTTGGTGTTACAACATTAGCTCAAGAAACAACTGTGGTAACCACAGCTGAATCAAGTACTGAGGTTCCTACTACCGTGTTGTCTTCAACAGGAGAGGTGACAACAACAGTGGCTCCAACGTCACTGGCAACTTCTCAGGTGATTACTACAGAAAGCAGCACAACACTTGAACCGTCAACCACTCATGTAACAACTGCTGCTACCTCAGTGCATCCAACCACCGAAGATTCTACAACATTCGGTGCTTCTACTGTTGGTGTTACAACATTAGCTCAAGAAACAACTCTGATAACCACAGCTGAATCAAGTACTGAGGTTCCTACTACCGTGTTGTCTTCAACAGGAGAGGTGACAACAACAGTGGCTCCAACGTCACTGGCAACTTCTCAGGTGATTACTACAGAAAGCAGCACAACACTTGAACCGTCAACCACTCATGTAACAACTGCTGCTACCTCAGTGCATCCAACCACCGAAGATTCTACAACATTCGGTGCTTCTACTGTTGGTGTTACAACATTAGCTCAAGAAACAACTCTGATAACCACAGCTGAATCAAGTACTGAGGTTCCTACTACCGTGTTGTCTTCAACAGGAGAGGTAACAACAACAGTGGCTCCAACGTCACTGGCAACTTCTCAGGTGATTACTACAGAAAGCAGCACAACACTTGAACCGTCAACCACTCATGTAACAACTGCTGCTACCTCAGTGCATCCAACCACCGAAGATTCTACAACATTCGGTGCTTCTACTGTTGGTGTTACAACATTAGCTCAAGAAACAACTGTGATAACCACAGCTGAATCAAGTACTGAGGTTCCTACTACCGTGTTGTCTTCAACAGGAGAGGTGACAACAACAGTGGCTCCAACGTCACTGGCAACTTCTCAGGTGATTACTACAGAAAGCAGCACAACACTTGAACCGTCAACCACTCATGTAACAACTGCTGCTACCTCAGTGCATCCAACCACCGAAGATTCTACAACATTCGGTGCTTCTACTGTTGGTGTTACAACATTAGCTCAAGAAACAACTCTGATAACCACAGCTGAATCAAGTACTGAGGTTCCTACTACCGTGTTGTCTTCAACAGGAGAGGTAACAACAACAGTGGCTCCTACGTCACTGGCAACTTCTCAGGTGATTACTACAGAAAGCAGCACGACACTTGAACTGTCAACCGCTCAAGTAACAACTGCTGCTACCTCAGTGCATCCAACCACCGAAGATTCTACAACATTCGGTGCTTCTACTGTTGGTGTTACAGCATCAGCTCAAGAAACAACTGTGATAACCACAGCTGAATCAAGTACAGAAGTTCCTACCACAATTCTATCTTCAACAGGCGAGGTGACAACAACAATAGCTGCAACGTCACTGGCAACTTCTCAGGTGATTACTTCAGAAAGCAGCACAACACTTGAACTGTCAACCGCTCAAGTAACAACGGCTGCTACCTCAGTGCATCCAACCACCGAAGATTCTACAACATTTGGTGCTTCTACTGTTGGTGTTACAACATCAGCTCAAGAAACAACTGTGATAACCACAGCTGAATCAAGTACTGAGGTTCCTACTACGGTGTTGTCTTCAACAGGGGAGGTGACAACAACTGTGGCTCCAACGTCACTGGCAACTTCTCAGGTGATTACTACAGAAAGCAGCACAACACTTGAAACGTCAACCGCTCAAGTAACAACGGCTGCTACATCAGTGCATCCAACCACCGAGGATTCTACAACATTCGGTGCTTCTACTGTTGGTGTTACAACATTAGCTCAAGAAACAACTGTGATAACCACAGCTGAATCAAGTACTGAGGTTCCTACTACCGTGTTGTCTTCAACAGGAGAGGTAACAACAACAGTGGCTCCTACGTCACTGGAAACTTCTCAGGTGATTACTACAGAAAGCAGCACAACACTTCAACCGTCAACCGTTCAATTAACAACTGCTGCTATCTCAGTGTATCCAACAACCGAAGATTCTACAACATTCGGTGCTTCTACTGTGGGTGTTACAATATCGGCTCAAGAAACAACTGTGATAACCACAGCTGAATCAAGTACTGAGGTTCCTACTACGGTGTTGTCTTCAACAGGGGAGGTAACAACAACAACTGTGGCTCCATCGTCACTGGCAACTTCTCAGGTGATTACTACAGAAAGCAGCACGACACCTGAACCGTCAACCGCTCAAGTATCAACGGCTGCTACCTCATTGCATCCAACCACCGAAGATTCTACAACATTCGGTGCTTCTACTGTTGGTGTTACAACATCAGCTCAAGAAACAACTGTGATAACCACAGCTGAATCAAGTACTGAGGTTCCTACTATCATGATGTCTTCAACAGGAGAGGTGACAACAACAGTGGCTCCAACGTCACTGACAACTTCTCAGGTGATTACTACAGAAAGCAGCACGACACTTGAACCGTCAACCGCTCATGTAACAACTGCTGCTACCTCAGTGCATCCAACCACCGAAGATTCTACAACATTCGGTGCTTCTACTGCTGGTGTTACAACACCAGGTCAAGAAACAACTGTAATAACCACAGCTGAATCAAGTACAGAAGTTCCTACCACAATTATATCTTCAACAGGCGAGGTGACAACAACAATAGCTGCAACGTCACTGGCAACTTCTCAGGTGATAACTACAGAAAGCAGCACAACACTTGAACCGTCAACCGCTCAAGTAACAACTGCTGTTACCTCAGGGCATCCAACCACCGAAGATTCTACAACATTAGCTGCTTCTACTGTTGGTGTTACAACATCAGCTCAAGAAACAACTGTAGTAACCACGGCTGAATCAAGTACTGAGGTTCCTACTACGGTGTTGTCCTCAACAGGGGAGGTGACAACAACTGTGGCTCCAACGTCACTGGCAACGTCTCAGGTGATTACTACAGAAAGCAGCACAACACTTGAACCGTCAACCGCTCAACTAACAACTGCTGCTACCTCGGTGCATCCAACCACCGAAGATTCTACAACATTCGCTGCTTCTACTGTGGGTGTTACAACATCAGCTCAAGAAACAACTGTGATAACCACAGCTGAATCAAGTACTGATGTTCCTACTACCGTGTTCTCTTCAACAGGAGAATTGACAACAACAGTGGCTCCAACGTCACTGGCAACTTCTCAGGTGATTACTACAGAAAGCAGCACGACACTTGAACCGTCAACCGCTCAAGTAACAACTGCTGCTACCTCAGTGCATCCAACCACCGAAGATTCTACAACATTTGGTGCTTCTACTGTTGGTGTTACAACATTAGCTCAAGAAACAACTGTGATAACCACAGCTGAATCAAGTACTAAGGTTCCTACTACCGTGTTGTCTTCAACAGGAGAGGTAAAAACAACAGTGGCTCCAACGTCACTGGCAACTTCTCAGGTGATTACTACAGAAAGCAGCACAACACTTGAACCGTCAACCGCTCAAGTAACAACTGCTGTTACCTCAGGGCATCCAACCACCAAAGATTCTACAACATTCGGTGCTTCTACTGCTGGTGTTACAACACCAGGTCAAGAAACAACTGTAATAACCACAGCTGAATCAAGTACAGAAGTTCCTACCACAATTATATCTTCAACAGGCGAGGTGACAACAACTGTGGCTCCAACGTCACTGGCAACTTCTCAGGTGATTACTACAGAAAGCAGCACAACACTTGAACCGTCAACCGCTCAAGTAACAACTGCTGCTATCTCAGTGCATCCAACCACCGAAGATTCTACAACATTCGCTGCTTCTACTGTGGGTGTTACAACATCAGCTAAAGAAACAACTGTGATATCCACAGCTGAATCAAGTACTGAGGTTCCTACTACGGTGTTGTCTTCAACAGGGGAGGTAATAACAACAGTGGCTCCTACGTCACTGGCAACTTCTCAGGTGATAACTACAGAAAGCAGCACAACACTTGAACCGTCAACCGCTCAAGTAACAACTGCTGCTACCTCAGGGCATCCAACCACCGAAGATTCTACAACATTCGGTGCTTCTACTGTTGGTGTTACAACACCAGCTCAAGAAACAACTGTGATAACCACTGCTGAATCAAGTACAGAAGTTCCTACCACAATTATATCTTCAACAGGCGAGGTGACAACAACAATAGCTGCAACGTCACTGGCAACTTCTCAGGTGATAACTACAGAAAACAGCACAACACTTGAACCGTCAACCGCTCAAGTAACAACTGCTGTTACCTCAGGGCATCCAACCACCGAAGATTCTACAACATTTGGTGCTTCTACTGTTGGTGTTACAACATCATCTCAAGAAACAACTGTAATAACCACAGCTGAATCAAGTACTGAGGTTCCTACTACGGTGTTGTCCTCAACAGGGGAGGTGACAACAACTGTGGCTCCAACGTCACTGGCAACTTCTCAGGTGATTACTACAGAAAGCAGCACAACACTTGAACCGTCAACCGCTCAAGTAACAACGGCTGCTACCTCAGTGCATCCAACCGCCGAAGATTCTACAACATTCGGTGCTTCTACTGTTGGTGTTACAACATTAGCTCAAGAAACAACTGTGATAACCACAGCTGAATCAAGTACTGAGGTTCCTACTACCGTGTTGTCTTCAACAGGAGAGGTGACAACAACAGTGGCTCCAACGTCACTGGCAACTTCTCAGGTGATTACTACAGAAAGCAGCACAACACTTGAACCGTCAACCGCTCAAGTAACAACTGCTGCTACCTCAGTGCATCCAACTACCGAAGATTTTACAACATTCGCTGCTTCTACTGTGGGTGTTACAACATCAGCTCAAGAAACAACTGTGATAACCACAGCTGTATCAAGTACTGAGGATCCTACTACCGTGTTGTCTTCAACAGGAGAGGTGACAAGAACAGTGACTCAAACGTCACTGGCAACTTCTCAGGTGATTACTACAGAAAGCAGCACGACACTTGAACCGTCAACCGCTCAAGTAACAACTGCTGCTACCTCAGTGCATCCAACCACCGAAGATTCTACAACATTCGGCGCTTCTACTGTTGGTGTTACAACACCAGCTCAAGAAACAACTGTAATAACCACAGCTGAATCAAGTAGAGAAGTTCCTACCACAATTATGTCTTCAACAGGCGAGGTGACAACAATAATAGCTGCAACGTCACTGGGAACTTCTCAGGTGATAAATAGAGAAAGCAGCACAACACTTGAACAGTCAACCGCTCAAGTAACAACTGCTGTTACCTCAGGGCATCCAACCACCGAAGATTCTACAATATTTGGTGCTTCTACTGTTGCTGTTACAACATCAGCTCAAGAAACAATTGTAATAACCACAGCTGAATCAAGTACTGAGGTTCCTACTACGGTGTTGTCCTCAACAGGGGAGGTAACAACAACTGTGGCTCCAACGTCACTGGCAACTTCTCAGGTGATTACTACAGAAAGCAGCACAACACGTGAACCGTCAACCGCTCAAGTAACAACGGCTGCTACCTCAGTGCATCCAACCACCGAAGATTCTACAACATTCGGTGCTTCTACTGTTGGTGTTACAACATCAGCTCAAGAAACAACTGTGATAACCACAGCTGAATCAAGTACTGAGGTTCCTACTACCGTGTTGTTTTCAACAGGAGAGGTAACAACAACAGTGGTTCCTACGTCACTGGCAACTTCTCAGGTGATTACTACAGAAAGCAGCACAACACTTGAACCGTCAACCGCTCAACTAACAACTGCTGCTACCTCGGTGCATCCAACCACCGAAGATTCTACAACATTCGCTGCTTCTACTGTGGGTGTTACAACATCAGCTCAAGAAACAACTGTGATAACCACAGCTGAATCAAGTACTGATGTTCCTACTACCGTGTTGTCTTCAACAGGAGAATTGACAACAACAGTGGCTCCAACGTCACTGGCAACTTCTCAGGTGATTACTACAGAAAGCAGCACGACACTTGAACCGTCAACCGCTCAAGTAACAACTGCTGCTACCTCAGTGCATCCAACCACCGAAGATTCTACAACATTCGGTGCTTCTACTGTTGGTGTTACAACATCAGCTCAAGAAACAACTGTGATAACCACAGCTGAATCAAGTACAAAAGTTCCTACCACAATTCTATCTTCAACAGGCGAGGTGACAACAACAATAGCTGCAACGTCACTGGCAGCTTCTCAGGTGATTACTTCAGAAAGCAGCACAACACTTGAACCGTCAACCGCTCAATTAACAACTGCTGCTATCTCAGTGCATCCAACAACCGAATATTCTACAACATTCGGTGCTTCTACTGTTGGTGTTACAACATTAGCTCAAGAAACAACTGTGATAACCACAGCTGAATCAAGTACTGAGGTACCTACTGCCGTGTTGTCCTCAACAGGAGAGGTAACAACAACAGTGGCTCCTACGTCACTGGCAACTTCTCAGGTGATTACTACAGAAAGCAGCACAATACTTGAACCGTCAACCGCTCAAGTAACAACTGCTGCTACCTCAGTGCATCCAACCACCGAAGATTCTACAACATTCGGTGCTTCTACTGTTGGTGTTACAACATTAGCTCAAGAAACAACTGTGATAACCACAGCTGAATCAAGTACTGAGGTACCTACTGCCGTGTTGTCCTCAACAGGAGAGGTAACAACAACAGTGGCTCCTACGTCACTGGCAACTTCTCAGGTGATTACTACAGAAAGCAGCACAATACTTGAACCGTCAACCGCTCAAGTAACAACTGCTGCTACCTCAGTGCATCCAACCACCGAAGATTCTACAACATTCGGTGCTTCTACTGTTGGTGTTACAACATCAGCTCAAGAAACAACTGTGATAACCACAGCTGAATCTAGTACAGAAGTTCCTACCACAATTCTATCTTCAACAGGCGAGGTGACAACAACAATAGCTGCAACGTCACTGGCAACGTCTCACGTGATAACTACAGAAAGCAGCACAACACTTGAACCGTCAACCGCTCAATTAACAACTGCTGCTATCTCAGTGCATCCAACAACCGAAGATTCTACAACATTCGGTGCTTCTACTGTTGGTGTTACAACATTAGCTCAAGAAACAACTGTGATAACCACAGCTGAATCAAGTACTGAGGTTCCTACTGCCGTGTTGTCTTCAACAGGAGAGGTAACAACAACAGTGGCTCCTACGTCACTGGCAACGTCTCAGGTGATTACTACAGAAAGCAGCACGACACTTGAACCGTCAACCGCTAAAGTAACAACTGCTGCTACCTCGGTGCATCCAACCACCGAAGATTCTACAACATTCGGTGCTTCTACTGTTGGTGTTACAACACCAGCTCAAGAAACAACTGTGATAACCACTGCTGAATCAAGTACAGAAGTTCCTACCACAATTATATCTTCAACAGGCGAGGTGACAACAACAATAGCTGCAACGTCACTGGCAACTTCTCAGGTGATAACTACAGAAAGCAGCACAACACTTGAACCGTCAACCGCTCAAGTAACAACTGCTGTTACCTCAGGGCATCCAACCACCGAAGATTCTACAACATTTGGTGCTTCTACTGTTGGTGTTAGAACATCATCTCAAGATACAACTGTAATAACCACAGCTGAATCAAGTACTGGGGTTCCTACTACGGTGTTGTCCTCAACAGGGGAGGTGACAACAACTGTGGCTCCAACGTCACTGGCAACTTCTCAGGTGATTACTACAGAAAGCAGCACAACACTTGAACCGTCAACCGCTCAAGTAACAACGGCTGCTACCTCAGTGCATCCAACCGCCGAAGATTCTACAACATTCGGTGCTTCTACTGTTGGTGTTACAACATTAGCTCAAGAAACAACTGTGATAACCACAGCTGAATCAAGTACTGAGGTTCCTACTACGGTGTTGTATTCAACAGGGGAGGTAACAACAACTGTGGCTCCTACGTCACTGGCAACTTCTCAGGTGATAACTATAGAAAGCAGCACAACACTTGAACCGTCAACCGCTCAACTAACAACTGCTGCTACCTCAGTGCATCCAACCACCGAAGATTCTACAACATTCGGTGCTTCTACTGTTGGTGTTACAACACCAGCTCAAGAAACAACTGTGATAACCACTGCTGAATCAAGTACAGAAGTTCCTACCACAATTATATCTTCAACAGGCGAGGTGACAACCACAATAGCTGCAACGTCACAGGCAACTTCTCAGGTGATAACTACAGAAAGCAGCACAACACTTGAACCGTCAACCGCTCAAGTAACAACTGCTGTTACCTCAGGGCATCCAACCACCGAAGATTCTACAACATTTGGTGCTTCTACTGTTGGTGTTAGAACATCATCTCAAGATACAACTGTAATAACCACAGCTGAATCAAGTACTGGGGTTCCTACTACGGTGTTGTCCTCAACAGGGGAGGTGACAACAACTGTGGCTCCAACGTCACTGGCAACTTCTCAGGATTACTACAGAAAGCAGCACAACACTTGAACCGTCAACCGCTCAAGTAACAACGGCTGCTACCTCAGTGCATCCAACCGCCGAAGATTCTACAACATTCGGTGCTTCTACTGTTGGTGTTACAACATTAGCTCAAGAAACAACTGTGATAACCACAGCTGAATCAAGTACTGAGGTTCCTACTACCGTGTTGTCTTCAACAGGAGAGGTGACAACAACAGTGGCTCCAACGTCACTGGCAACTTCTCAGGTGATTACTACAGAAACCAGCACGACACTTGAACCGACAACCGCTCAAGTAACAACTGCTGCTACCTCAGTGCATCCAACCACCGAAGATTCTACAACATTCGGTGCTTCTACTGTTGGTGTTACAACATTAGCTCAAGAAACAACTGTGATAACCACAGCTGAATCAAGTACTGAGGTTCCTACTACCGTGTTGTCTTCAACAGGAGAGGTAACAACAACAGTGGCTCCTACGTCACTGGCAACTTCTCAGGTGATTACTACAGAAAGCAGCACAACACTTGAACCGTCAACCGTTCAATTAACAACTGCTGCTATCTCAGTGCATCCAACCACCGAAGATTCTACAACATTCGCTGCTTCTACTGTGGGTGTTACAACATCAGCTCAAGAAACAACTGTGATAACCACAGCTGAATCAAGTACGGATGTTCCTACTACCGTGTTGTCTTCAACAGGAGAATTGACAACAACAGTGGCTCCAACGTCACTGGCAACTTCTCAGGTGATTACTACAGAAAGAAGCACGACACTTGAACCGTCAACCGCTCAAGTATCAACGGCTGCTACCTCAGTGCATCCAACCACAGAAGATTCTACAACATTCGGTGCTTCTACTGCTGGTGTTACAACATCAGCTCAAGAAACAACTGTGATAACCACATCTGAATCAAGTACTGAGGTTCCTACTACCGTGTTGTCTTCAACAGGAGAGGTAACAACAACAATGGCTCCTACGTCACTGGCAACTTCTCAGGTGATTACTACAGAAAGCAGCACAACACTTGAACCGTCAACCGCTGAAGTAACAACTGCTGCTACCTCAGTGCATCCAACTACCGAAGATTTTACAACATTCGCTGCTTCTACTGTGGGTGTTACAACATCAGCTCAAGAAACAACTGTGATAACCACAGCTGAATCAAGTACTGATGTTCCTACTACCGTGTTGTCTTCAACAGGAGAATTGACAACAACAGTGGCTCCAATGTCACTGGCAACTTCTCAGGTGATTACTACAGAAAGAAGCACGACACTTGAACCGTCAACCGCTCAAGTATCAACTGCTGCTACCTCAGTGAATCCAACCACCGAAGATTCTACAACATTCGGTGCTTCTACTGTTGGTGTTACAACATTAGGTCAAGAAACAACTGTGATAACCACAGCTGAATCAAGTACTGAGGTTCCTACTACCGTGTTGTCTTCAACAGGAGAGGTAACAACAACAGTGGTTCCTACGTCACTGGCAACTTCTCAGGTGATTACTACAGAAAGCAGCACAACACTTGAACCGTCAACCGCTCAAGTAACAACTGCTGCTACCTCAGTGCATCCAACTGCCGAAGATTCTACAACATTCGCTGCTTCTACTGTGGGTGTTACAACATCAGCTCAAGAAAGAACTGTGATAACCACAGCTGAATCAAGTACTGAGGTTCCTACTACCGTGTTGTCTTCAACAGGAGAGGTGACAACAACAGTGGCTCCAACATCACTGGCAACTTCTCAGGTGATTACTACAGAAAGCAGCACGACACTTGAACCGTCAACCGATCAAGTAACAACTGCTGCTACCTCAGTGCATCCAACCACCGAAGATTCTACAACATTCGGTGCTTTTACTGTTGGTGTTACAACACCAGCTCAAGAAACAACTGTGATAACCACAGCTGAATCTAGTACAGAAGTTCCTACCACAATTATATCTTCAACAGGCGAGGTGACAACAACAATAGCTGCAACGTCGCTGGCAACTTCTCAGGTAATAACTACAGAAAGCAGCACAACACTTGAACCGTCAAGCGCTCAAGTAACAACTGCTTTTACCTCAGGGCATCCAACCACCGAAGATTCTACAACATTTGGTGCTTCTACTGTTGGTGTTACAACATCAGATCAAGAAACAACTGTGATAACAACAGCTGAATCAAGTACTGAGGTTCCTACTACGGTGTTGTCCTCAACAGGGGAGGTGACAACAACTGTGGCTCCAACGTCACTGGCAACTTCTCAGGTGATTACTACAGAAAGCAGCACAACACTTGAACCGTCAACCGCTCAAGTAACAACGGCTGCTACCTCAGTGCATCGAACCACCGAAGATTCTACAACATTCGGTGATTCTACTGTTGGTGTTACAACATTAGCTCAAGAAACAACTGTGATAACCACAGCTGAATCAAGTACTGAGGTTCCTACTACCGTGTTGTCTTCAACAGGAGAGGTAACAACAACAGTGGCTCCTACGTCACTGGCAACTTCTCAGGTGATTACTACAGAAAGCAGCACGCCACTTGAACCGTCAACCGCTCAAGTAACAACTGCTGCTACCTCAGTGCATCCAACCACCGAAGATTCTACAACATTCGGTGCTTCTACTGTTGGTGTTACAACATTAGGTCAAGAAACAACTGTGATAACCACAGCTGAATCAAGTACTGATGTTCCTACTACCGTGTTGTCTTCAACAGGGGAGGTAACAACAACAGTGGTTCTTACGTCACTGGCAACTTCTCAGGTGATTACTACAGAAAGCAGCACAACACTTGAACCGTCAACCGCTCAAGTAACAACTGCTGCTACCTCAATGCATCCAACTACCGAAGATTCTACAACATTCGCTGCTTCTACTGTGGGTGTTACAACATCAGCTCAAGAAAGAACTGTGATAACCACAGCTGAATCAAGCACTGAGGTTCCTACTACCGTGTTGTCTTCAACAGGAGAGGTGACAACAACAGTGGCTCCAACGTCACTGGCAACTTCTCAGGTGATTACTACAGAAAGCAGCACGACACTTGAACCGTCAACCGCTCAAGTAACAACTGCTGCTACCTCAGTGCATCCAACCACCGACGATTCTACAACATTTGGTGCTTCTACTGTTGGTGTTACAACATCAGCTCAAGAAACAACTGTAATAACTACAGCTGAATCAAGTACTGAGGTTCCTACTACGGTGTTGTCCTCAACAGGGGAGGTGACAACAACTGTGGCTCCTACGTCACTGGCAACGTCTCAGGTGATTACTACAGAAAGCAGCACAACACTTGACCCGTCAACCGCTCAAGTAACAACGGCTGCTACCTCAGTGCATCTAACCACCGAAGATTCTACAACATTCGGTGCTTCTACTGTTGGTGTTATAACATTAGCTCAAGAAACAACTGTGATAACCACAGCTGAATCAAGTACTGAGTTTCCTACTACCGTGTTGTCTTCAACAGGAGAGGTAACAACAAAAGTGGTTCCTACGTCACTGGCAACTTCTCAGGTGATTACTACAGAAAGCAGCACAACACTTAAACCGTCAACCGATCAAGTAACAACTGCTGCTACCTCAGTGCATCCAACTACCGAAGATTCTACAACATTCGCTGCTTCTACTCTGGGTGTTACAACATCAGCTCAAGAAACAACAGTGTTAACTACAGCTGAATCAAGTACGGAGGTTCCTACTACCGTGTTGTCTTCAACAGGAGAGGTAACAACAACAGTGGCTCCTACGTCACTGGCAACTTCTCAGGTGATTACTACAGAAAGCAGCACGACACTTGAACCGTCAACCGCTCAAGTAACAACTGCTGCTACCTCGGTGCATCCAACCACCGAAGATTCTACAACATTCGGTGCTTTTACTGATGGTGTTACAACACCAGCTCAAGAAACAACTGTGATAACCACAGCTGAATCAAGTACAGAAGTTCCTACCACAATTATATCTTCAACAGGCGAGGTGACAACAACAATAGCTGCAACGTCACTGGCAACTTCTCAGGTGATAACTACAGAAAGCAGCACAACACTTGAACCGTCAACCGCTCAAGTAACAACTGCTGTTACCTCAGTGCATCCAACCACCGAAGATTCTACATCATTCGGTGCTTCTACTGTTGCTGTTACCACATTAGCTCAAGAAACAACTGTGATAACCACAGCTGAATCAAGTACTGAGGTTCCTACTACCCTGTTGTCTTCAACAGGAGGTGACAACAACTGTGGCTCCAACGTCACTGGCAACTTCTCAGGTGATTACTACAGAAAGCAGCACAACATTTGAACCGTCAACCGCTCAAGTAACAACTGCTGCTACCTCAGTGCATCCAACTACCGAAGATTCTACAACATTCGCTGCTTCTACTGTTGGTGTTACAACACCAGCTCAAGAAACAACTGTGATAACCACAGCTGAATCAAGTACAGAAGTTCCTACCACAATTATATCTTCAACAGGCGAGGTGACAACAACAAGAGCTGCAACGTCACTGGCAACTTCTCAGGTGATAACTACAGAAAGCAGCACAACACTTGAACCGTCAACCGCTCAAGTAACAACTGCTGTTACCTCAGGGCATCCAACCACCGAAGATTCTACAACATTTGGTGCTTCTACTGTTGGTGTTACAACATCAGCTCAAGAAACCACTGTAATAAGCACAGCTGAATCAAGTAGTGAGGTTCCTACTACGGTGTTGTCCTCAACAGGGGAGGTGACAACAACTGTGGCTTCAACGTCACTGGCAACTTCTCAGGTGATTACTACAGAAAGCAGCACAACACTTGAACCGTCAACCGTTCAAGTAACAACGGCTGCTACCTCAGTGCATCCAACCACCGAAGATTCTACAACATTCGGTGCTTCTACTGTTGGTGTTACAACATTAGCTCAAGAAACATCTGTGATAACCACAGCTGAATCAAGTACTGAGGTTCCTACTACCGTGTTGTCTTCAACAGGAGAGGTAACAACAACAGTGGCTCCTACGTCACTGGCAACTTCTCAGGTGATTACTACAGAAAGCAGCACAACACTTAAACCGTCAACCGATCAAGTAACAACTGCTGCTACCTCAGTGCATCCAACTACCGAAGATTCTACAACATTCGCTGCTTCTACTGTGGGTGTTACAACATCAGCTCAAGAAACAACAGTGATAACTACAGCTGAATCAAGTACTGAGGTTCCTACTACCGTGTTGTCTTCAACAGGAGAGGTAACAACAACAGTGGCTCCTACGTCACTGGCAACTTCTCAGGTGATTACTACAGAAAGCAGCACAACACTTGAACCGTCAACCGCTCAAGTAACAACTGCTGCTACCTCAGTGCATCCAACTACCGAAGATTCTACAACATTCGCTGCTTCTACTGTTGGTGTTACAACACCAGCTCAAGAAACAACTGTGATAACCACAGCTGAATCAAGTACAGAAGTTCCTACCACAATTATATCTTCAACAGGCGAGGTGACAACAACAACAGCTGCAACGTCACTGGCAACTTCTCAGGTGATAACTACAGAAAGCAGCACAACACTTGAACCGTCAACCGCTCAAGTAACAACTGCTGTTACCTCAGGGCATCCAACCACCGAAGATTCTACAACATTTGGTGCTTCTACTGTTGGTGTTACAACATCAGCTCAAGAAACAACTGTAATAAGCACAGCTGAATCAAGTAGTGAGGTTCCTACTACGGTGTTGTCCTCAACAGGGGAGGTGACAACAACTGTGGCTCCAACGTCACTGGCAACTTCTCAGGTGATTACTACAGAAAGCAGCACAACACTTGAACCGTCAACCGTTCAAGTAACAACGGCTGCTACCTCAGTGCATCCAACCACCGAAGATTCTACAACATTCGGTGCTTCTACTGTTGGTGTTACAACATTAGCTCAAGAAACATCTGTGATAACCACAGCTGAATCTAGTACTGAGGTTCCTACTACCGTGTTGTCTTCAACAGGAGAGGTAACAACAACAGTGGCTCCTACGTCACTGGCAACTTCTCAGGTGATTACTACAGAAAGCAGCACAACACTTAAACCGTCAACCGATCAAGTAACAACTGCTGCTACCTCAGTGCATCCAACTACCGAAGATTCTACAACATTCGCTGCTTCTACTGTGGGTGTTACAACATCAGCTCAAGAAACAACAGTGATAACTACAGCTGAATCAAGTACTGAGGTTCCTACTACCGTGTTGTCTTCAACAGGAGAGGTAACAACAACAGTGGCTCCTACGTCACTGGCAACTTCTCAGGTGATTACTACAGAAAGCAGCACAACACTTGAACCGTCAACCGCTCAAGTAACAACTGCTGCTACCTCAGTGCATCCAACCACCGAAGATTCTACAACATTCGGTGCTTTTACTGTTGGTGTTACAACACCAGCTCAAGAAACAACTGTGATAACCACAGCTGAATCAAGTACAGAAGTTCCTACCACAATTATATCTTCAACAGGCGAAGTGACAACAACAATAGCTGCAACGTCACTGGCAACTTCTCAGGTGATAACTACAGAAAGCAGCACAACACTTGAACCGTCAACCGCTCAAGTAACAACTGCTGTTACCTCAGGGCATCCAACCACCGAAGATTCTACAACATTTGGTGCTTCTACTGTTGGTGTTACAACATCAGCTCAAGAAACAACTGTAATAAGCACAGCTGAATCAAGTAGTGAGGTTCCTACTACGGTGTTGTCCTCAACAGGGGAGGTGACAACAACTGTGGCTTCAACGTCACTGGCAACTTCTCAGGTGATTACTACAGAAAGCAGCACAACACTTGAACCGTCAACCGTTCAAGTAACAACGGCTGCTACCTCAGTGCATCCAACCACCGAAGATTCTACAACATTCGGTGCTTCTACTGTTGGTGTTACAACATTAGCTCAAGAAACATCTGTGATAACCACAGCTGAATCAAGTACTGAGGTTCCTACTACCGTGTTGTCTTCAACAGGAGAGGTAACAACAACAGTGGCTCCTACGTCACTGGCAACTTCTCAGGTGATTACTACAGAAAGCAGCACAACACTTAAACCGTCAACCGATCAAGTAACAACTGCTGCTACCTCAGTGCATCCAACTACCGAAGATTCTACAACATTCGCTGCTTCTACTGTGGGTGTTACAACATCAGCTCAAGAAACAACAGTGATAACTACAGCTGAATCAAGTACTGAGGTTCCTACTACCGTGTTGTCTTCAACAGGAGAGGTAACAACAACAGTGGCTCCTACGTCACTGGCAACTTCTCAGGTGATTACTACAGAAAGCAGCACAACACTTGAACCGTCAACCGCTCAAGTAACAACTGCTGCTACCTCAGTGCATCCAACTACCGAAGATTCTACAACATTCGCTGCTTCTACTGTTGGTGTTACAACACCAGCTCAAGAAACAACTGTGATAACCACAGCTGAATCAAGTACAGAAGTTCCTACCACAATTATATCTTCAACAGGCGAGGTGACAACAACAAGAGCTGCAACGTCACTGGCAACTTCTCAGGTGATAACTACAGAAAGCAGCACAACACTTGAACCGTCAACCGCTCAAGTAACAACTGCTGTTACCTCAGGGCATCCAACCACCGAAGATTCTACAACATTTGGTGCTTCTACTGTTGGTGTTACAACATCAGCTCAAGAAACAACTGTAATAAGCACAGCTGAATCAAGTAGTGAGGTTCCTACTACGGTGTTGTCCTCAACAGGGGAGGTGACAACAACTGTGGCTCCAACGTCACTGGCAACTTCTCAGGTGATTACTACAGAAAGCAGCACAACACTTGAACCGTCAACCGTTCAAGTAACAACGGCTGCTACCTCAGTGCATCCAACCACCGAAGATTCTACAACATTCGGTGCTTCTACTGTTGGTGTTACAACATTAGCTCAAGAAACATCTGTGATAACCACAGCTGAATCAAGTACTGAGGTTCCTACTACCGTGTTGTCTTCAACAGGAGAGGTAACAACAACAGTGGCTCCTACGTCACTGGCAACTTCTCAGGTGATTACTACAGAAAGCAGCACAACACTTAAACCGTCAACCGATCAAGTAACAACTGCTGCTACCTCAGTGCATCCAACTACCGAAGATTCTACAACATTCGCTGCTTCTACTGTGGGTGTTACAACATCAGCTCAAGAAACAACAGTGATAACTACAGCTGAATCAAGTACTGAGGTTCCTACTACCGTGTTGTCTTCAACAGGAGAGGTAACAACAACAGTGGCTCCTACGTCACTGGCAACTTCTCAGGTGATTACTACAGAAAGCAGCACAACACTTGAACCGTCAACCGCTCAAGTAACAACTGCTGCTACCTCAGTGCATCCAACCACCGAAGATTCTACAACATTCGGTGCTTTTACTGTTGGTGTTACAACACCAGCTCAAGAAACAACTGTGATAACCACAGCTGAATCAAGTACAGAAGTTCCTACCACAATTATATATCTTCAACAGGCGAAGTGACAACAACAATAGCTGCAACGTCACTGGCAACTTCTCAGGTGATAACTACAGAAAGCAGCACAACACTTGAACCGTCAACCGCTCAAGTAACAACTGCTGTTACCTCAGGGCATCCAACCACCGAAGATTCTACAACATTTGGTGCTTCTACTGTTGGTGTTACAACATCAGCTCAAGAAACAACTGTAATAAGCACAGCTGAATCAAGTAGTGAGGTTCCTACTACCGTGTTGTCTTCAACAGGAGAGGTAACAACAACAGTGGCTCCTACGTCACTGGCAACTTCTCAGGTGATTACTACAGAAAGCAGCACGACACTTGAACCGTCAACCGCTCAAGTAACAACTGCTGCTACCTCAGTGCATCCAACCACCGAAGATTCTACAACATTCGGTGCTTTTACTGATGGTGTTACAACACCAGCTCAAGAAACAACTGTGATAACCACAGCTGAATCAAGTACAGAAGTTCCTACCACAATTATATCTTCAACAGGCGAGGTGACAACAACAATAGCTGCAACGTCACTGGCAACTTCTCAGGTGATAACTACAGAAAGCAGCACAACACTTGAACCGTCAACCGCTCAAGTAACAACTGCTGTTACCTCAGTGCATCCAACCACCGAAGATTCTACATCATTCGGTGCTTCTACTGTTGCTGTTACCACATTAGCTCAAGAAACAACTGTGATAACCACAGCTGAATCAAGTACTGAGGTTCCTACTACCCTGTTGTCTTCAACAGGGGAGGTGACAACAACTGTGGCTCCAACGTCACTGGCAACTTCTCAGGTGATTACTACAGAAAGCAGCACAACACTTGAACCGTCAACCGCTCAAGTAACAACTGCTGCTACCTCAGTGCATCCAACTACCGAAGATTCTACAACATTCGCTGCTTCTACTGTTGGTGTTACAACACCAGCTCAAGAAACAACTGTGATAACCACAGCTGAATCAAGTACAGAAGTTCCTACCACAATTATATCTTCAACAGGCGAGGTGACAACAACAATAGCTGCAACGTCACTGGCAACTTCTCAGGTGATAACTACAGAAAGCAGCACAACACTTGAACCGTCAACCGCTCAAGTAACAACTGCTGTTACCTCAGGGCATCCAACCACCGAAGATTCTACAACATTTGGTGCTTCTACTGTTGGTGTTACAACATCAGCTCAAGAAACAACTGTAATAAGCACAGCTGAATCAAGTAGTGAGGTTCCTACTACGGTGTTGTCCTCAACAGGGGAGGTGACAACAACTGTGGCTCCAACGTCACTGGCAACTTCTCATGTGATTACTACAGAAAGCAGCACGACACTTGAACCGTCAACCGCTCAAGTAACAACTGCTGCTACCTCAGTGCATCCAACCACCGAAGATTCTACAACATTCGGTGCTTCTACTGTTGGTGTTACAATATTAGCTCAAGAAACAACTGTGATAACCACAGCTGAATCAAGTACTGAGTTTCCTACTACCGTGTTGTCTTCAACAGGAGAGGTAACAACAAAAGTGGTTCCTACGTCACTGGCAACTTCTCAGGTGATTACTACAGAAAGCAGCACAACACATAAACCGTCAACCGATCAAGTAACAACTGCTGCTACCTCAGTGCATCCAACTACCGAAGATTCTACAACATTCGCTGCTTCTACTCTGGGTGTTACAACATCAGCTCAAGAAACAACAGTGTTAACTACAGCTGAATCAAGTACAGAGGTTCCTACTACCGTGTTGTCTTCAACAGGAGAGGTAACAACAACAGTGGCTCCTACGTCACTGGCAACTTCTCAGGTGATTACTACAGAAAGCAGCACGACACTTGAACCGTCAACCGCTCAAGTAACAACTGCTGCTACCTCAGTGCATCCAACTACCGAAGATTCTACAACATTCGCTGCTTCTACTGTTGGTGTTACAACACCAGCTCAAGAAACAACTGTGATAACCACAGCTGAATCAAGTACAGAAGTTCCTACCACAATTATATCTTCAACAGGCGAGGTGACAACAACAATAGCTGCAACGTCACTGGCAACTTCTCAGGTGATAACTACAGAAAGCAGCACAACACTTGAACCGTCAACCGCTCAAGTAACAACTGCTGTTACCTCAGGGCATCCAACCACCGAAGATTCTACAACATTTGGTGCTTCTACTGTTGGTGTTACAACATCAGCTCAAGAAACAACTGTAATAAGCACAGCTGAATCAAGTAGTGAGGTTCCTACTACGGTGTTGTCCTCAACAGGGGAGGTGACAACAACTGTGGCTCCAACGTCACTGGCAACTTCTCAGGTGATTACTACAGAAAGCAGCACAACACTTGAACCGTCAACCGTTCAAGTAACAACGGCTGCTACCTCAGTGCATCCAACCACCGAAGATTCTACAACATTCGGTGCTTCTACTGTTGGTGTTACAACATTAGCTCAAGAAACATCTGTGATAACCACAGCTGAATCAAGTACTGAGGTTCCTACTACCGTGTTGTCTTCAACAGGAGAGGTAACAACAACAGTGGCTCCTACGTCACTGGCAACTTCTCAGGTGATTACTACAGAAAGCAGCACAACACTTAAACCGTCAACCGATCAAGTAACAACTGCTGCTACCTCCGTGCATCCAACTACCGAAGATTCTACAACATTCGCTGCTTCTACTGTGGGTGTTACAACATCAGCTCAAGAAACAACAGTGATAACTACAGCTGAATCAAGTACTGAGGTTCCTACTACCGTGTTGTCTTCAACAGGAGAGGTAACAACAACAGTGGCGCCTACGTCACTGGCAACTTCTCAGGTGATTACTACAGAAAGCAGCACGACACTTGAACCGTCAACCGCTCAAGTAACAACTGCTGCTACCTCAGTGCATCCAACCACCGAAGATTCTACAACATTCGGTGCTTTTACTGTTGGTGTTACAACACCAGCTCAAGAAACAACTGTGATAACCACAGCTGAATCAAGTACAGAAGTTCCTACCACAATTATATCTTCAACAGGCGAGGTGACAACAACAATAGCTGCAACGTCACTGGCAACTTCTCAGGTGATAACTACAGAAAGCAGCACAACACTTGAACCGTCAACCGCTCAAGTAACAACTGCTATTACCTCAGGGCATCCAACCACAGAAGATTCTACAACATTTGGTGCTTCTACTGTTGGTGTTACAACATCAGCTCAAGAAACAACTGTAATAAGCACAGCTGAATCAAGTAGTGAGGTTCCTACTACCGTGTTGTCTTCAACAGGAGAGGTAACAACGACAGTGGCTCCTACGTCACTGGCAACTTCTCAGGTGATTACTACAGAAAGCAGCACAACACTTAAACCGTCAACCGATCAAGTAACAACTGCTTCTACCTCAGTGCATCCAACTACCGAAGATTCTACAACAAATGGTGCTTCTACTGTTGGTGTTACAACATCAGCTCAAGAAACAACTGTAATAACTACAGCTGAATCAAGTACTGAGGTTCCTACTACGGTGTTGTCCTCAACAGGGGAGGTGACAACAACTGTGGCTCCAACGTCACTGGCAACTTCTCAGGTGATTACTACAGAAAGCAGCACAACACTTGACCCGTCAACCGCTCAAGTAACAACGGCTGCTACCTCAGTGCATCCAACCACCGAAGATTCTACAACATTCGGTGCTTCTACTGTTGGTGTTATAACATTAGCTCAAGAAACAACTGTGATAACCACAGCTGAATCAAGTACTGAGTTTCCTACTACCGTGTTGTCTTCAACAGGAGAGGTAACAACAAAAGTGGTTCCTACGTCACTGGCAACTTCTCAGGTGATTACTACAGAAAGCAGCACAACACTTAAACCGTCAACCGATCAAGTAACAACTCCTGCTACCTCAGTGCATCCAACTACCGAAGATTCTACAACATTCGCTGCTTCTACTCTGAGTGTTACAGCATCAGCTCAAGAAACAACAGTGTTAACTACAGCTGAATCAAGTACAGAGGTTCCTACTACCGTGTTGTCTTCAACAGGAGAGGTAACAACAACAGTGGCTCCTACGTCACTGGCAACTTCTCAGGTGATTACTACAGAAAGCAGCACGACACTTGAACCGTCAACCGCTCAAGTAACAACTGCTGCTACCTCAGTGCATCCAACCACCGAAGATTCTACAACATTCGGTGCTTCTACTGTTGGTGTTACAACATTAGCTCAAGAAACAACTGTGATAACCACAGCTGAATCAAGTACTGAGTTTCCTACTACCGTGTTGTCTTCAACAGGAGAGGTAACAACAAAAGTGGTTCCTACGTCACTGGCAACTTCTCAGGTGATTACTACAGAAAGCAGCACAACACTTAAACCGTCAACCGATCAAGTAACAACTGCTGCTACCTCAGTGCATCCAACTACCGAAGATTCTACAACATTCGCTGCTTCTACTCTGGGTGTTACAACATCAGCTCAAGAAACATCTGTGATAACCACAGCTGAATCAAGTACTGAGGTTCCTACTACCGTGTTGTCTTCAACAGGAGAGGTAACAACAACAGTGGCTCCTACGTCACTGGCAACTTCTCAGGTGATTACTACAGAAAGCAGCACGACACTTGAACCGTCAACCGCTCAAGTAACAACTGCTGCTACCTCAGTGCATCCAACCACCGAAGATTCTACAACATTCGGTGTTTTTACTGTTGGTGTTACAACACCAGCTCAAGAAACAACTGTGATAACCACAGCTGAATCAAGTACAGAAGTTCCTACCACAATTATATCTTCAACAGGCGAGGTGACAACAACAATAGCTGCAACGTCACTGGCAACTTCTCAGGTGATAACTACAGAAAGCAGCACAACACTTGAACCGTCAACCGCTCAAGTAACAACTGCTGTTACATCAGGGCATCCAACCACCGAAGATTCTACAACATTTGGTGCTTCTACTGTTGGTGTTACAACATCAGCTCAAGAAACAACTGTAATAAGCACAGCTGAATCAAGTAGTGAGGTTCCTACTACGGTGTTGTCCTCAACAGGGGAGGTGACAACAACTGTGGCTCCAACGTCACTGGCAACTTCTCAGGTGATTACTACAGAAAGCAGCACAACACTTGAACCGTCAACCGTTCAAGTAACAACGGCTGCTACCTCAGTGCATCCAACCACCGAAGATTCTACAACATTCGGTGCTTCTACTGTTGGTGTTACAACATTAGCTCAAGAAACATCTGTGATAACCACAGCTGAATCAAGTACTGAGGTTCCTACTACCGTGTTGTCTTCAACAGGAGAGGTAACAACAACAGTGGCTCCTACGTCACTGGCAACTTCTCAGGTGATTACTACAGAAAGCAGCACAACACTTAAACCGTCAACCGATCAAGTAACAACTGCTGCTACCTCAGTGCATCCAACTACCGAAGATTCTACAACATTCGCTGCTTCTACTGTGGGTGTTACAACATCAGCTCAAGAAACAACAGTGATAACTACAGCTGAATCAAGTACTGAGGTTCCTACTACCGTGTTGTCTTCAACAGGAGAGGTAACAACAACAGTGGCTCCTACGTCACTGGCAACTTCTCAGGTGATTACTACAGAAAGCAGCACGACACTTGAACCGTCAACCGCTCAAGTAACAACTGCTGCTACCTCAGTGCATCCAACCACCGAAGATTCTACAACATTCGGTGCTTTACTGTTGGTGTTACAACACCAGCTCAAGAAACAACTGTGATAACCACAGCTGAATCAAGTACAGAAGTTCCTACCACAATTATATCTTCAACAGGCGAGGTGACAACAACAATAGCTGCAACGTCACTGGCAACTTCTCAGGTGATAACTACAGAAAGCAGCACAACACTTGAACCGTCAACCGCTCAAGTAACAACTGCTGTTACCTCAGTGCATCCAACCACCAAAGATTCTACATCATTCGGTGCTTCTACTGTTGCTGTTACAACATTAGCTCACGAAACAACTGTGATAACCACAGCTGAATCAAGTACTGAGGTTCCTACTACCCTGTTGTCTTCAACAGGGGAGGTGACAACAACTGTGGCTCCAACGTCACTGGCAACTTCTCAGGTGATTACTACAGAAAGCAGCACAACACTTGAACCGTCAACCGCTCAAGTAACAACTGCTGCTACCTCAGTGCATCCAACTACCGAAGATTCTACAACATTCGCTGCTTCTACTGTTGGTGTTACAACACCAGCTCAAGAAACAACTGTGATAACCACAGCTGAATCAAGTACAGAAGTTCCTACCACAATTATATCTTCAACAGGCGAGGTGACAACAACAATAGCTGCAACGTCACTGGCAACTTCTCAGGTGATAACTACAGAAAGCAGCACAACACTTGAACCGTCAACCGCTCAAGTAACAACTGCTGTTACCTCAGGGCATCCAACCACCGAAGATTCTACAACATTTGGTGCTTCTACTGTTGGTGTTACAACATCAGCTCAAGAAACAACTGTAATAAGCACAGCTAAATCAAGTAGTGAGGTTCCTACTACCGTGTTGTCTTCAACAGAAGAGGTAACAACAACAGTGGCTCCTACGTCACTGGCAACGTCTCAGGTGATTACTACAGAAAGCAGCACAACACTTAAACCGTCAACCGATCAAGTAACAACTGCTTCTACCTCAGTGCATCCAACTACCGAAGATTATACAACATTCGCTGCTTCTACTGTGGGTGTTACAACATCAGCTCAAGAAACAACAGTGATAACTACAGCTGAATCAAGTACTGAGGTTCCTACTACCGTGTTGTCTTCAACAGGAGAGGTAACAACAACAGTGGCTCCTACGTCACTGGCAATTTCTCAGGTGATTACTACAGAAAGCAGCACGACACTTGAACCGTCAACCGCTCAAGTAACAACTGCTGCTACCTCAGTGCATCCAACCACCGAAGATTTTACAACATTCGCTGCTTCTACTGTTGGTGTTACAACACCAGCTCAAGAAACAACTGTGATAACCACAGCTGAATCTAGTACAGAAGTTCCTACCACAATTATATCTTCAACAGCCGAGGTGACAACAACAATAGCTGCAACGTCACTGGCAACGTCTCAGGTGATAACTACAGAAACCAGCACAACACTTGAACCGTCAACCGCTCAAGTAACAACTGCTGTTACCTCAGTGCATCCAACTACTGAAGATTCTACATCATTCGGTGCTTCTACTGTTGGTGTTACAACATTAGCTCAAGAAACAACTGTGATAACCTCAGCTGAATCAAGTACTGAGGTTCCTACTACCGTGTTGTCTTCAACAGGGGAGGTGACAACAACAGTGGCTCCAACGTCACTGGCAACTTCTCAGGTGATTACTACAGAAAGCAGCACGACACTTGAACCGTCAACCGCTCAAGTAACAACTGCTGCTACCTCAGTGCATCCAACCACCGAAGATTCTACAACATTCGGTGCTTCTACTGTTGGTGTTACAACACCAGCTCAAGAAACAACTGTGATAACCACAGCTGAATCAAGTACAGAAGTTCCTACCACAATAATATCTTCAACAGGCGAGGTGACAACAACAATAGCAGCAACGTCACTGGCAACTTCTCAGGTGATAACTACAGAAAGCAGCACAACACTTGAACCGTCAACCGCTCAAGTAACAACTGCTGTTACCTCAGGGCATCCAACCATCGAAGATTCTACAACATTTGCTGCTTCTACTGTTGGTGTTACAACATCAGCTCAAGAAACAACTGTGATAACCACAGCTGAATCAAGTACTGAGGTTCCTACTACCGTGTTGTCTTCAACAGGAGAGGTAACAACAACAGTGGCTCCTAGGTCACTGGCAACTTCTCATGTGATTACTACAGAAAACAGCACAACACTTGAACCGTCAACCGATCAAGTAACAACTGCTGCTACCTCAGTGCATCCAACCACCGAAGATTCTACAACATTCGCTGCTTCTACTGTTGGTGTTACAACATCAGCTCAAGAAACAACTTTCATAACCACAGCTGAATCAAGTACTGAGGTTCCTACTACGGTGTTGTCTTCAACAGGGGAGGTTACAACAACTGTGGCTCCAACGTCACTGGCAACTTCTCAGGTAATAACTACAGAAATTAGCACAACACTTGATCCGTCAACCGCTCAATTAACAACTGTTGCTACCTCAGTGCATCCAACCACCGAAGATTCTTCAACATTCGGTGCTTCTACTGTTGGTGTTACAACATCAGCTCAAGACACAACTGTGATAACCACAGCTGAATCAAGTACTGAGGTTCCTACTACGTTGTTGTCTTCAACAGGGGAGGTTACAACAACTGTGGTTCCAACGTCACTGGCAACTTCTCAGGTAATAACTACAGGAATTAGCACAACACTTGATTCTTCAACATTCGGTGCTTCTACTGTTGGTGTTACAACATCAGCTCAAGACACAACTGGGATAACCACAGCTGAATCAAGTACTGAGGTTCCTACTACGTTGTTGTCTTCAACAGGTGAGGTGACACGAACAGTGGCTCCAACGTCATTGGCAACTTCTAAGGTGTTTACTACAGAAAGCAGCACAACACTTGAACCGTCAACCGCTCAAGTAACAACGGCTGCTACCTCAGTGCATCCAACCGCCGAAGATTCTACAACATTCGGTGCTTCTACTGTTGGTGTTACAACATCAGCTCAAGAAACAACTGTGATAACCACAGCTGAATCAAGTACTCAGGTTCCTACTACGGTTGTTGTCTTCAACAGGGGAGGTTACAGCAACAGTGGCTCCTACGTTACTGGCAACTTCTCAGGAAACTACTACAGAAAGCGGCACAACACTTGAACCGTCAACCGCTCAAGTAACAACGGCTGCTACCTCAGTGCATCCAACAACCGAATATTCTACAACATTCGGCGCCTCTACTGTTGGTGTTACAACATCAGCTCAAGAAACAACTGTGATAACCACAGCTGAATCAAGTACTGAGGTTCCTACTACGGTGTTGTCTTCAACAGGGGAGTTTACAACAACAGTGGCTCCTACGTCACTGGCAACTTCTCAGGAATTTACTACAGAAAGCGGCACAACAGTTGAACCTTCAACCGTTCAAGTAACAACTGCTGCTACCTCAGGGCATCCAACCACCGAAGATTCTACAACATTCGGTGCTTCTACTGTTGGTGTTACAACATCAGCTGAAGAAACAATTGTGATAACCACAGCTGAATCAAGTACTGAGGTTCCTACTACCGTGCTGTCTTCAACTGGGGAGGTGACAACCAGTGTGGCAACTTCTAGAGTAACAACGTCAGCTTCCTCAGTACATCCAACCAATGGACAATCTACAACTTTCGGTCCCTCAACTGTTAGCGTTACAGCAACAGATCAACAAATAACCGAATCAAGTACTACGGTGTTGTCTTCAACAGGCGAGGTGACAACAACAGCATCGCCAAGTTCAATTGCAACTTCTCATGTGATTACTACAAAAGGTAGCACGACACTTGAACCGTTAAGCACTGAGGTAACAACTTCTGCTACCTCAGTGCATCCGACAACTGAAGAGTCTTCTACGTTACTACGTAATC
This sequence comes from Amphiura filiformis, assembly GCF_039555335.1. Taxonomy (NCBI): domain Eukaryota; kingdom Metazoa; phylum Echinodermata; class Ophiuroidea; order Amphilepidida; family Amphiuridae; genus Amphiura; species Amphiura filiformis. The sequence continues at coordinate 21,454,126 of NC_092647.1, forward strand.
TTGGCATTACAACAACAGTTCAAGAAACAACTGTGATCACAACAGCTGAATCAAGTACAGAGGTTCCAACTACCTTTATGTCTTCAACAGGCGAGGCGACAACAGTACCGCCAACGTCAATCGCAACTTCTCAGGTGTTATCCACAGAAGGCAGCACATCACTTGAACCATCAACCGCTGAAGTAACAACTTCTGTTACCTCCGTGCATCCGACAACAGAAGAGTCTGCTACGTTACTACGTAATCTTGGCGTTACAACAACAGTTCAAGAAACAACTGTGATTTCCACAGCTGAATCAAGTACTGAAGTTCCAACAACGGCTGTGTTTTCAACAGGCGAGGCGACAACAACAGCAGCGCCCACGTTAGTTGCAACTTCTCAGGTGATTACTACAGAAGCCAGCACAACAATTGAACCATCAACAGCTGAGGTAACAACTTCTGCTACCTCTGTGCATCCAACAACTGAGGAATCTACTACATTCGGTGCCTCATCTGCTGGCGTTACAACAGCAGCTCAGGAAACAACTGTGTTTACCACAGCTCAATCAAGTACTGAGGTTCCAACTACAGTTTTGTTTTCAACAGGCGAGGCGACAACAACAGCAGCGCCCACGTCAGTTGCAACTTCTCATGTGATTACTACAGTAGGCAGCACAACACTTGAACAATCAACAGCTGAAGTAACAACTTCTGCTACCTCAGTGCATCCAACAACTGTGGAATCTACTACATTCGGTGCCTCAACTGCTGGCCTTACAACATTAGCTCAGGAAACAACTGCATTTACCACAGCTGAATCAAGTACTGAGGTTCCAACTACAGCTGTGTTTACAACAGGCGAGGCGACAACAACAGCAGCGCCCACGTCAGTTGCAACTTCTCAGGGAATTACTACAGAAGTCAACACAACACTTGAACCATCAACAGCTGAAGTAACAACTTCTGCTACCTCAGTGCATCCAACAACTGAGGAATCTACTACATTCGATGCCTCAACTGTTAGTGTTACGACAACAGCTCAGGAAACAACTGTGTTTACCACAGCTGAATCAAGTACTGAAGTTCCAACTACAGTTGTGTTTTCAACAGGCGAGGCGACAACAACAACAGCGCCTACGTCAGTTGCAACTTCTCATTTGATTACTACAGTAGGCAGCACAACACTTGAACCATCAACAGCTGAAGTAACAACTTCTGCTACCTCAGTGCATCCAACAACTGAGGAATCTACTACATTCGATGCCTCAACTGTTAGTGTTACGACAACATCAGGAAACAACTGTGTTTACCACAGCTGAATCATTTACTGAGGTTCCAACTACAGTTGTGTTTTCAACAGGCGTGGCGACAACAACAGCAGCGCCCACGTCAGTTGCAACTTCTCAGGTGATTACTACAGAAGGCAGCACAACACTTAAACCATCAACAGCTGAAGTAACAACTTCTGCTACCTCAGTGCATCCAACAACTGAGGAATCTACTACATTCGATGCCTCAACTGTTACTGTCACGACAACAGCTCAGGAAACAACTGTGTTTACCACAGCTGAATCAAGTACTGAGGTTCCAACTACAGTTGTGTTTTCAACAGGCGAGGCGACAACAACAGCAGCGCCCACGTCAGTTGCAACTTCTCAGTTGATTACTACAGTAGGCAGCACAACACTTGAACCATCAACAGCTGAAGTAACAACTTCTGCTACCTCAGTGCATCCAACAACTGTGGAATCTACTACATTCGGTGCCTCAACTTTTGGCCTTACAACATTAGCTCAGGAAACAACTGCATTTACCACAGCTGAATCAAGTACTGAGGTTCCAACTACAGTTGTGTTTTCAACAGGCGAGGCGACAACAACAGCAGCGCCCACGTCAGTTGCAACTTCTCAGGGAATTACTACAGAAGTCAACACAACACTTAAACCATCAACAGCTGAAGTAACAACTTCTGCTACCTCAGTGCATCCAACAACTGAGGAATCTACTACATTCGGTGCCTCATCCGCTGACGTTACAACAGCAGCTCAGGAAACAACTGTGTTTACCACAGCTGAATCAAGTACTGAAGTTCCAACTACAGTTGTGTTTTCAACAGGCGAGGCGACAACAACAACAGCGCCTACGTCAGTTGCAACTTCTCAGGTGATTACTACAGAAGGCAGCACAACACTTGAACCATCAACAGCTGAAGTAACAACTTCTGCTACCTCAGTGCATCCAACAACTGAGGAATCTACTACATTCGGCGCCTCATCTACTGGCGTTACAACAGCAGCTCAGGAAACAACTGTGTTTACCACAGCTGAATCAAGTACTGAAGTTCCAACTACAGTTGTGTTTTCAACAGGCGAGGCGACATCAACGGCAGCTGCCACGTCAGTTGCAACTTCTCAGGTGATTACTACAGAAGTCAGCACAACACTTGAACCATCAACAGCTGAAGTAACAACTTCTGCTACCTCAGTGCATCCAACAACTGAGGAATCTACTACGGCCGATGCCTCAACTGTTCATGTTACGACAACAGCTCAGGAAACAACTATGTTTACCACAGCTGAAACAAGTACTGAGGTTCCAACTACAGCTGTGTTTACAACAGGCGAGGCGACAACAACAGCAGCGCCCACGTCAGTTGCAACTTCTCAGGGAATTACTACAGAAGTCAACACAACACTTAAACCATCAACAGCTGAATTAACAACTTCTGCTACCTCAGTGCATCCAACAACTGAGGAATCTACTACATTCGATGCCTCAACTGTTAGTGTTACGACAACAGCTCAGGAAACAACTGTGTTTACCACAGCTGAATCAAGTACTGAAGTTCCAACTACAGTTGTGTTTTCAACAGGCGAGGCGACAACAACAACAGCGCCTACGTCAGTTGCAACTTCTCAGGTGATTACTACAGAAGGCAGCACAACACGTGAACCATCAACAGCTGAGGTAACATCTTCTGCTACCTTAGTGCATCCAACAACTGAGGAATCTACTACATTCGATGCCTCAACTGTTCATGTTACGACAACAGCTCAGGAAACAACTGTGTTTACCACAGCTGAATCAAGTACTGAGGTTCCAACTACAGTTGTGTTTTCAACAGGCGAGGCGACAACAACAGCAGCGCCTAGGTCAGTTGCAACATCTCGGGTGATTACTACAGAAGGCAGCACAACACTTGAACCATCAACAACTGAAGTAACAACTTCTGCTACCTCAGTGCATCCAACAACTGAGGAATCTACTACATTCGGTGCCTCATCTGCTGCCGTTACAACAGCAGCTCAGGAAACAACTGTGTTTACCACAGCTGAATCAAGTACTGAAGTTCCAACTACAGTTGTGTTTTCAACAGGCGAGGCGACAACAACAACAGCGCCTACGTCAGTTGCAACTTCTCAGGTGATTACTACACAAGCCAGCACAACACTTGAACCATCAACACCTGAAGTAACAACTTCTGCTACCTCAGTGCATCCAACAACTGAGGAATCTACTACATTCGATGCCTCAACTGTTAGTGTTACGACAACAGCTCAGGAAACAACTGTGTTTACCACAGCTGAAACAAGTACTGAGGATCCAACTACAGATGTGTTTACAACAGGCGAGGCGACAACAACAGCAGCGCCCACGTCAGTTGCAACTTCTCAGGGAATTACTACAGAAGTCAACACAACACTTGAACCATCAACAGCTGAAGTAACAACTTCTGCTACCTCAGTGCATCCAACAACTGAGGAATCTACTACATTCGATGCCTCAACTGTTAGTGTTACGACAACAGCTCAGGAAACAACTGTGTTTACCACAGCTGAATCAAGTACTGAAGTTCCAACTACAGTTGTGTTTTCAACAGGCGAGGCGACAACAACAACAGCGCCTACGTCAGTTGCAACTTCTCGGGTGATTACTACAGAAGGCAGCACAACACTTGAACCATCAACAGCTGAGGTAACATCGTCTGCTACCTCAGTGCATCCAACAACTGAGGAATCTACTACAGTCGATGCCTCAACTGTTACTGTTACCACAACAGCTCAGGAAACAAGTATGTTTACCACAGCTGAAACAAGTACTGAGGTTCCAACTACAGTTGTGTTTACAACAGGCGAGGCGACAACAACAGCAGCGCCCACGTCCGTTGCAACTTCTCAGGGAATTACTACAGAAGTCAACACAACACTTGAACCATCAACAGCTGAAGTAACAACTTCTGCTACCTCAGTACATCCAACAACTGAGGAATCTACTACATTCGGTGTCCTCATCTGCTGGCGTTACAACAGCAGCTCAGGAAACAACTGTGTTTACCACAGCTGAATCAAGTACTGAGGTTCCAACTACAGTTGTGTTTTCAACAGGCGAGGCGACAACAACAGCAGCGCCCACGTCAGTTGCAACTTCTCGGGTGATTACTACTGAAGGCAGCACAACACTTGAACCATCAACAACTGAAGTAACAACTTCTGCTACCTCAGTGCATCCAACAACTGAGGAATCTACTACATTCGGTGCCTCATCTGCTGGCGTTACAACAGCAGCTCAGGAAACAACTGTGTTTACCACAGCTGAATCAAGTACTGAAGTTCCAACTACAGTTGTGTTTTCAACAGGCGAGGCGACATCAACGGCAGCTCCCACGTCAGTTGCAACTTCTCAGGTGATTACTACAGAAGCCAGCACAACACTTGAACCATCAACAGCTGAAGTAACAACTTCTGCTACCTCAGTGCATCCAACAACTGAGGAATCTACTACAGTCGAGGTCTCAACTGTTACTGTTACGACAACAGCTCAGGAAACAACTATGTTTACCACAGCTGAATCAAGTACTGAGGTTCCAACTACAGTTGTGTTTTCAACAGGCGAGGCGACAACAACAGCAGCGCCCACGTCAGTTGAAACTTCTCAGGGGAATTACTACAGAAGGCAGCACAACACTTGAACCATCAACAGCTGAAGTAACAACTTCTGCTACCTCAGTGCATCCCACAACTGAGCAATCTACTACATTCGGTGCCTCATCTGCTGGCGTTACAACAGCAGATCAGGAAACAACTGTGTTTACCACAGCTGAATCTAGTACTGAAGTTCCAACTACAGTTGTGTTTTCAACAGGTGAGGCGACATCAACGGCAGCTCCCACGTCAGTTGCAACTTCTCAGGTGATTACTACAGAAGCCAGCACAACACTTGAACCATCAACAGCTGAAGTAACAACTTCTGCTACCTCAGTGCATCCAACAACTGAGGAATCTACTACATTCGATGCCTCAACTGTTAGTGTTACGACAACAGCTCAGGAAACAACTGTGTTTACCACAGCTGAATCAAGTACTGAGGTTCCAACTACAGTTGTGTTTTCAACAGGCGAGGCGACAACAACAGCAGCGCCCACGTCGTTGCAACCTCTCAGGTGATTATTACAGAAGGCAGCACAACACTTGAACCATCAACAACTGACGTAACAACTTTTGCTACCTCAGTGCATCCCACAACTGAGCAATCTACTACAATCGGTGCCTCATCTGCTGGCGTTACAACAGCAGCTCAGGAAACAACTGTGTTTACCACAGCTGAATCAAGTACTGAAGTTCCAACTACAGTTGTGTTTTCAACAGGCGAGGCGACAATAACAACAGCGCCTACGTCAGTTGCAACTTCTCAGGTGATTACTACAGAAGGCACCACAACACTTGAACCATCAACAGCTGAGGTAACATCTTCTGCTACCTCAGTGCATCCAACAACTGAGGAATCTACTACATTCGATGCCTCAACTGTTCATGTTACGACAGCAGCTCAGGAAACAACTGTGTTTACCACAGCTGAATCAAGTACTGAAGTTCCAACTACAGTTGTGTTTTCAACAGGCGAGGCGACATCAACGGCAGCGCCCACGTCAGTTGCAACTTCTCAGGTGATTACTACAGAAGCCAGCACAACACTTGAACCATCAACAGCTGAAGTAACAACTTCTGCTACCTCAGTGCATCCAACAACTGAGGAATCTACTACATTCGATGCCTCAACTGTTAGTGTTACGACAACAGCTCAGGAAACAACTGTGTTTACCACAGCTGAATCAAGTACTGAGGTTCCAACTACAGTTGTGTTTTCAACAGGCGAGGCGACAACAACAGCAGCGCCCACGTCAGTTGCAACCTCTCAGGTGATTATTACAGAAGGCAGCACAACACTTGAACCATCAACAACTGACGTAACAACTTTTGCTACCTCAGTGCATCCCACAACTGAGCAATCTACTACAATCGGTGCCTCATCTGCTGGCGTTACAACAGCAGCTCAGGAAACAACTGTGTTTACCACAGCTGAATCAAGTACTGAAGTTCCAACTACAGCTGTGTTTTCAACAGGCGAGGCGACATCAACGGCAGCTCCCACGTCAGTTGCAACTTCTCAGGTGAGTACTACAGAAGCCAGCACAACACTTGAACCATCAACAGCTGAAGGAACAACTTCTGCTACCTCAGTGCATCCAACAACTGAGGAATCTACTACAGTCGATGCCTCAACTGTTACTGTTACGACAACAGCTCAGGAAACAACTATGTTTACCACAGCTGAAACAAGTACTGAGGTTCCAACTACAGTTGTGTTTACAACAGGCGAGGCAACAGCAACAGCAGCGCCCACGTCCGTTGCAACTTCTCAGGGAATTACCACAGAAGTCAACACAACACTTGAACCATCAACAGCTGAAGTAACAACTTCTGCTACCTCAGTACATCCAACAACTGAGGAATCTACTACATTCGGTGCCTCATCTGCTGGCGTTACAACAGCAGCTCAGGAAACAACTGTGTTTACCACAGCTGAATCAAGTACTGAGGTTCCAACTACAGTTGTGTTTTCAACAGGCGAGGCGACAACAACAGCAGCGCCCACGTCAGTTGCAACTTCTCGGGTGATTACTACTGAAGGCAGCACAACACTTGAACCATCAACAACAGAAGTAACAACTTCTGCTACCTCAGTGCATCCAACAACTGAGGAATCTAATACATTCGGTGCCTCATCTGCTGGCGTTACAACAGCAGCTCAGGAAACAACTGTGTTTACCACAGCTGAATCAAGTACTGAAGTTCCAACTACAGTTGTGTTTTCAACAGGCGAGGCGACAACAACGGCAGCTCCCACGTCAGTTGCAACTTCTCAGGTGATTACTACAGAAGGCAGCACAACACTTGAACCATCAACAGCTGAAGTAACAACTTCTGCTACCTCAGTGCATCCAACAACTGACGAATCTACTACAGTCGATACCTCAACTGTTACTGTTACGACAACAGCTCAGGAAACAACTATGTTTACCACAGCTGAAACAAGTACTGAGGTTCCAACTACAGTTGTGTTTACAACAGGCGAGGCGACAACAACAGCAGCGCCCACGTCCGTTGCAACTTCTCAGGGAATTACTACAGAAGTCAACACAACACATGAACCATCAACAGCTGAAGTAACAACTTCTGCTACCTCCGTACATCCAATAACTGAGGAATCTACTACATTCGGTGCCTCATCTGCTGGCATTACAACAGCAGCTCAGGAAACAACTGTGTTTACCACAGCTGAATCAAGTACTGAGGTTCCAACTACAGTTGTGTTTTCAACAGGCGAGGCGACAACAACAGCAGCGCCCACGTCAGTTGCAACTTCTCGGGTGATTACTACAGAAGGCAGCACAACACTTGAACCATCAACAACTGAAGTAACAACTTCTGCTACCTCAGTGCATCCAACAACTGAGGAATCTACTACATTCGGTGCCTCATCTGCTGGCGTTACAACAGCAGCTCAGGAAACAACTGTGTTTACCACAGCTGAATCAAGTACTGAAGTTCCAACTACAGTTGTGTTTTCAACAGGCGAGGCAACAACAACAACAGCGCCTACGTCAGTTGCAACTTCTCAGGTGATTACTACAGAAGGCAGCACAACACTTGAACCATCAACAACTGAAGTAACAACTTCTGCTACCTCAGTGCATCCAACAACTGAGGAATCTAATACATTCGGTGCCTCATCTGCTGGCGTTACAACAGCAGCTCAGGAAACAACTGTGTTTACCACAGCTGAATCAAGTACTGAAGTTCCAACTACAGTTGTGTTTTCAACAGGCGAGGCGACAACAACAACAGCGCCTACGTCAGTTGCAACTTCTCAGGTGATTACTACAGAAGGCACCACAACACTTGAACCATCAACAGCTGAGGTAACATCTTCTGCTACCTCAGTGCATCCTACAACTGAGGAATCTACTACAGTCGATGCCTCAACTGTTCATGTTACGACAGCAGCTCAGGAAACAACTGTGTTTACCACAGCTGAATCAAGTACTGAAGTTCCAACTACAGTTGTGTTTTCAACAGGCGAGGCGACATCAACGGCAGCTCCCACGTCAGTTGCAACTTCTCAGGTGATTACTACAGAAGCCAGCACAACACTTGAACCATCAACAGCTGAAGTAACAACTTCTGCTACCTCAGTGCATCCAACAACTGAGGAATCTACTACAGTCGATGCCTCAACTGTTACTGTTACCACAACAGCTCAGGAAACAAGTATGTTTACCACAGCTGAATCAAGTACTGAGGTTCCAACTACAGTTTTGTTTTCAACAGGCGATGCGACAACAACAGCAGCGCCCACGTCAGTTGCAACTTCTCAGGTGATTACTACAGAAGGCAGTACAACACTTGAACCATCAACAGTTGAAGTAACAACTTCTGCTACCTCAGTGCATCCAACAACTGAGGAATCTACTACATTCGATGCCTCATCTGCTGGCGTTACAACAGCAGCTCAGGAAACAACTGTGTTTACCACAGCTGAATCAAGTACTGAGGTTCCAACTACAGTTGTGTTTTCAACAGGCGAGGCGACAACAACAACAGCGCCTACGTCAGTTGCAACTTCTCAGGTGATTACTACAGAAGCCAGCACAACACTTGAACCATCAACAGCTGAAGTAACAACTTCTGCTACCTCAGTGCATCCAACAACTGAGGAATCTACTACATTCGATGCCTCAACTGTTAGTGTTACGACAGTAGCTCAGGAAACAACTGTGTTTACCACAGCTGAATCAAGTACTGAAGTTCCAACTACAGTTGTGTTTTCAACAGGCGAGGCGACATCAACGGCAGCCCTCACGTCAGTTGCAACTTCTCAGGTGATTACTACAGAAGCCAGCACAACACTTGAACCATCAACAGCTGAAGTAACAACTTCTGCTACCTCAGTGCATCCAACAACTGAGGAATCTTCTACATTCGATGCCTCAACTGTTAGTGTTACGACAACAGCTCAGGAAACAACTGTGTTTACCACAGCTGAATCAAGTACTGAGGTTCCAACTACAGTTGTGTTTTCAACAGGCGAGGCGACAACATCAGCAGCTCCTACGTTAGTTGCAACTTCTCAGGTGATTACTACAGAAAGCAGCACAACACTTGAACCATCAACAGCTGAAGTAACAACTTCTGCTACCTCAGTGCATCCAACAACTGAGGAATCTACTACATTCGATGCCTCAACTGTTAGTGTTACGACAACAGCTCAGGAAACAACTGTGTTTACCACAGCTGAATCAAGTACTGAGGTTCCAACTACAGTTGTGTTTTCAACAGGCGAGGCGACAACAACAGCAGCGCCCACGTCAGTTGAAACTTCTCGGGGAATTACTACAGAAGGCAGCACAACACTTGAACCATCAACAGCTGAAGTAACAACTTCTGCTACCTCAGTGCATCCAACAACTGAGGAATCTACTACATTCGATGCCTCAACTGTTAGTGTTACGACAACAGCTCAGGAAACAACTGTGTTTACCACAGCTGAATCAAGTACTGAAGTTCCAACTACAGTTGTGTTTTCAACAGGCGAGGCGACATCAACGGCAGCCCTCACGTCAGTTGCAACTTCTCAGGTGATTACTACAGAAGCCAGCACAACACTTGAACCATCAACAGCTGAAGTAACAACTTCTGCTACCTCAGTGCATCCAACAACTGAGGAATCTACTACATTCGATGCCTCAACTGTTAGTGTTACGACAACAGCTCAGGAAACAACTGTGTTTACCACAGCTGAATCAAGTACTGAGGTTCCAACTACAGTTGTGTTTTCAACAGGCGAGGCGGCATCAACGGCAGCTCCCACGTCAGTTGCAACTTCTCAGGTGATTACTACAGAAGCCAGCACAACACTTGAACCATCAACAGCTGAAGTAACAACTTCTGCTACCTCAGTGCATCCAACAACTGAGGAATCTACTACATTCGATGCCTCAACTGTTAGTGTTACGACAACAGCTCAGGAAACAACTGTGTTTACCACAGCTGAATCAAGTACTGAGGTTCCAACTACAGTTGTGTTTTCAACAGGCGAGGCGACAACAACAGCAGCGCCCACGTCAGTTGCAACTTCTCGGGGAATTACTACAGAAGGCAGCACAACACTTGAACCATCAACAGCTGAAGTAACAACTTCTGCTACCTCAGTGCATCCAACAACTGAGGAATCTACTACATTCGGTGCCTCATCTGCTGGCGTTACAACAGCAGCTCAGGAAACAACTGTGTTTACCACAGCTGAATCAAGTACTGAAGTTCCAACTACAGTTGTGTTTTCAACAGGCGAGGCGACAACAACAGCAGCGCCTACGTTAGTTGCAACTTCTCAGGTGATTACTACAGAAAGCAGCACAACACTTGAACCATCAACAGCTGAAGTAACAACTTCTGCTACCTCAGTGCATCCAACAACTGAGGAATCTACTACATTCGATGCCTCAACTGTTAGTGTTACGACAACAGCTCAGGAAACAACTGTGTTTACCACAGCTGAATCAAGTACTGAGGTTCCAACTACAGTTGTGTTTTCAACAGGCGAGGCGACAACAACAGCAGCGCCCACGTCAGTTGCAACTTCTCAGGGAATTACTACAGAAGGCAGCACAACACTTGAACCATCAACAGCTGAAGTAACAACTTCTGCTACCTCAGTGCATCCAACAACTGAGGAATCTACTACATTCGGTGCCTCATCTGCTGGCGTTACAACAGCAGCTCAGGAAACAACTGTGTTTATCACAGCTGAATCAAGTACTGAAGTTCCAACTACAGTTGTGTTTTCAACAGGCGAGGCGACAACAACAACAGCGCCTACGTCAGTTGCAACTTCTCAGGTGATTACTACAGAAGGCAGCCCAACACTTGAACCATCAACAACTGAAGTAACAACTTCTGCTACCTCAGTGCATCCAACAACTGAGGAATCTACTACATTCGGTGCCTCATCTGCTGGCGTTACAACAGCAGCTCAGGAAACAACTGTGTTTATCACAGCTGAATCAAGTACTGAAGTTCCAACTACAGTTGTGTTTTCAACAGGCGAGGCAACAACAACAACAGCGCCTACGTCAGTTGCAACATCTCAGGTGATTACTAGAGTAGGCAGCACAACACTTGAAACATCAACAGCTGAAGTAACAACTTCTGCTACCTCAGAGCATCCAACAACTGAGGAATCTACTACATTCGGTGCCTCATCTACTGGCGTTACAACAGCAGCTCAGGAAACAACTGTGTTTACCACAGCTGAATCAAGTACTGAAGTTCCAACTACAGTTGTGTTTTCAACAGGCGAGGCGACAACAACAACAGCGCCTACGTCAGTTGCAACTTCTCAGGTGATTACTACAGAAGGCAGCACAACACTTGAACCATCAACAACTGAAGTAACAACTTCTGCTACCTCAGTGCATCCAACAACTGAGGAATCTACTACATTCGGTGCCTCATCTGCTGGCGTTACAACAGCAGCTCAGGAAACAACTGTGTTTACCACAGCTGAATCAAGTACTGAAGTTCCAACTACAGTTGTGTTTTCAACAGGCGAGGCGACAACAACAACAGCGCCTACGTCAGTTGCAACTTCTCAGGTGATTACTACAGAAGGCACCACAACACTTGAACCATCAACAGCTGAGGTAACATCTTCTGCTACCTCAGTGCATCCAACAACTGAGGAATCTACTACATTCGATGCCTCAACTGTTCATGTTACGACAGCAGCTCAGGAAACAACTGTGTTTACCACAGCTGAATCAAGTACTGAAGTTCCAACTACAGTTGTGTTTTCAACAGGCGAGGCGACATCAACGGGAGCTCCCACGTCAGTTGCAACTTCTCAGGTGATTACTACAGAAGCCAGCACAACACTTGAACCATCAACAGCTGAAGTAACAACTTCTGCTACCTCAGTGCATCCAACAACTGAGGAATCTACTACAGTCGATGCCTCAACTGTTACTGTTACCACAACAGCTCAGGAAACAAGTATGTTTACCACAGCTGAAACAAGTACTGAGGTTCCAACTACAGTTGTGTTTACAACAGGCGAGGCGACAACAACAGCAGCGCCCACGTCCGTTGCAACTTCTCCGGTGATTTCTACTGACGGCAACACAACACTTGAACCATCAACAGCTGAAGTAACAACTTCTGCTACCTCAGTACATCCAACAACTGAGGAATCTACTACATTCGGTGCCTCATCTGCTGGCGTTACAACAGCAGCTCAGGAAACAACTGTGTTTACCACAGCTGAATCAAGTACTGAGGTTCCAACTACAGTTGTGTTTTCAACAGGCGAGGCGACAACAACAGCAGCGCCCACGTCAGTTGCAACTTCTCGGGGATTACTACTGAAGGCAGCACAACACTTGAACCATCAACAGCTGAAGTAACAACTTCTGCTACCTCAGTGCATCCAACAACTGAGGAATCTACTACATTCGGTGCCTCATCTGCTGGCGTTACAACAGCAGCTCAGGAAACAACTGTGTTTACCACAGCTGAATCAAGTACTGAAGTTCCAACTACAGTTGTGTTTTCAACAGGCGAGGCGACATCAACAGCAGCTCCCACGTCAGTTGCAACTTCTCAGGTGATTACTACAGAAGCCAGCACAACACTTGAACCATCAACAGCTGAAGTAACAACTTCTGCTACCTCAGTGCATCCAACAACTGAGGAATCTACTACAGTCGATACCTCAACTGTTACTGTTACGACAACAGCTCAGGAAACAACTATGTTTACCACAGCTGAATCAAGTACTGAGGTTCCAACTACAGTTGTGTTTTCAACAGGCGAGGCGACAACAACAGCAGCGCCCACGTCAGTTGAAACTTCTCGGGGAATTACTACAGAAGGCAGCACAACACTTGAACCATCAACAGCTGAAGTAACAACTTCTGCTACCTCAGTGCATCCAACAACTGAGCAATCTACTACATTCGATGCCTCAACTGCTAGTGTTACGACAGCAGCTCAGGAAACAACTGTGTTTACCACAGCTGAATCAAGTACTGAGGTTCCAACTACAGTTGTGTTTTCAACAGGTGAGGCGACAACAACAGCAGCGCCCACGTCAGTTGCAACTTCTCAGGTGATTACTACAGAAGCCAGCACAACACTTGAACCATCAACAGCTGAAGTAACAACTTCTGCTACCTCAGTGCATCCAACAACTGAGGAATCTACTACATTCGATGCCTCAACTGTTAGTGTTACGACAACAGCTCAGGAAACAACTGTGTTTACCACAGCTGAATCAAGTACTGAGGTTCCAACTACAGTTGTGTTTTCAACAGGCGAGGCGACAACAACAGCAGCGCCCACGTCAGTTGCAACCTCTCAGGTGATTACTACAGAAGGCAGCACAACACTTGAACCATCAACAACTGACGTAACAACTTTTGCTACCTCAGTGCATCCCACAACTGAGCAATCTACTACAATCGGTGCCTCATCTGCTGGCGTTACAACAGCAGCTCAGGAAACAACTGTGTTTACCACAGCTGAATCAAGTACTGAAGTTCCAACTACAGTTGTGTTTTCAACAGGCGAGGCGACAATAACAACAGCGCCTACGTCAGTTGCAACTTCTCAGGTGATTACTACAGAAGGCACCACAACACTTGAACCATCAACAGCTGAGGTAACATCTTCTGCTACCTCAGTGCATCCAACAACTGAGGAATCTACTACATTCGATGCCTCAACTGTTCATGTTACGACAGCAGCTCAGGAAACAACTGTGTTTACCACAGCTGAATCAAGTACTGAAGTTCCAACTACAGTTGTGTTTTCAACAGGCGAGGCGGCATCAACGGCAGCTCCCACGTCAGTTGCAACTTCTCAGGTGATTACTACAGAAGCCAGCACAACACTTGAACCATCAACAGCTGAAGTAACAACTTCTGCTACCTCAGTGCATCCAACAACTGAGGAATCTACTACATTCGATGCCTCAACTGTTAGTGTTACGACAACAGCTCAGGAAACAACTGTGTTTACCACAGCTGAATCAAGTACTGAGGTTCCAACTACAGTTGTGTTTTCAACAGGCGAGGCGACAACAACAGCAGCGCCCACGTCAGTTGCAACCTCTCAGGTGATTATTACACAGAAGGCAGCACAACACTTGAACCATCAACAACTGACGTAACAACTTTTGCTACCTCAGTGCATCCCACAACTGAGCAATCTACTACAATCGGTGCCTCATCTGCTGGCGTTACAACAGCAGCTCAGGAAACAACTGTGTTTACCACAGCTGAATCAAGTACTGAAGTTCCAACTACAGCTGTGTTTTCAACAGGCGAGGCGACAACAACAGCAGCTCCCACGTCAGTTGCAACTTCTCAGGTGAGTACTACAGAAGCCAGCACAACACTTGAACCATCAACAGCTGAAGGAACAACTTCTGCTACCTCAGTGCATCCAACAACTGAGGAATCTACTACAGTCGATGCCTCAACTGTTACTGTTACGACAACAGCTCAGGAAACAACTATGTTTACCACAGCTGAAACAAGTACTGAGGTTCCAACTACAGTTGTGTTTTCAACAGGCGAGGCGACAACAACAGCAGCGCCCACGTCCGTTGCAACTTCTCAGGGAATTACCACAGAAGTCAACACAACACTTGAACCATCAACAGCTGAAGTAACAACTTCTGCTACCTCAGTACATCCAACAACTGAGGAATCTACTACATTCGGTGTCTCATCTGCTGGCGTTACAACAGCAGCTCAGGAAACAACTGTGTTTACCACAGCTGAATCAAGTACTGAGGTTCCAACTACAGTTGTGTTTTCAACAGGCGAGGCGACAACAACAGCAGCGCCCACGTCAGTTGCAACTTCTCGGGTGATTACTACTGAAGGCAGCACAACACTTGAACCATCAACAGCAGAAGTAACAACTTCTGCTACCTCAGTGCATCCAACAACTGAGGAATCTAATACATTCGGTGCCTCATCTGCTGGCGTTACAACAGCAGCTCAGGAAACAACTGTGTTTACCACAGCTGAATCAAGTACTGAAGTTCCAACTACAGTTGTGTTTTCAACAGGCGAGGCGACATCAACGACAGCTCCCACGTCAGTTGCAACTTCTCAGGTGATTACTACAGAAGCCAGCACAACACTTGAACCATCAACAGCTGAAGTAACAACTTCTGCTACCTCAGTGCATCCAACAACTGACGAATCTACTACAGTCGATGCCTCAACTGTTACTGTTACGACAACAGCTCAGGAAACAACTATGTTTACCACAGCTGAAACAAGTACTGAGGTTCCAACTACAGTTGTGTTTACAACAGGCGAGGCGACAACAACAGCAGCGCCCACGTCCGTTGCCAACTTCTCAGGGAATTACTACAGAAGTCAACACAACACATGAACCATCAACAGCTGAAGTAACAACTTCTGCTACCTCCGTACATCCAACAACTGAGGAATCTACTACATTCGGTGCCTCATCTGCTGGCATTACAACAGCAGCTCAGGAAACAACTGTGTTTACCACAGCTGAATCAAGTACTGAGGTTCCAACTACAGTTGTGTTTTCAACAGGCGAGGCGACAACAACAGCAGCGCCCACGTCAGTTGCAACTTCTCGGGTGATTACTACAGAAGGCAGCACAACACTTGAACCATCAACAACTGAAGTAACAACTTCTGCTACCTCAGTGCATCCAACAACTGAGGAATCTAATACATTCGGTGCCTCATCTGCTGGCGTTACAACAGCAGCTCAGGAAACAACTGTGTTTACCACAGCTGAATCAAGTACTGAGGTTCCAACTACAGTTGTGTTTTCAACAGGCGAGGCAACAACAACAACAGCGCCTACGTCAGTTGCAACTTCTCAGGTGATTACTACAGAAGGCAGCACAACACTTGAACCATCAACAACTGAAGTAACAACTTCTGCTACCTCAGTGCATCCATCAACTGAGGAATCTAATACATTCGGTGCCTCATCTGCTGGCGTTACAACAGCAGCTCAGGAAACAACTGTGTTTACCACAGCTGAATCAAGTACTGAAGTTCCAACTACAGTTGTGTTTTCAACAGGCGAGGCGACAACAACAACAGCGCCTACGTCAGTTGCAACTTCTCAGGTGATTACTACAGAAGGCAGCACAACACTTGAACCATCAACAGCTGAGGTAACATCTTCTGCTACCTCAGTGCATCCTACAACTGAGGAATCTACTACATTCGATGCCTCAACTGTTCATGTTACGACAGCAGCTCAGGAAACAACTGTGTTTACCACAGCTGAATCAAGTACTGAAGTTCCAACTACAGTTGTGTTTTCAACAGGCGAGGCGGCATCAACGGCAGCTCCCACGTCAGTTGCAACTTCTCAGGTGATTACTACAGAAGCCAGCACAACACTTGAACCATCAACAGCTGAAGTAACAACTTCTGCTACCTCAGTGCATCCAACAACTGAGGAATCTACTACAGTCGATGCCTCAACTGTTACTGTTACCACAACAGCTCAGGAAACAAGTGTTTACCACAGCTGAATCAAGTACTGAGGTTCCAACTACAGTTTTGTTTTCAACAGGCGATGCGACAACAACAGCAGCGCCCACGTCAGTTGCAACTTCTCGGGTGATTACTACAGAAGGCAGTACAACACTTGAACCATCAACAGCTGAAGTAACAACTTCTGCTACCTCAGTGCATCCAACAACTGAGGAATCTACTACAGTCGATGCCTCATCTGCTGGCGTTACAACAGCAGCTCAGGAAACAACTGTGTTTACCACAGCTGAATCAAGTACTGAGGTTCCAACTACAGTTGTGTTTTCAACAGGCGAGGCGACAACAACAACAGCGCCTACGTCAGTTGCAACTTCTCAGGTGATTACTACAGAAGCCAGCACAACACTTGAACCATCAACAGCTGAAGTAACAACTTCTGCTACCTCAGTGCATCCAACAACTGAGGAATCTACTACATTCGATGCCTCAACTGTTAGTGTTACGACAGTAGCTCAGGAAACAACTGTGTTTACCACAGCTGAATCAAGTACTGAAGTTCCAACTACAGTTGTGTTTTCAACAGGCGAGGCGACATCAACGGCAGCCCTCACGTCAGTTGCAACTTCTCAGGTGATTACTACAGAAGCCAGCACAACACTTGAACCATCAACAGCTGAAGTAACAACTTCTGCTACCTCAGTGCATCCAACAACTGAGGAATCTTCTACATTCGATGCCTCAACTGTTAGTGTTACGACAACAGCTCAGGAAACAACTGTGTTTACCACAGCTGAATCAAGTACTGAGGTTCCAACTACAGTTGTGTTTTCAACAGGCGAGGCGACAACAACAGCAGCGCCCACGTCAGTTGCAACTTCTCAGGTGATTACTACAGAAGGCAGCACAACACTTGAACCATCAACAGCTGAAGTAACAACTTCTGCTACCTCAGTGCATCCAACAACTGAGGAATCTACTACATTCGATGCCTCAACTGTTAGTGTTACGACAACAGCTCAGGAAACAACTGTGTTTACCACAGCTGAATCAAGTACTGAGGTTCCAACTACAGTTGTGTTTTCAACAGGCGAGGCGACAACAACAGCAGCACCCACGTCAGTTGAAACTTCTCGGGGAATTACTACAGAAGGCAGCACAACACTTGAACCATCAACAGCTGAAGTAACAACTTCTGCTACCTCAGTGCATCCAACAACTGAGGAATCTACTACATTCGATGCCTCAACTGTTAGTGTTACGACAACAGCTCAGGAAACAACTGTGTTTACCACAGCTGAATCAAGTACTGAGGTTCCAACTACAGTTGTGTTTTCAACAGGCGAGGCGACAACAACAGCAGCGCCCCACGTCAGTTGCAACTTCTCAGGTGATTACTACAGAAGCCAGCACAACACTTGAACCATCAACAGCTGAAGTAACAACTTCTGCTACCTCAGTGCATCCAACAACTGAGGAATCTACTACATTCGATGCCTCAACTGTTAGTGTTACGACAACAGCTCAGGAAACAACTGTGTTTACCACAGCTGAATCAAGTACTGAGGTTCCAACTACAGTTGTGTTTTCAACAGGCGAGGCGACAACAACAGCAGCGCCTACGTTAGTTGCAACTTCTCGGGTGATTACTACAGAAAGCAGCACAACACTTGATCCATCAACAGCTGAAGTAACAACTTCTGCTACCTCAGTGCATCCAACAACTGAGGAATCTACTACATTCGATGCCTCAACTGTTAGTGTTACAACAACAGCTCAGGAAACAACTGTGTTTACCACAGCTGAATCAAGTACTGAAGTTCCAACTACAGTTGTGTTTTCAACAGGCGAGGCGACAACAACAGCAGCGCCTACGTCAGTTGCAACTTCTCAGGTGATTACTACAGAAGGCAGCACAACACTTGAACCATCAACAGCTGAAGTAACAACTTCTGCTACCTCAGTGCATCCAACAACTGAAGAATCTACTACATTCGGTGCCTCATCTGCTGGCGTTACAACAGCAGCTCAGGAAACAACTGTGTTTACCACAGCTGAATCAAGTACTGAAGTTCCAACTACAGTTGTGTTTTCAACAGGCGAGGCGACAACAACAGCAGCGCCCACGTCAGTTGAAACTTCTCGGGGATTACTACAGAAGGCAGCACAACACTTGAACCATCAACAGCTGAAGTAACAACTTCTGCTACCTCAGTGCATCCAACAACTGAGGAATCTACTACATTCGGTGCCTCATCTGCTGGCGTTACAACAGCAGCTCAGGAAACAACTGTGTTTACCACAGCTGAATCAAGTACTGAAGTTCCAACTACAGTTGTGTTTTCAACAGGCGAGGCGACAACAACAGCAGCGCCTACGTCAGTTGCAACTCCTCAGGTGATTACTACAGAAGGCAGCACAACACTTGAACCATCAACAGCTGAGGTAACATCTTCTGCTACCTCAGTGCATCCAACAACTGAGGAATCTACTACATTCGATGCCTCAACTGTTCATGTTACGACAACAGCTCAGGAAACAACTGTGTTTACCACAGCTGAATCAAGTACTGAGGTTCCAACTACAGTTGTGTTTTCAACAGGCGAGGCGACAACAACAGCAGCGCCCACGTCAGTTGCAACTTCTCAGGGGATTACTACTGAAGTCAGCACAACACTTGAACCATCAACAGCTGAAGTAACAACTTCTGCTACCTCAGTGCATCCAACAACTGAGGAATCTACTACAGTCGAGGCCTCAACTGTTACTGTTACGACAACAGCTCAGGAAACAACTGTGTTTACCACAGCTGAAACAAGTACTGAGGTTCCAACTACAGTTGTGTTTTCAACAGGCGAGGCGACAACAACAGCAGCGCCCACGTCCGTTGCAACTTCTCAGGGAATTACTACAGAAGTCAACACAACACTTGAACCATCAACAGCTGAAGTAACAACTTCTGCTACCTCAGTACATCCAACAACTGAGGAATCTACTACATTCGGTGCCTCAACTTTTGCCCTTACAACATTAGCTCAGGAAACAACTGGATTTACCACAGCTGAATCAAGTACTGAGGTTCCAACTACAGTTGTGTTTTCAACAGGCGAGGCGACAACAACAGCAGCGCCCACGTCTGTTGTAACCTCTCAGGGGATTACTACAGAAGCCAGCACAACACTTGAACCATCAACAGCTGAAGTAACAACTTCTGCTACCTCAGTGCATCCAACAACTGAAGAATCTACTACATTCGGTGCCTCATCTGCTGGCGTTACAACAGCAGCTCAGGAAACAACTGTGTTTACCACAGCTGAATCAAGTACTGAGGTTCCAACTTCAGTTGTGTTTTCAACAGGCGAGGCGACAACAACAGCAGCGCCCACGTCAGTTGTAACCTCTCAGGTGATTACTACAGAAGGCAGCACAACACTTGAACCATCAACAGCTGAGGTAACAACTTTTGCTACCTCAGTGCATCCAACAACTGAAGAATCTACTACATTCGATGCCTCAACTGTTAGTGTCACGACAACAGCTCAGGAAACAACTGTGTTTACCACAGCTGAATCAAGTACTGAGGTTCCAACTACAGTTGTGTTTTCAACAGGCGAGGCGACAACAACAGCAGCGCCCACGTCAGTTGCAACTGCTCGGGTGATTACTACAGAAGGCAGCACAACACTTGAACCATCAACAGCTGAAGTAACAACTTCTGCTACCTCAGTGCATCCAACAACTGAGGAATCTACAACATTCAGTGCCTCATCTGCTGGCGTTACAACAGCAGCTCAGGAAACAACTGTGTTTACCACAGCTGAATCAAGTACTGAAGTTCCAACTACAGTTGTGTTTTCAACAGGCGAGGCGACAACAACAACAGCAACTTCTCAGGTGATTACTACAGAAGGCAGCACAACACTTGAACCATCAACAGCTGAGATAACATCTTCTTCTACCTCAGTGCATCCAACAACTGAGGAATCTACTACATTCGATGCCTCAACTGTTCATATTACGACAACAGCTCAGGAAACAACTGTGTTTACCACAGCTGAATCAAGTACTGAGGTTCCAACTACAGTTGTGTTTTCAACAGGCGAGGCGACAACAACAGCAGCGCCCACGTCAGTTGCAACTTCTCGGGTGATTACTACAGAAGGCAGCACAACACTTGAACCATCAACAGCTGAAGTAACAACTTCTGCTACCTCAGTGCATCCAACAACTGAGGAATCTACTACATTCGATGCCTCAACTGTTCATGTTACGACAACAGCTCAGGAAACAACTGTGTTTACCACAGCTGAATCAAGTACTGAGGTTCCAACTACAGTTGTGTTTTCAACAGGCGAGGCGACAACAACAGCAGCGCCCACGTCAGTTGCAACTTCTCAGGTGATTACTACAGAAAGCAGCACAACACTTGAACCATCAACAGCTGAGGTAACATCGTCTGCTACCTCGGTGCATCCACCAACTGAGGAATCTACTACATTCGATGCCTCAACTGTTCATGTTACGACAACAGCTCCGGAAACAACTGTGTTTACCACAGCTGAATCAAGTACTGAGGTTCCAACTACAGTTGTGTTTTCAACAGGCGAGGCGACAACAACAGCAGCGCCCACGTCAGTTGCAACTTCTCAGGTGATTACTACAGAAGGCAGCACAACACTTGAACCATCAACAGCTGAGGTAACAACTTCTGCTACCTCAGTGCATCCAACAACTGAGGAATCTACTACATTCGATGCCTCAACTGTTAGTGTTACGACAACAGCTCAGGAAACAACTGTGTTTACCACAGCTGAATCAAGTACTGAGGTTCCAACTACAGTTGTGTTTTCAACAGGCGAGGCGACAACAACAGCAGCGCCCACGTCAGTTGCAACTTCTCAGGTGATTACTACAGAAGCCAGCACAACACTTGAACCATCAACAGCTGAAGTAACAACTTCTGCTACCTCAGTGCATCCAACAACTGAGGAATCTACTACATTCGATGCCTCAACTGTTAGTGTTACGACAACAGCTCAGGAAACAACTGTGTTTACCACAGCTGAATCAAGTACTGAGGTTCCAACTACAGTTGTGTTTTCAACAGGCGAGGCGACAACAACAGCAGCGCCCACGTCAGTTGCAACTTCTCAGGGGATTACTACAGAAGCCAGCACAACACTTGAACCATCAACAGCTGAAGTAACAACTTCTGCTACCTCAGTGCATCCAACAACTGTGAGGAATCTACTACATTCGGTGCCTCAACTTTTGCCCTTACAACATTAGCTCAGGAAACAACTGGATTTACCACAGCTGAATCAAGTACTGAGGTTCCAACTACAGTTGTGTTTTCAACAGGCGAGGCGACAACAACAGCAGCGCCCACGTCTGTTGTAACCTCTCAGGGGATTACTACAGAAGCCAGCACAACACTTGAACCATCAACAGCTGAGGTAACAACTTCTGCTACCTCAGTGCATCCAACAACTGAGGAATCTACTACATTCGGTGCCTCAACTTTTGGCCTTACAACATTAGCTCAGGAAACAACTGGATTTACCACAGCTGAATCAAGTACTGAGGTTCCAACTACAGTTGTGTTTTCAACAGGCGAGGCGACAACAACAGCAGCGCCCACGTCAGTTGCAACCTCTCAGGGGATTACTACAGAAGCCAGCACAACACTTGAACCATCAACAGCTGAAGTAACAACTTCTGCTACCTCAGTGCATCCAACAACTGAAGAATCTACTACATTCGATGCCTCAACTGTTATGTTACGACAACAGCTCAGGAAACAACTGTGTTTACCACAGCTGAATCAAGTACTGAGGTTCCAACTACAGTTGTGTTTTCAACAGGCGAGGCGACAACAACAGCAGCGCCCACGTCAGTTGCAACTTCTCAGGTGATTACTACTGAAGGCAGCACAACACTTGAACCATCAACAGCTGAAGTAACAACTTCTGCTACCTCAGTGCATCCAACAACTGAAGAATCTACTACATTCGGTGCCTCATCTGCTGGCGTTACAACAGCAGCTCAGGAAACAACTGTGTTTACCACAGCTGAATCAAGTACTGAGGTTCCAACTACAGTTGTGTTTTCAACAGGCGAGGCGACAACAACAGCAGCGCCCACGTCAGTTGCAACTTCTCAGGTGATTACTACAGAAGCCAGCACAACACTTGAACCATCAACAGCTGAGGTAACAACTTCTGCTACCTCAGTGCATCCAACAACTGAGGAATCTACTACATTCGATGCCTCAACTGTTACTGTTACGACAACAGCTCAGGAAACAACTGTGTTTACCACAGCTGAATCAAGTACTGAGGTTCCAACTACAGTTGTGTTTTCAACAGGCGAGGCGACAACAACAGCAGCGCCCACGTCAGTTGCAACTTCTCAGGGGATTACTACAGAAGGCAGCACAACACTTGAACCATCAACAGCTGAAGTAACAACTTCTGCTACCTCAGTGCATCCAACAACTGTGGAATCTACTACATTCGGTGCCTCAACTGCTGGCCTTACAACATTAGCTCAGGAAACAACTGGATTTACCACAGCTGAATCAAGTACTGAGGTTCCAACTACAGTTGTGTTTTCAACAGGCGAGGCGACAACAACAGCAGCGCCCACGTCAGTTGCAACTTCTCAGGTGATTACTACAGAAGCCAGCACAACACTTGAACCATCAACAGCTGAAGTAACAACTTCTGCTACCTCAGTGCATCCAACAACTGAAGAATCTACTACATTCGATGCCTCAACTGTTGGTGTTACGACAACAGCTCAGGAAACAACTGTGTTTACCACAGCTGAATCAAGTACTGAGGTTCCAACTACAGTTGTGTTTTCAACAGGCGAGGCGACAACAACAGCAGCGCCCACGTCAGTTGCAACTTCTCAGGTGATTACTACAGAAGGCAGCACAACACTTGAACCATCAACAGCTGAGGTAACAACTTCTGCTACCTCAGTGCATCCAACAACTGAAGAATCTACTACATTCGATGCCTCAACTGTTAGTGTCACGACAACAGCTCGGGAAACAACTGTGTTTACCACAGCTGAATCAAGTACTGAGGTTCCAACTACAGTTGTGTTTTCAACAGGCGAGGCGACAACAACAGCAGCGCCCACGTCAGTTGCAACTTCTCAGGTGATTACTACAGAAGGCAGCACAACACTTGAACCATCAACAGCTGAAGTAACAACTTCTGCTACCTCAGTGCATCCAACAACTGAGGAATCTACTACATTCAGTGCCTCATCTGCTGGCGTTACAACAGCAGCTCAGGAAACAACTGTGTTTACCACAGCTGAATCAAGTACTGAAGTTCCAACTACAGTTGTGTTTTCAACAGGCGAGGCGACAACAACAACAGCAACTTCTCAGGTGATTACTACAGAAGGCAGCACAACACTTGAACCATCAACAGCTGAGATAACATCTTCTGCTACCTCAGTGCATCCAACAACTGAGGAATCTACTACATTCGATGCCTCAACTGTTCATGTTACGACAACAGCTCAGGAAACAACTGTGTTTACCACAGCTGAATCAAGTACTGAGGTTCCAACTACAGTTGTGTTTTCAACAGGCGAGGCGACAACAACAGCAGCGCCCACGTCAGTTGCAACTTCTCAGGTGATTACTACAGAAGGCAGCACAACACTTGAACCATCAACAGCTGAAGTAACAACTTCTGCTACCTCAGTGCATCCAACAACTGAGGAATCTACTACATTCGATGCCTCAACTGTTACGTGTTACGACAACAGCTCAGGAAACAACTGTGTTTACCACAGCTGAATCAAGTACTGAGGTTCCAACTACAGTTGTGTTTTCAACAGGCGAGGCGACAACAACAGCAGCGCCCACGTCAGTTGCAACTTCTCAGGTGATTACTACAGAAGGCAGCACAACACTTGAACCATCAACAGCTGAGGTAACAACTTCTGCTACCTCAGTGCATCCAACAACTGAGGAATCTACTACATTCGATGCCTCAACTGTTCAGTGTTACGACAACAGCTCAGGAAACAACTGTGTTTACCACAGCTGAATCAAGTACTGAGGTTCCAACTACAGTTGTGTTTTCAACAGGCGAGGCGACAACAACAGCAGCGCCCACGTCAGTTGCAACTTCTCAGGTGATTACTACAGAAGGCAGCACAACACTTGAACCATCAACAGCTGAAGTAACAACTTCTGCTACCTCAGTGCATCCAACAACTGAAGAATCTACTACATTCGGTGCCTCATCTGCTGGCGTTACAACAGCAGCTCAGGAAACAACTGTGTTTACCACAGCTGAATCAAGTACTGAGGTTCCAACTACAGTTGTGTTTTCAACAGGCGAGGCGACAACAACAGCAGCGCCCACGTCAGTTGCAACTTCTCAGGTGATTACTACAGAAGGCAGCACAACACTTGAACCATCAACAGCTGAGGCAACAACTTTTGCTACCTCAGTGCATCCAACAACTGAAGAATCTACTACATTCGATGCCTCAACTGTTAGTGTTACCACAACAGCTCAGGAAACAACTGTGTTTACCACAGCTGAATCAAGTACTGAGGTTCCAACTACAGTTATGTTTTCAACAGGCGAGGCGACAACAACAGCAGCGCCCACGTCAGTTGCAACTTCTCAGGGGATTACTACTGAAGCCAGCACAACACTTGAACCATCAACAGCTGAAGTAACAACTTCTGCTACCTCAGTGCATCCAACAACTGAAGAATCTACTACATTCGATGCCTCAACTGTTAGTGTTACGACAACAGCTCAGGAAACAACTGTGTTTACCACTGCTGAATCAAGTACAGAGGTTCCAACTACAGTTGTGTTTTCAACAGGCGAGGCGACAACAACAGCAGCGCCCACGTCAGTTGCAACTTCTCAGGTGATTACTACAGAAGCCAGCACAACACTTGAACCATCAACAGCTGAAGTAACAACTTCTGCTACCTCAGTGCATCCAACAACTGAGGAATCTACTACATTCGATGCCTCAACTGTTACTGTCACGACAACAGCTCAGGAAACAACTGTGTTTACCACAGCTGAATCAAGTACTGAGGTTCCAACTACAGTTGTGTTTTCAACAGGCGAGGCGACAACAACAGCAGCGCCCACGTCAGTTGCAACTCTCAGGTGATTACTACAGAAGGCAGCACAACACTTGAACCATCAACAGCTGAGGTAACAACTTCTGCTACCTCAGTGCATCCAACAACTGAAGAATCTACTACATTTGGTGGCTCAACTGTTACTGTTACGACAACAGCTCAGGAAACAACTGTGTTTACCACAGCTGAATCAAGTACTGAGGTTCCAACTACAGTTATGTTTTCAACAGGCGAGGCGACAACAACAGCAGCGCCCACGTCAGTTGCAACTTCTCAGGGATTACTACTGAAGCCAGCACAACACTTGAACCATCAACAGCTGAAGTAACAACTTCTGCTACCTCAGTGCATCCAACAACTGAGGAATCTACTACATTCGGTGCCTCATCTGCTGGCGTTACAACAGCAGCTCAGGAAACAACTGTGTTTACCACAGCTGAATCAAGTACTGAGGTTCCAACTTCAGTTGTGTTTTCAACAGGCGAGGCGACAACAACAGCAGCGCCCACGTCAGTTGCAACTTCTCAGGTGATTACTACAGTAGGCAGCACAACACTTGAACCATCAACAGCTGAAGTAACAACTTCTGCTACCTCAGTGCATCCAACAACTGAGGAATCTACTACATTCGATGCCTCATCTGCTGGCGTTACAACAGCAGCTCAGGAAACAACTGTGTTTACCACAGCTGAATCAAGTACTGAGGTTCCAACTACAGTTATGTTTTCAACAGGCGAGGCGACAACAACAGCAGCGCCCACGTCAGTTGCAACTTCTCAGGGGATTACTACTGAAGCCAGCACAACACTTGAACCATCAACAGCTGACGTAACAACTTCTGCTACCTCAGTGCATCCAACAACTGAGGAATCTACTAATTCGGTGCCTCATCTGCTGGCGTTACAACAGCAGCTCAGGAAACAACTGTGTTTACCACAGCTGAATCAAGTACTGAGGTTCCAACTACAGTTATGTTTTCAACAGGCGAGGCGACAACAACAGCTGCGCCCACGTCAGTTGCAACTTCTCAGGGGATTACTACTGAAGCCAGCACAACACTTGAACCATCAACAGTAACAACTTCTGCTACCTCAGTGCATCCAACAACTGAGGAATCTACTACATTCGGTGCCTCATCTGCTGGCGTCACACAACAGCTCAGGAAACAACTGTGTTTACCACAGCTGAATCAAGTACTGAGGTTCCAACTTCAGTTGTGTTTTCAACAGGCGAGGCGACAACAACAGCAGCGCCCACGTCAGTTGCAACTTCTCAGGTGATTACTACAGTAGGCAGCACAACACTTGTACCATCAACAGCTGAAGTAACAACTTCTGCTACCTCAGTGCATCCAACAACTGTGGAATCTACTACATTCGGTGCCTCAACTTTTGGCCTTACAACATTAGCTCAGGAAACAACAGCATTTACCACAGCTGAATCAAGTACTGAGGTTCCAACTACAGTTGTGTTTTCAACAGGCGAGGCGACAACAACAGCAGCGCCCACGTCAGTTGCAACTTCTCAGGTGATTACTACAGAAGGCAGCACAACACTTGAACCATCAACAGCTGAAGTAACAACTTCTGCTACCTCAGTGCATCCAACAACTGAAGAATCTACTACATTCGATGCCTCAACTGTTAGTGTTACGACAACAGCTCAGGAAACAACTGTGTTTACCACAGCTGAATCAAGTACTGAGGTTCCAACTACAGTTCTGTTTTCAACAGGCGAGGCGACAACAACAGCAGCGCCCACGTCAGTTGCAACTTCTCAGGTGATTACTACAGAAGCCAGCACAACACTTGAACCATCAACAGCTGAAGTAACAACTTCTGCTACCTCAGTGCATCCAACAACTGTGGAATCTACTACATTCGGTGCCTCAACTTTTGGCCTTACAACATTAGCTCAGGAAACAACTGCATTTACCACAGCTGAATCAAGTACTGAGGTTCCAACTACAGTTGTGTTTTCAACAGGCGAGGCGACAACAACAGCAGCGCCCACGTCAGTTGCAACTTCTCAGGTGATTACTACAGAAGGCAGCACAACACTTGAACCATCAACAGCTGAGGTAACAACTTCTGCTACCTCAGTGCATCCAACAACTGAGAATCTACTACATTCGATGCCTCAACTGTTAGTGTTACGACAACAGCTCAGGAAACAACTGTGTTTACCACAGCTGAATCAAGTACTGAGGTTCCAACTACAGTTGTGTTTTCAACAGGCGAGGCGACAACAACAGCAGCGCCCACGTCAGTTGCAACTTCTCAGGTGATTACTACAGAAGCCAGCACAACACTTGAACCATCAACAGCTGAAGTAACAACTTCTGCTACCTCAGTGCATCCAACAACTGAAGAATCTACTACATTCGATGCCTCAACTGTTAGTGTTACGACAACAGCTCAGAAACAACTGTGTTTACCACAGCTGAATCAAGTACTGAGGTTCCAACTACAGTTGTGTTTTCAACAGGCGAGGCGACAACAACAGCAGCGCCCACGTCAGTTGCAACTTCTCAGGTGATTACTACAGAAGGCAGCACAACACTTGAACCATCAACAGCTGAAGTTACTTCAGCTACCTCAGTGCATCCAACAACTGAAGAATCTACTACATTCGATGCCTCAACTGTTAGTGTTACCACAACAGCTCAGGAAACAACTGTGTTTACCACAGCTGAATCAAGTACTGAGGTTCCAACTACAGTTATGTTTTCAACAGGCGAGGCGACAACAACAGCTGCGCCCACGTCAGTTGCAACTTCTCAGGGGATTACTACTGAAGCCAGCACAACACTTGAACCATCAACAGCTGAAGTAACAACTTCTGCTACCTCAGTGCATCCAACAACTGAGGAATCTACTACATTCGGTGCCTCATCTGCTGGAGTTACAACTTCAGCTCAGGAAACAACTGTGTTTACCACAGCTGAATCAAGTACTGAGGTTCCAACTTCAGTTGTGTTTTCAACAGGCGAGGCGACAACAACAGCAGCGCCCACGTCAGTTGCAACTTCTCAGGTGATTACTACATTAGGCAGCACAACACTTGTACCATCAACAGCTGAAGTAACAACTTCTGCTACCTCAGTGCATCCAACAACTGTGGAATCTACTACATTCGGTGCCTCAACTTTTGGCCTTACAACATTAGCTCAGGAAACAACTGCATTTACCACAGCTGAATCAAGTACTGAGGTTCCAACTACAGTTGTGTTTTCAACAGGCGAGGCGACAACAACAGCAGCGCCCACGTCAGTTGCAACTTCTCAGGTGATTACTACAGAAGGCAGCACAACACTTGAACCATCAACAGCTGAAGTAACAACTTTTGCTACCTCAGTGCATTCAACAACTGAAGAATCTACTACATTCGGTGCCTCATCTGCTGGCGTTACAACAGCAGCTCAGGAAACAACTGTGTTTACCACAGCTGAATCAAGTACTGAGGTTCCAACTACAGTTGTGTTTTCAACAGGCGAGGCGACAACAACAGCAGCGCCCACGTCAGTTGCAACTTCTCAGGTGATTACTACAGAAGGCAGCACAACACTTGAACCATCAACAGCTGAGGTAACAACTTCTGCTACCTCAGTGCATCCAACAACTGAAGAATCTACTACATTCGATGCCTCAACTGTTAGTGTTACGACAACAGCTCAGGAAACAACTGTGTTTACCACTGCTGAATCAAGTACAGAGGTTCCAACTACAGTTGTGTTTTCAACAGGCGAGGCGACAACAACAGCAGCGCCCACGTCAGTTGCAACTTCTCAGGTGATTACTACAGAAGCCAGCACAACACTTGAACCATCAACAGCTGAAGTAACAACTTCTGCTACCTCAGTGCATCCAACAACTGAGAAATCTACTACATTCGATGCCTCAACTGTTACTGTCACGACAACAGCTCAGGAAACAACTGTGTTTACCACAGCTGAATCAAGTACTGAGGTTCCAACTACAGTTCTGTTTTCAACAGGCGAGGCGACAACAACGGCAGCGCCCACGTCAGTTGCAACTTCTCAGGTAATAACTACAGAAGCCAGCACAACACTTGAACCATCAACAGCTGAAGTAACAACTTCTGCTACCTCAGTGCATCCAACAACTGTGGAATCTACTACATTCGGTGCCTCAACTTTTGGCCTTACAACATTAGCTCAGGAAACAACTGCATTTACCACAGCTGAATCAAGTACTGAGGTTCCAACTACAGTTGTGTTTTCAACAGGCGAGGCGACAACAACAGCAGCGCCCACGTCAGTTGCAACTTCTCAGGGGATTACTACTGAAGCCAGCACAACACTTGAACCATCAACAGCTGAAGTAACAACTTCTGCTACCTCAGTGCATCCAACAACTGAGGAATCTACTACATTCGGTGCCTCATCTGCTGGCGTTACAACAGCAGCTCAGGAAACAACTGTGTTTACCACAGCTGAATCAAGTACTGAGGTTCCAACTACAGTTATGTTTTCAACAGGCGAGGCGACAACAACAGCAGCGCCCACGTCAGTTGCAACTTCTCAGGGATTACTACTGAAGCCAGCACAACACTTGAACCATCAACAGCTGAAGTAACAACTTCTGCTACCTCAGTGCATCCAACAACTGTGGAATCTACTACATTCGGTGCCTCAACTTTGGCCTTACAACATTAGCTCAGGAAACAACAGCATTTACCACAGCTGAATCAAGTACTGAGGTTCCAACTACAGTTGTGTTTTTTCAACAGGCGAGGCGACAACAACAGCAGCGCCCACGTCAGTTGCAACTTCTCAGGTGATTACTACAGAAGGCAGCACAACACTTGAACCATCAACAGCTGAGGTAACAACTTCTGCTACCTCAGTGCATCCAACAACTGAGGAATCTACTACATTCGATGCCTCAACTGTTAGTGTTACGACAACAGCTCAGGAAACAACTGTGTTTACCACAGCTGAATCAAGTACTGAGGTTCCAACTACAGTTGTGTTTTCAACAGGCGAGGCGACAACAACAGCAGCGCCCACGTCAGTTGCAACTTCTCAGGTGATTACTACAGAAGCCAGCACAACACTTGAACCATCAACAGCTGAAGTAACAACTTCTGCTACCTCAGTGCATCCAACAACTGAAGAATCTACTACATTCGATGCCTCAACTGTTAGTGTTACGACAACAGCTCAGGAAACAACTGTGTTTACCACAGCTGAATCAAGTACTGAGGTTCCAACTACAGTTCTGTTTTCAACAGGCGAGGCGACAACAACAGCAGCGCCCACGTCAGTTGCAACTTCTCAGGGGATTACTACAGAAGGCAGCACAACACTTGAACCATCAACAGCTGAGGCAACAACTTCTGCTACCTCAGTGCATCCAACAACTGATAAATCTACTACATTCGATGCCTCAACTGTTAGTGTTACCACAACAGCTCAGGAAACAACTGTGTTTACCACAGCTGAATCAAGTACTGAGGTTCCAACTACAGTTATGTTTTCAACAGGCGAGGCGACAACAACAGCAGCGCCCACGTCAGTTGCAACTTCTCAGGTGATTACTACTGAAGCCAGCACAACACTTGAACCATCAACAGCTGAGTAACAACTTCTGCTACCTCAGTGCATCCAACAACTGAAGAATCTACTACATTCGATGCCTCAACTGTTAGTGTTACGACAACAGCTCAGGAAACAACTGTGTTTACCACTGCTGAATCAAGTACAGAGGTTCCAACTACAGTTGTGTTTTCAACAGGCGAGGCGACAACAACAGCAGCGCCCACGTCAGTTGCAACTTCTCAGGTGATTACTACAGAAGCCAGCACAACACTTGAACCATCAACAGCTGAAGTAACAACTTCTGCTACCTCAGTGCATCCAACAACTGAGGAATCTACTACATTCGATGCCTCAACTGTTACTGTCACGACAACAGCTCAGGAAACAACTGTGTTTACCACAGCTGAATCAAGTACTGAGGTTCCAACTACAGTTGTGTTTTCAACAGGCGAGGCGACAACAACAGCAGCGCCCACGTCAGTTGCAACTTCTCAGGTGATTACTACAGAAGCCAGCACAACACTTGAACCATCAACAGCTGAAGTAACAACTTCTGCTACCACAGTGCATCCAACAACTGAAGAATCTACTACATTCGATGCCTCAACTGTTAGTGTTACGACAACAGCTCAGATAACAACTGTATTTACCACAGCTGAATCAAGTACTGAGGTTCCAACTACAGTTCTGTTTTCAACAGGCGAGGCGACAACAACAGCAGCGCCCACGTCAGTTGCAACTTCTCAGGGATTACTACAGAAGGCAGCACAACACTTGAACCATCAACAGCTGAGGTAACAACTTCTGCTACCTCAGTGCATCCAACAACTGAAGAATCTACTACATTCGATGCCTCAACTGTTAGTGTTACCACAACAGCTCAGGAAACAACTGTGTTTACCACAGCTGAATCAAGTACTGAGGTTCCAACTACAGTTATGTTTTCAACAGGCGAGGCGACAACAACAGCAGCGCCCACGTCAGTTGCAACTTCTCAGGGGATTACTACTGAAGCCAGCACAACACTTGAACCATCAACAGCTGAAGTAACAACTTCTGCTACCTCAGTGCATCCAACAACTGAGGAATCTACTACATTCGATGCCTCATCTGCTGGCGTTACAACAGCTCAGGAAACAACTGTGTTTACCACAGCTGAATCAAGTACTGAGGTTCCAACTTCAGTTGTGTTTTCAACAGGCGAGGCGACAACAACAGCAGCGCCAACGTCAGTTGCAACTTCTCAGGTGATTACTACATTAGGCAGCACAACACTTGTACCATCAACAGCTGAAGTAACAACTTCTGCTACCTCAGTGCATCCAACAACTGTGGAATCTACTACATTCGGTGCCTCAACTTTTGGCCTTACAACATTAGCTCAGGAAACAACAGCATTTACCACAGCTGAATCAAGTACTGAGGTTCCAACTACAGTTGTGTTTTCAACAGGCGAGGCGACAACAACAGCAGCGCCCACGTCAGTTGCAACTTCTCAGGGATTACTACAGAAGGCAGCACAACACTTGAACCATCAACAGCTGAAGTAACAACTTTTGCTACCTCAGTGCATTCAACAACTGAAGAATCTACTACATTCGGTGCCTCATCTGCTGGCGTTACAACAGCAGCTCAGGAAACAACTGTGTTTACCACAGCTGAATCAAGTACTGAGGTTCCAACTACAGTTATGTTTTCAACAGGCGAGGCGACAACAACAGCAGCGCCCACGTCAGTTGCAACTTCTCAGGTGATTACTACAGAAGCCAGCACAACACTTGAACCATCAACAGCTGAAGTAACAACTTCTGCTACCTCAGTGCATCCAACAACTGAAGAATCTACTACATTCGATGCCTCAACTGTTAGTGTTACGACAACAGCTCAGGAAACAACTGTATTTACCACAGCTGAATCAAGTACTGAGGTTCCAACTACAGTTCTGTTTTCAACAGGCGAGGCGACAACAACAGCAGCGCCCACGTCAGTTGCAACTTCTCAGGGGATTACTACAGAAGGCAGCACAACACTTGAACCATCAACAGCTGAGGTAACAACTTCTGCTACCTCAGTGCATCCAACAACTGAAGAATCTACTACATTCGATGCCTCAACTGTTAGTGTTACCACAACAGCTCAGGAAACAACTGTGTTTACCACAGCTGAATCAAGTACTGAGGTTCCAACTACAGTTATGTTTTCAACAGGCGAGGCGACAACAACAGCTGCGCCCACGTCAGTTGCAACTTCTCAGGGGATTACTACTGAAGCCAGCACAACACTTGAACCATCAACAGCTGAAGTAACAACTTCTGCTACCTCAGTGCATCCAACAACTGAGGAATCTACTACATTCGGTGCCTCATCTGCTGGCGTTACAACTTCAGCTCAGGAAACAACTGTGTTTACCACAGCTGAATCAAGTACTGAGGTTCCAACTTCAGTTGTGTTTTCAACAGGCGAGGCGACAACAACAGCAGCGCCCACGTCAGTTGCAACTTCTCAGGTGATTACTACATTAGGCAGCACAACACTTGTACCATCAACAGCTGAAGTAACAACTTCTGCTACCTCAGTGCATCCAACAACTGTGGAATCTACTACATTCGGTGCCTCAACTTTTGGCCTTACAACATTAGCTCAGGAAACAACTGCATTTACCACAGCTGAATCAAGTACTGAGGTTCCAACTACAGTTGTGTTTTCAACAGGCGAGGCGACAACAACAGCAGCGCCCACGTCAGTTGCAACTTCTCAGGGGATTACTACAGAAGGCAGCACAACACTTGAACCATCAACAGCTGAAGTAACAACTTTTGCTACCTCAGTGCATTCAACAACTGAAGAATCTACTACATTCGGTGCCTCATCTGCTGGCGTTACAACAGCAGCTCAGGAAACAACTGTGTTTACCACAGCTGAATCAAGTACTGAGGTTCCAACTACAGTTGTGTTTTCAACAGGCGAGGCGACAACAACAGCAGCGCCCACGTCAGTTGCAACTTCTCAGGTGATTACTACAGAAGGCAGCACAACACTTGAACCATCAACAGCTGAGGTAACAACTTCTGCTACCTCAGTGCATCCAACAACTGAAGAATCTACTACATTCGATGCCTCAACTGTTAGTGTTACGACAACAGCTCAGGAAACAACTGTGTTTACCACAGCTGAATCAAGTACTGAGGTTCCAACTACAGTTGTGTTTTCAACAGGCGAGACGACAACAACATCAGCGCCCACGTCAGTTGCAACTTCTCAGGTGATTACTACAGAAGCCAGCACAACACTTGAACCATCAACAGCTGAAGTAACAACTTCTGCTACCTCAGTGCATCCAACAACTGAGGAATCTACTATATTCGATGCCTCAACTGTTACTGTCACGACAACAGCTCAGGAAACAACTGTGTTTACCACAGCTGAATCAAGTACTGAGGTTCCAACTACAGTTCTGTTTTCAACAGGCGAGGCGACAACAACAGCAGCGCCCACGTCAGTTGCAACTTCTCAGGTAATAACTACAGAAGCCAGCACAACACTTGAACCATCAACAGCTGAAGTAACAACTTCTGCTACCTCAGTGCATCCAACAACTGTGGAATCTACTACATTCGGTGCCTCAACTTTTGGCCTTACAACATTAGCTCAGGAAACAACTGCATTTACCACAGCTGAATCAAGTACTGAGGTTCCAACTACAGTTGTGTTTTCAACAGGCGAGGCGACAACAACAGCTGCGCCCACGTCAGTTGCAACTTCTCAGGGGATTACTACTGAAGCCAGCACAACACTTGAACCATCAACAGCTGAAGTAACAACTTCTGCTACCTCAGTGCATCCAACAACTGAGGAATCTACTACATTCGGTGCCTCATCTGCTGGCGTTACAACAACAGCTCAGGAAACAACTGTGTTTACCACAGCTGAATCAAGTACTGAGGTTCCAACTACAGTTATGTTTTCAACAGGCGAGGCGACAACAACAGCAGAGCCCACGTCAGTTGCAACTTCTCAGGTGATTACTACAGAAAGCAGCACAACACTTGAACCATCAACAGCTGAAGTAACAACTTCTGCTACCTCAGTGCATCCAAAAACTGAAGAATCTACTACATTCGATGCCTCAACTGTTACTGTCACGACAACAGCTCAGGAAACAACTGTGTTTACCACAGCTGAATCAAGTACTGAGGTTCCAACTACAGTTCCGTTTTCAACAGGCGAGGCGACAACAACGGCAGCGCCCACGTCAGTTGCAACTTCTCAGGTAATTACTACAGAAGCCAGCACAACACTTGAACCATCAACAGCTGAAGTAACAACTTCTGCTACCTCAGTGCATCCAACAACTGAGGAATCTACTACATTCGATGCCTCAACTGTTACTGTCACGACAACAGCTCAGGAAACAACTGTGTTTACCACAGCTGAATCAAGTACTGAGGTTCCAACTACAGTTGTGTTTTCAACAGGCGAGGCGACAACAACAGCAGCGCCCACGTCTGTTGCAACCTCTCAGGTGATTACTACAGAAGGCAGCACAACACTTGAACCATCAACAGCTGAGGTAACAACTTCTGCTACCTCAGTGCATCCAACAACTGAAGAATCTACTACATTCGATGCCTCAACTGTTAGTGTTACGACAACAGCTCAGGAAACAACTGTGTTTACCACAGCTGAATCAAGTACTGAGGTTCCAACGACAGTTATGTTTTCAACAGGCGAGGCGACAACAACAGCAGCGCCCACGTCAGTTGCAACTTCTCAGGTGATTACTACAGAAGGCAGCACAACACTTGAACCATCAACAGCTGAAGTAACAACTTCTGCTACCTCAGTGCA
Organism: Amphiura filiformis; assembly: GCF_039555335.1. NCBI lineage: Eukaryota > Metazoa > Echinodermata > Ophiuroidea > Amphilepidida > Amphiuridae > Amphiura > Amphiura filiformis. The sequence continues at coordinate 21,490,570 of NC_092647.1, forward strand.
TCCAACAACTGAAGAATCTACTACATTCGATGCCTCAACTGTTAGTGTTACGACAACAGCTCAGGAAACACCTGTGTTTACCACAGCTGAATCAAGTACTGAGGTTCCAACGACAGTTATGTTTTCAACAGGCGAAGCGACAACAACAGCAGCGCCCACGTCAGTTGCAACTTCTCAGGTGATTACTACAGTAGGCAGCACAACACTTGAACCATCAACAGCTGAAGTAACAACTTCTGCTACCTCAGTGCATCCAACAACTGTGGAATCTACTACATTCGGTGCCTCAACTGCTGGCCTTACAACATTAGCTCAGGAAACAACTGCATTTACCACAGCTGAATCAAGTACTGAGGTTCCAACTACAGTTGTGTTTTCAACAGGCGAGGCGACAACAACAGCAGCGCCCACGTCAGTTGCAACTTCTCAGGGGATTACTACAGAAGCCAGCACAACACTTGAACCATCAACAGCTGAGGTAACAACTTCTGCTACCTCAGTGCATCCAACAACTGAAGAATCTACTACATTCGGTGCATCATCTGCTGGCTTTACAACAGCAGCTCAGGAAACAACTGTGTTTACCAGAGCTGAATCAAGTACTGAGGTTCCAACTACAGTTATGTTTTCAACAGGCGAGGAGACAACAACAGCAGCGCCCACGTCAGTTGCAACTTCAGGTGATTACTACAGTAGGCAGCACAACACTTGAACCATCAACAGCTGAAGTAACAACTTTTGCTACCTCAGTGCATTCAACAACTGAAGAATCTACTACATTCGGTGCCTCATCTGCTGGCGTTACAACAGCTCAGGAAACAACTGTGTTTACCACAGCTGAATCAAGTACTGAGGTTCCAACTACAGTTGTGTTTTCAACAGGCGAGGCGACAACAACAGCAGCGCCCACGTCAGTTGTAACCTCTCAGGTGATTACTACAGAAGCCAGCACAACACTTGAACCATCAACAGCTGAAGTAACAACTTCTGCGACCTCAGTGCATCCAACAACTGAAGAATCTACTACATTCGATGCCTCAACTGTTAGTGTTACGACAACAGCTCAGGAAACAACTGTGTTTACCACAGCTGAATCAAGTACTGAGGTTCCAACTACAGTTGTGTTTTCAACAGGCGAGGCGACAACAACAGCAGCGCCCACGTCAGTTGCAACTTCTCAGGTGATTACTACTGAAGCCAGCACAACACTTGAACCATCAACAGCTGAGGTAACATCTTCTGCTACCTCAGTGCATCCAACAACTGAAGAATCTACTAAATTCGGTGCCTCATCTGCTGGCGTTACAACAGCAGCTCAGGAAACAACTGTGTTTACCACAGCTGAATCAAGTACTGAGGTTCCAACTACAGTTGTGTTTTCAACAGGCGAGGCGACAACAACAGCTGCGCCCACGTCAGTTGCAACTTCTCAGGGGATTACTACTGAAGCCAGCACAACACTTGAACCATCAACAGCTGAAGTAACAACTTCTGCTACCTCAGTGCATCCAACAACTGAGGAATCTACTACATTCGGTGCCTCATCTGCTGGCGTTACAACAGCAGCTCAGGAAACAACTGTGTTTACCACAGCTGAATCAAGTACTGAGGTTCCAACTTCAGTTATGTTTTCAACAGGCGAGGCGAAAACAACAGCTGCGTCCACGTCAGTTGCAACTTCTCAGGGGATTACTACTGAAACCAGCACAACACTTGAACCATCAACAGCTGTAGTAACAACCTCTGCTACCTCAGTGCATCCAACAACTGTGGAATCTACTACATTCGGTGCCTCAACTTTTGGTCTTACAACATTAGCTCAGGAAACAACTGCATTTACCACAGCTGAAACAAGTACTGAGGTTCCAACTACGAAGCGACAACAACAGCAGCGCCTACGTCAGTTGCAACTTCAGGATTACTACAGAAGCCAGCACAACACTTGAACCATCAACAGCTGAGGCAACTTCTGCTACCTCAGTGCATCCAACAACTGAGGAATCTACTACATTCGATGCCTCAACTGTTAGTGTTACGACAACAGCTCAGGAAACAACTGTGTTTACCACAGCTGAATCAAGTACTGAGGTGCCAACTACAGTTGTGTTTTCAACAGGCGAGGAGACAACAACAGCAGCGCCCACGTCAGTTGCAACTTCTCAGGTGATTACTACAGAAGGCAGCACAACACTTGAACCATCAACAGCTGAGGTAACAACTTCTGCTACCTCAGTGCATCCAACAACTGAAGAATCTACTAAATTCGGTGCCTCATCTGCTGGCGTTACAACAGCAGCTCAGGAAACAACTGTGTTTACCACAGCCGAATC